>NC_081405.1:75755091-76082091 GCF_030272615.1 Cryptomeria japonica
CATAACATCATCATTCCACAATAGAATATCATCATAAAACCATCAAATTTCAATTTTCTATAAATTCGAATTTTGGACCAAAAACCATCATGAGGCCATCCACCATTGATTGACCTCAAAAAACTTAAGATTTGAAAATGCACGAAATGAAAAGGTAATGATACCCTTTTGATTGTAATCAACCCAACAACATGTAAACACTCTCATTTTGATATTACAATCATTCCAAAGGAAATTGGGTAACATAACTCCATATAAAACCATTTAAGAAAAAAGTTTGATTCAAACAAAATATACAATCATCCAAATGAAAAGATTTAAATTGGAAGAATCTTTTAAAACATTCAACAAGTCATTTGCAACAAACTAGAAGTAATTTAATTGAAAAACAACGAAGGAAATTGAGGTGTCACCTCAAACTTGATCAAACACACCATAATAGGATGAATACTTTGGACAACTGAAAGAATTAAAGAATTAGCTAAGACAAATCTTTTGAGTCACTACCCATAAAAATCCTCTAAGCCAAACTCCTGCAATCACCAATCCAAATTTCAAAGGTAGTGTTTGAGAGCACAAGAATGAGAAAATAGACTAATTGTTGAAAAAGAGTTCTCAATACATAATATAACTGAGGATAAAATAATATAAAAATTAAATTAAAAGTTAAATATCAAATAGACCCCCAAATGACCCCTATAGACAAAACATGCAATTCTCCTCAGTTCAAATACAAATAAGGCAAACTCCCACAAAAATCCTTTAAGCCAAACTCCCACAATCACCAAATTTCAAAGGTAGGGTTTGAGAGCACAAGAATGAGAAAATAGACTGAGTGTTGAAAAAGAGTTCTCAATACATAATATAAACTCACTTTTTGAAGTGAGAATAAAATAATATACAAATCAAATTTAAAGTTAAATATCAAATAAACCCCCATATGATCCCTATAGAAAAATCATGCAATTCTCCTCAATTCAAATACAAATAAGGCACATTTCACACTTAAATATTAAATTAGCTTAATCAAATTAAGATATCATTAGTATATACATTAAAATGATGATAATTTATAAATGACTGACTATGCACAAACAATCGTTACAAGTTTTACACACTTATGCATTAGGGTAAGACATTACCAAAACGACAATAAAGGAGTATAAACCCAAGTAATTAGGAAAATCGTCCAAATTAGGAATGATGACTAGGGATGTGTGACATAAATGGCAGTGTGCTATCTCCTATAACCACCATCAATGAAATGGGCACACCCAGACTAATGGAGCCAAGTGGAGTCAATGCCCTGTACCTGCAGCAACCAAAACACAACAAATAGTTGTGCACATATATAATATAATAAAACTAAAACACATATATAATAATTCCCCAATTGGGGTCACATAACAAAATGGTTAGTAGCATAATATCTTATCAAATTAGTCATAACATAACCAATGCATCATCATGAAACCCACATCATCATTAGTATAATCAAAGTACCATCATAGTATAATCCATATGTCATCATATAACATCATGTCATATCTTCATATCAACATCATGCATAAATGATTATCATCGAATCTACATGTATAACCAACTATCAACATTGACAGTGATATTTACATGATCTGAAATTAGGATGCACCACATGGATGCCAATGCAAAATAATAACATATGCACAATCAAAGTGTACCATATACATAGTCAATATCAGATCAAACCAAAGCAATGGTAGAATGCAAACACGAGAAGTGTTACATTTAGTCATTTGTCTTATGTGTGGGTGCAATCCTTGATGTTGTGGTCATTTCCATACCACCGCCAATGTACTATGGGTTCTGACAATTGATAGCTAAATACGCTTTGACTTACAAAACTCTACTCATTGAATTTTATTTTTGACAAATATATGCCTATTATATAACACTTTTGATGTGTAGATTATTTAATCATTATATTTGATCATATTTATAGCATGTGTTGATGACTTAACTTCTCCATTGTGAAGCCCATAACCCTCCATAAATATCCCCATTTCAATATCCCTGCACCACTACCCACCCCTCTCCCCTAATTAAAAAACATTATGAATATATAAAGCGGTTTGTGGCAGATACAAAAATGAGAACATAAATTTTGTTGGGTAGATAGATTAGATACTAAAGGTGAGCTCGTAATTGTAATAAAAAATTATTGTAAATTCCAGTGTCAGTTCACTGGCAAAATTGAGCTGACTGCCCTTTTAACATCATATAATAAATCTCTGTGCTCTCTTAAGCCAAAACAAAAGCCCATTTTGGGATGCTTCCTGAGCGGTGGTTGTATTCATTCATCAGAGATACTTCATGCTCAGTCCTCAACGTGTAAGTCTTCAATCCTTAACATGTGTTTAATAAAACAGTCTGTCTTAACAACCAATCGGATACTGCTTAACACGACCAGCCAAGCTATGGTCTATCTGTAAATCAGAAAATTGCATCAAACTCCTAAAAAAGCTATCAGAAGATCGGCCTGTTGATTTAGGTTCCTTGCCTTAGTAATATTAAGGCAAGACGCATTCAAAATTCAAGCGGGGATTCTGACCTGCTTTTACTAGAGGGTTAATGCGAGAATCTGTGGCCCTTTTCCCCGGATTTTCACTGCCGTCAAGCATCCAACACAAGTATTGTCTGATATGGATTACATTGAGATTTAAATCTATAATCAGCCTTCGTTGAATAAAATTTCATCGCTTTAATGGATGAATGGGTTTGGTATTGTGGGGCAGTGGAAGAAGACGAACCACCCATTTCTTATTTCTAGACGAGTCAAGGTAATTTTGATAGAAGATTGATTCATTAATTTGGAAGTAATCCGTGCTCCGTTAAGACTGACTCTTTAGAATCTTTAAGGGAATCGATGTTTTATTGTTTTTCGTTAGATATCTGATTAGGTGCTTAAGGAATCTATTTTTGATTCATGCTCTTATTATATGTTATTACTTTTTAAATCTGTTTGTTAATACAAAGTCAGTATAAGGAAGCCTTTGTTCAGATTTGGGAATTTGGTTTATCAGGTTTATCTTATTCATCACATACCCCATACCAAACCCTATTTAAATTTGACATTTTGGATGCCTGTAACATTCATAAAAATCATCCTATTTGCAGAATACTTTTCGTCATTCCAAGATTAGTATTCTTAAACCAATCCATGTTGTTGCCAAATCTAGTGATTCATGTCATACTACATTCTTTCACTTGATTAAAATGGATTGATTACAATAGCACAATCTTCTTATTGTGATCCTATGGAAGTTAAGATACAGGTAAATACCATGTGGCATTATTCATTAGGTCATATGAATGAGTAGTGGGTTCATGCAAAAGGAGATTGTGCACTGAGTTCTTAAGGGTGGGCTGTTTGCTACCTTATTTCTTACCAACACGTGGATCATAAATAATTGATATGGCTTTGTTGATTCTGTAGCTGTAATTATTTTGTGATGTGTCCTTACTTTATTTTATGATCTTCCTGCTTTTCATGTATCGGAACAAATTTGTTCAATTGAGGATTTGGATTTAGGTTGTCCACAAGGATACACGAGTATAAAAGTGACTGCTTTCAAGGTATATTTTGATTTAATGATGAAATATCATTGTGTCAATCATGATTTTTTAAAGGTTAAATCTGTAAATGATGGAATTCCTAAGCTAGTAACAAAAGTGGTGGCTTATTGCAGGTCATCTTCCATATAAATCAACAATAAATTGCTGTTATGAACAGGCAAGTTGTGTAAATAGGTTAATCTCAAACTCAGAGCAGTGAAGATGCAACAGTAATGGTTTTGCTTGCATTCTTCATATGCTTGAAAGTAGAATGCATGAATGTTTTCTGATGCTATATTTTAATATGGTGTGTATATGTTATTAATAGAAGGTTGGAATATAACCGTTAATATCTATCTAGATGTTGTTTGTAGCTTTGACATATTTATCAGTTATGAGCTCATCTGCATTATCTTTGATTCAAGTGATTAGTAATGTCAACTTTTCTGTCACCTTAGTGTGCCTCAAACTAAAAACTCACTGACTAAGGTATATTGATCAAATCCTTTATGAGTCTATGATTGTGACCAAAGGAAATTAATCTACTTTGGGTTATGAATTCATTGTGTCACAAGCTCTATTAATAACAAAGCTAATGTTCATATTCCTTCCTGGATCAGCTAAATCTAAAATCTAAAATAATTTATTTCAGTCTAGATGCGTAAGATCGTTCATGAGAATGCTCACTAAAAGCTTAAAAAATACTTTCATCCAAAACTTTCCTCTATGGTAATGCACACTCACAGACTAGCAATAACTTCCTTCTCTTTGATTGTATTACTATTAAGTATTAAGTGATGCACTTTGGAATGCTTATTGAAAAACAAAACTCCTATTCTGAGTCTCTTGTTGAGGAATTAAGCCTATAATCTCCATGCGAAAGATTGGTATTTTGATTATATGCATACAATGACACAAAAACAGGATCACTTCTGCATTCTTATTTGGTGTTGCAGGTCACCACTGCAATGATATTTTTGGAGTTACTCTTGTAGGCTCCATCTAGCGATCACTTTGATATAAATTTCAAGTGCCGCTTGTTGGTATTCCTGTTCAAATCATTCTATTAGTATAATTTCATTGCCTTCTATTAGAAAGACTTACATATTGTTCAACTTAATATGGTTTTCCGGAGAAAGGGCGCCCTCCTACATTAATTGAACTTATTCTTGAAAATATAACTATTATATGATTTTTAATCAGATGTTACTGTGTGTAGCCTCAAACTTGTAATATAAATTGCAATGTTTTAACAAAGGTATCTAAAGACTTGGGAACTATAATGTATGCAGTTAATATTGGAGTTTTGTTTGCCAATTGGCAGATCGGTCCTGTGTGCTTATAGTGTGTCTATTCAGTTACATGTTGAAGGACTGACCCTCAATGCTGACAGTAGACAGCCAGCCTTTGCAACATAGTATCTTGAATTTAATATGCCAAGTTCTTTTACTTCCTTTTTAGCTATTCATATATTATGGTGTCTTTTACGCTAGAGAAGAAAAGAACAAGAAATTTTATTTTCCATGAATGACCAAGGCAGTCAATTGGACTGCAAAGAACATCCCATTCAGATACTGTTATTGATGGGATGTCTAGAAACTATCTTTATAAAGGAAAAAAGTGCATGCTGTTATACAAAACATACAAGGAATCTAAGTCACACGGTTCGAATTCAACAGCCATGAAATTCGGATGAAATTCGACAAGGGAAAAATTTGAAAAAAAATTTGGATAAAATTCGCCTTCTATAATTTTGTTTATTTTTAAATATATGTATACTTCTAATAAATTATCACAATAGCGACCCTTGTTGGAGAAAATCCGAGGGCAACCCAACAGTTGCAGACACCCATGACCCAATAGATACAAAGCATATACAAAGAATACCCACGACCAGCTGAGTTGTGTTTATAGGCAGATAGCAGTGCTTTATAGAGGAAATCCGATTAAATTCGATTTTTTTTATAGAAGTTTGAAATTCGATTAAATTCGAACCTCATCCATGAAAATCGCCGTATCCTGTGACTTAGCAAGGAATTACCAAAGAAAAGTAAACCCCCAAATCATAAAAGAGGCACGATATCAAACTGTATTGGTGAAACCAGACCATGAAGAATATTGTAGGTACAGTTGACTTCTTTTTATGTCACAATTTCATACTTATATTATAGGCAGGACACTTGAACCCACAGAGTGAAGATCTGAAACGCTTCCTTCTTATTCTGTATCAATCAGGCATGTATATTTTGTTGCCTTGAAAAATGGAAAGCATTAGTCCATATGGGCAGTATGCAGTATGAGGCAATGGGTTTCTACTAGATGGAGTTCATGAATCCATTTTATTTTTGCAAATGCTGGTGCAAGGGTTGCAAAAGTCACTCAACTTTTTGGGTAATGTTTATGGGGTGTTCTTCAAAATAAGTGCCATGTCTTGAGACTGATATGCTAGTAGTGAAATCAAGGGTGTTTTGGATACATCCATAGTATTTGTATCATGAAAAAAATGCTAATGTTCAGTACAATTTTTGTGCATTCACGTTGAGAAACCACTTAGAGAGAAAAGAATACAGTAAAGGAACTTGAATGACAACATCTGTTTGGATTTTATGTGGGCAACTGAGATAAGGGCTTTGAGACTGGACCATTTAGGTACAGAGACTCGATAATCTTCATCTCGGGAAGCTTTGTGTCAACATTCTCAAATCCACCTTTGAATCTGTTTCAAGATCTGCAACGGCGTTCAAGATTTTTTCAAAAACACTCTTAATAAAACCAAACAAGAAAGCTTCATGCCGACAAACTTATATGGCTTCTACATTGGCACGAAACTTGTATAGTTCTCACATATCTTACGACTTGTGTGCTCTTTGTATTCACTTTGCAGTCTTAATTTCTGAGGCATGCCAATCTATTAGTTCGAAATATTTCAGTAGTTCTGTATGTAACCATTTTCTGAAGTTAATCATAGGAAGTGAAAAAGTTTAATGCAAGAGATTCCATGTTTGAATTTGGCAGATGTCTTTGGCCATAGTATTCGATAGTTTTGTTTGCTAGTGCTCAATTGTTGTATGTGGAAGGATGAAAAATGCCACTCAATTGGAGTGAGTTTTTTATCAGGTTTACAAAATCTATCATGCTTTTTGATATGACCTTTGAGTCACTATATTTGAATAAAGCCTTGAAGGCAAAGTTGAGTTTGGTTGGTTCATGTGGGCATCTCATTCAACTCAAACATGGTTCATATGGTAAAAAATGGTGCACAATGCTCCTTGCAGATGGTGGCCAATTAGAATTGTGTGATGGTGACCCTGGGTTAATCCGATCAGAGTGGCGCTTGATGTCAATGTTGTTTGAAGCACAATGGACTTTCTCATAGATTGAGATTTATCAGTTGTAGTCTCTATACCCAAACCTGTGTTTGTCACTAGAAGAATGGGTTGTGTTGGATAGGAAGGCTAAAAGTCCTATAAGACTTGGCTTGGCTAAAGTGCTCTTGAATATTTTGGAAGAACCCACTAGAGAAAGCCTTTGAACAAAATTGGGGAATTTATACTAGGCCAAGTCCTTGGTAAACAAGCTTTGTCCATGGAATAAGTTGTACACTTTGATGATGGATGATTGTGATTCTATTTTGAGCACCTCAATACATTTAAAATGATTGTGAGCTAATTACAATCAATTGGTGTGAAAATGGAAGATGAAGATTCATGCATTACTCGATTGTGTTCTTTTTGTATTACCAAAACTATGCTAATGGCATGAAACCATAGAGGTGATGGTGTGCTAAATTGATTGTAGTGTATTTGTGGTTTATAACCGGATGTGTTGTTATCCAATGGGTTATTGATTGGGAAAGATTTGTGCGTGTAATTGTTGTCATTTTATGACAACCTTGGTCCATCAGTGAGAACCGACCAGAGATATGTTCCATGGACCAGCGCGGCCCCAGTTGATCAAGGAGAGAAGAATCATGAAGTGTTGCCTTGTCCGGAGGAAGTTCCTCCCTTGGCCTTTTCTTCTTCCCTGGAACTCCGGAACTCTGGAACCTCGAGGTTCCGAAGTTCTTTTCTCTTTGCCCTTGTCTCTTTCCTTCTTCCTTTTCTGGAACTCCGGAACCTCGAGGTTCTGAAGTTTTTTGCCTTAGCTACTTTCTTTCCTTCTTCGGAACTTCGGAACCCCGAGGTTCCAAGGTTCCCTTCCTTCCCTTAGCCTTTCTTCTGTTTCTTCAGAACTCCAGAACCCCGAGGTTCCAAAGTTCTTTCCCTAGCTTAGCTCCTCCTCTCCTTAGCCTTTCTCTCTTTTTCCCTGGAACTCCGGAACCCCGAGGTTCTGAAGTTCCCCTTCTCTCTTTAGCCTCCCTCTCTATCCCGGAACTCTGGAACCCCGAGGTTCCAAAGTTCCTTTGCGCATTTCCCCAGAACTCCGGAACCCCGAAGTTTCGAAGTTCCCTTCCCTTGCCTTTCCCGGAACCCCGAGGTTCCGAGGTTCCCTCCTCCCCTTTCTTCCTTCTTCTCCTCGGAACTCCGGAACCCTGAGGTTCCTTCCCCTTTTGCCTTCTCTCTCTAGTTCCTCCGGAACTCTGGAACCTCGAGGTTCCGAAGGCCTTTTCCTTCTCTTCTTCTCTATCCCGGAACTCCGGAACCCTGAGGTTCCGAAGTTCTTCCCTTTTCTTCCTCACTTCGGGAGTTCGAGCTTCCGAAGTCTCCGGGCTTCCTTCCGACCGGCGACACTTTCGGAGATGGCGTAATCGACACTCAAGGCTTTTAATGCTCCGATAGTTTTGGTGACTTGTGCACTTTCTTTTGTGGAGCTACAAGGGTGCATTAAATGTTTTTGGCGGGATTTCCATCAAGGAGGTATGGGGCCATGCTTGGTGACTTATGTCATGACTGACTTTGGAAGGTTAGTCAATCCACCTTCTCAGGATTGCCTTTGGTGGTATGGCTAGGTTGCTTGCATGTACAAGCCAAGTGCATGCACTTCCCTGCACTTCCAGACTGACATGCAGGGGTCATGATCACCATTGTAACCCATTTCTCTATATAAGGCTGTTAAGCCTCATTGTAGAGGGTTCTCTCCCTGTTGCCTTGAGCTTTCTTATGCTCTTGTCTTCTCTTGACTTGTAATCTTTTGCATTTCTGCAACTGTAAGATTGGCCTTTGGCCTTATGATTAATTGAAGATCTCTATTCTTGCCTTCCTTCAACTTATGTATGATGTGTATGTGTTCTTACCTTTATTATAAGTGTGTTCGTGGTTTCCTTTCACATGTATGCTGTGCTAACTGGTTTTCTGAGTGTGATTTTGTGGGAATCCTTCTCCCCTCTTGACACTTAGAAAATTCCACCCTCCACACATGCGTTTGGGTCTCTCATGCAATTGAAGTTTGTGCATCTCTTGGGCTTTTCAGTTGATTCCTTGTGCCATTTCGGGTGGGGAGAGGAACTATCTCTTTTTGGTGCATCGCCTCCTTTCATTTTAAGCAATTCTCTCTTCCCTTTCCTCTGCAAGCTGTTAGGATAGGTTTAGAAGTCAGTTTTGAAGTGTTGAGTTGGTTCAACACCTGCACCTAGATTGAGAAGGAAGCCGGCCTTCTCCGGAGAGTCAAACCCCCTCGCGCAAGGTCCCACACTTCGGGGTTGTTTCCATGTTTCACGAGGTTGCGGAGTTGATAGCTTAGCAAGGGTGCAAGCTTTTGTGATAACAGTAACTATAAGTGCCCAAAATTAAATAGGTCTACATGGCAAGTCTATTGATGACCAAAGATCCAGCAAATGAGCCTACATGACATGAAACATAAAACTATCATATTTGATTGACATCTCTCTAGACTAAAGTGTCATGTTTCAACTTTCTAGAACTCCCCATGTGTCCCTCATGCTTGCCATCTGATATTTGCGAAGTGCTTGTTTGTTTGTTTCTATGTTTTCTGCCCCTAGTTATGAGTTTGCCACTTTACTGCAGCAGTGAACATGTATTTGGCCCTGTGACAATCTCTTACTGCCAAAGTGGCAATTTAATTAAAAGTGAACTTGTTCTGTCTGCCATATGTGTGATTTAATCCAAAAATTTGAGTTTCCCTTTAGCTCTTGGCCTAGTTCTGCCTAATTTGGATCCACCAATCACATTTTTGAATCCAAGCAATTGAGATTTCTTCAAATAAGCTAGTTTTAGTCTTTTCACGGGTTCATGTTTTGAAGAAATTTGCAGTCCATTGTGAAGCTTTATTGTTTGTGACCAGTTATACTTATAGTCACTGTTCAACTAGTGGTTATCTAGTATCAGTCATACTTTTGCATCCCTTTGTTCTATTCTCTGCATTTCTATCCCAATTTGCAAATCCCTTCCCTTGTTCTAGAGGCTAACCCATTGATTGAAGATCACAAAAAGATGAAGAAGCAACTGTCAAACTTGGAAGCTGAGGACACCATCGATAACTACATTCAATCCTGCACTACATCTTAAGCAATACCAGCTCAAGTGTGTAAATATTGGTTTATTACATTAGATTTATTTTCTTGGTTTAGGAATTCTTTGTAAAAGATTGTCCTTTGTAGCCTAGATTTCATTTGTTGATTTAGGAATTATTAGTGTAGAAAGGTTAGATTTTATTTACTGTTTGTGCATTACTTCTTGCTATTACATTTATAAGCCCTTTATTCAATCTCTTGTAATTGCTTCACTAGAGGAAATCATAGAAACACAGGAGTTTAGTTTCACAGGAGGCTTTCCCTGTAGTGCCTTTCCTAGGAACCCTATGAGAAATCAGAGGTAAGCTCTAAGGAAGCATTGGGTAATTCTTAGTGGATATAGCTACCTTCAATCAATTCAACAACTTGCACCAATCAATCAAACAAGCTTCAATTTGAACATATCGTCATTTACATTGAAAGAGGCTATTCAGTTCTTACAAACGAAATGTCAACTTTGTGCTTTGCAAAAGATTCTTTTTGATTATTTTATTTGCTTCTATAGAATTGGAAAGAAGAAATTTCTTCATTTCCTTTGTTCATTTTATGCTTTTGTTGAAAAGTCGTCAAAAAGAAATTTATTCATTGCTTCTGTTATTTACTAGAAAATACAAAAAAATGCTTTAGATTCCAAAAAGAGTTAGTCTGGTGTATTAATTTAATTAATAGCATTTAGTTATTTAATTATACTAGATTGCTTAGAACAATCTTGTTAATTTAGTAGTGTTATTTAATTATTTATTGTTAACTAAGTTATTTGGTTAGTTTATTCATTCTTTTATTAAAAACCAAAACAAAGCAAGCTCAAATAGTTTCATCTAAGCTTTTTAATTAGATCAATTCTTATAGTTAGATTAATTTGGTCATTATACTTAAAACACAAAACAAGAAAAAAAAGGATTGAAAATAAAGAAAACAACTGCAAATGAGTCATTCAAACCATTCATCAACATTCAAACAATTCAAACATCAAACCCAGTAATCTGAAAACAAACTTTTAAAATGCTCATTAAAACTGACCAACACATTTAGACACCCTACTTATTATTTTGAGTTAATCTCACACGTGGCTTGGGTTGTGACTTGATTTGGTGAGAGAGATACTGGGAGCGGCTCTACCTATTTCCCTTGGTCTTCTCTTGGAATAGTTAGCTGCTAAAGTGATCTTTTTCTAATTGCCTTTTTGCATCCACCTATATTATTGTTTTAGTGAATATGCAATCCTTTGCTTAGGTTTTTTTTGAGAACTGACAAGTTGATTGTGAATGGTTGCTTTTTTCTCAAAGACCTAAAGGACAAATATCCAAACACTTTACATTTTTATGAACTTTGCACTAGTGTTGGTTGCATGTAAATGAAGTTTGTGTTGTGTGTCTTTGTTGTGAAGGCCTTTGTCTAGTGTGCTTGAACCTATGACATTATTGTGCAGAATAAGGCATACACCATGTTTGGTATTGCTATTGCTTAGGGCATGATTGAGATCCTACGCATATGCCAATGGTTTTCTTTGTGCAGGGTGCTTTCAGGAGGCATGTGTTGGCATTGAGTGTTGCTGAGATGTTCTTGTGGCTCTTTCTGATTTGACAAAAAAATGTGGGGTAAAAGTACTTGGCCCACAACTGGAAACATTCGAACTACTTGATGTAGCATGTGACGTGGAAGCATTTTTTGCACTTTGATTGCAAGGAGAATTGTATGAAACCTTCTTTGTTTGCACAATAACTAGTGTAACCAGCCTAGTGTTGTTTAGTTTCCTTTCTATCGTTGGTTGTCCCTATTGAGGATTGGTGTTGCATTAGCAACTTGGAACCATTTTCTTTGATGTGTTTATCAAAATTGCCAAACAAGTATTTTGAATTGGACTGAAAGGAATGATAGGGGTTTATTATATTCTCATTTGTCATTGTTTTTGTCTGTAATGTCCCTTTTTTGAAATGGGATTTAATAATAAATAATAATAATAAATTAAAGTATAAAAAATAATAAAAATAAAAAAATAATAGAACTATAAAATATAAAATAAAAATTTAATTAAGTTTAATGAACGGTCAAAATGCATGAAATAAAGAGTTATGACTATTGAAAGATTAAAAGCATAAAATGAAGAAAGGAATCAGCTAACCAATCAGCCAATCAATCAATTTGGAAGTAAATTACTATTTTTAAAAAGCAGCAATGAAGGATGGTCGCTCATTTCTCGTGAAGGGTGTTGACTCTTTCAAGACATGGATATAAATTATAATCATATAAATGGAAAACCAGTTCATTAATTAAAAATCATCATCAGTCATCAATTCATCTTGGAATTAAGCAAACAAACAATTCATCAATCAAGCAATAAATCAATCAATCATTCAATTGAAGAATCAGTCTTGAATTTGAGGAAGTGTGTTGACGTGTATTTTGTACACAATCATACACAGAATAAAATACCCAAGGGTACCTTATCCTCTCTTGAATAAAGCCTCCGATTGCTGAAGATGTCGCAAAAAAGGATCAATCAGGGTGACTCCAATGTTCTTTTATGTAGGGTCTCTACGTGTGGATAAGCACCAGTGGTCGTTGTGAATGCTGTTTCATCAAGGGGCCTTACGTCCTCCAAGCTGTAGGAACAAGATTTCTCTAAACTAACAAATTCTCAAAAAAAGATCAAAGGGTAGAGTTTGCAAGGGATAAATTCTAATCTAATCCTATGAATGACCCAATGTAGGCTAGACTTGGCAAGATTCTACCAATTTCAATATTGCCATGAAATAACAACCCAACTGAAATTGATGCGATCTTCTAAGGTAACAAATGATTTTTTTTCAATTCATCAAGGATCATGGACACTACCACAAAGGCACATATCCAAAGCTCAATGACGATTGAAGGTTTAAGTAATTCATGTATCTCCAGTTGACCATGCAAGGCGTTCCTACAATCAGTAAGAAGCTAGTGGTTTGGAACGTGAATCCCACCAAAATCAAGCCCAACACTTAGTCCTTCAAACTCAAATACTACTTCGACTGAGAATGATTCAAGAAAGTAAACAACCATGAAGATAGCCACAAGAATTGCAATAAAACACCATAACTTCAATATTTTATTGATCTCAAAGCCAAAATAGACAACAATTGCTTGAAATTCCTTCTTCAAAACTCAATCTTGCTACAAAATAACTTTCTTCTCTCCAAAAGCTCTAAACTTCTAACTATTTTTTTTATTTTCTAATTACAAAATGAAAATGAGTGAGGGTATATATAGCATCCTCAATTACAATGAACGGCCCAGATCAAAAGAAGATCAACGGCTGAGATTCTGACACCTAAACCCTAATTAGGGTTTTATTACAAAAGTTCCCTTTTTATTGCACAATATTAAATGCATAGCCAAATACTTAATTTGGCACAAAAATCTAGGAAACATAGACCAATGACAATTAAGATGCCATGTCATCTATAACAACCTCTCTTCTAGAACCTTATTCCCTTTCCAATGCTCCTTTTTAGCATATGCAATGAATCTGGACACGATTCCCTCAATCTCAGCAATAGGAATCTCAGGAAGATTCCTCATTCGTTCCTCCAAGTGAATAATCTGATCAAAGGCCTTGAGAAGAGCTGCGTCCCATTCAGGTTCGAGTTCCTTGACTTTCTCAATCAGGAGCATAGTAGCAAACATTTGATCTCTTTGCTCATCTGTAATCACATTCTCATCTTTGCAAAAGATGACCTTGACCTTTTCTTCTAATTCTTGAAGATCCACATCTGTCTCAACTTCGATCCTTCTGCCGAAAATAGTACATAAAACCCCAAACACCTTGTCCTGGATTGGATGGATGACCTCCTCTACCTGATTGCACTTGGCGCTGGTGTCCTCGAAAAGTACTTCCTTCATCTGGAGTAAAGTAGACCACTGGAGTAAATTATGAGCTCCTCCATCCATTATCTTTTCTTGTGCTAAGGTCTTCCTTGATGTTTGCCTGATTACTTGAAGAACAGGAATGATAATATCTTTAGTATGAGCAAAGGCGGCTACCGTTATCATTAGGTTGTGGATGATCTCAAGGACCTGGATAGCCCGATGGATAGTCTGCATCATTCTTGTTGCAAACTCAACGGCAACTGTATGGGATTTATCAATCCAAGAGCTCATAAGCTGGACCAAGCTCTTAACTTTCTCTGCCTCACCAACTGATTCAAGGGGAAGTGCTTGCACAGGAGATACTGCTGGATCCTGACGTCCCAAAGGCTGACTGAGGTGGCTAAAGTAGCCTCTCCAAGCACCTCTCTCTCTCTCAAGTTTTCTATTCTTTTCCATTTCTTCTTTAAGTTTATCTTTAAGTGCTTCAAATGAATCAATTGGCTCATCCAATGCCTGCTCGGTGGTGAGTGGACCAAGCTCAACGGTTTCTACATCATATTCTTCTGCAAGGATCTCACCTTCATATTTGTCCACTGCCGGTGTAGCTATCTGCAACTTCCTGGACCTTGTCTCATCTCTAATCATCTTGGACATCTTGGTGGCCTTCCTTCTTTCTGTCACTTCCTGAGAATTTCCAACAAGGCTTTCTAAATCAATTACATTATCTTCATCTTCGATCACAATCACCCTGGTTAGTCTCTCCTTCAACCAATCTGGAATGGCGGACCTTGTCTCTCTAACTTGTATTTCTTTAGGTAGTGACTCTTCTTTCCTGAGAGGAGACGTCGCTTCATCATCATTCTGGTCTTTATGTAGCTCATTGACCTGGGGAGATTGACTTGATGAACGTTGAGATGCCTGTCCTTCTTCATGTTTATCATTCTGAACCATTGACTCCATAGATTCCTCAACTTCAAGTGTCCTCTTCTCTTGTCGAGAAGATGTGCCGGATGAGCGATCTCGATTGGCCTCTTGCTTCTTCTTGGAAGATTCTCTTTTCTCAGGTCTTTCCTTCCTCTTCGCACCTCTATGATGGGGATTGCCTTCACTTACGCTTCTGGGGTGAGGATTGCCTTCGCTTGTGCCTCTAGGATGAGGATGGCCTTCACTTGCGCTTGCTCCTCCTTCTGTCGACCTTTCCTCCAAAGTAAAAGTCATTGATATGTTTTGCTCTCTCAACTTTTGATGTTGCACATCAACCCATCTGCGAGTACAGGACAAAACTGGAGCCATCAAAGTCTTCAAGTCCACAACCTCAGGTTCATTCCAATCTATTTTTACTGCCTTGTCTTCTCTATCATAAGAGGATTGGAGGTGCCTGCCACTGTCCTGAGCTTGATCGGCCACTCTGTAAACTTTGCATTTCCTGATGAAATCCAAAGGCAATCTAGAATGCATCTTTCTTTTCACTTCTAAATCATCTGAGAGATTCATCCAAAAGTCTTCTACCTGACATTCATGCTTGTATTTTCTACCAACTGTCTCTTCTATATGCCCATAAGGATCAAAATTCTCTCTCAATGAAAAGAATGAAAATGAATATAAGGCCAACTCCCTTTCTGCATTATCTAAAGCTGGAGCATTAGGACATACCTCAACTGAATTTCCTAGTATGATAGGTACAGGAATCCCATTTCCATGCCTGTGTCTGAATGCCTTCGCATAAGCTGCCAGTTGCCTAGTCACCTCAAGTAGTACTATCCTGTCTGTCGGATATCTTGGCAACATATATGGAGGTGAAGGACACCCATGAACTCTAATATATGTAAACTTCTGGAATTGGATAAACCAAGCACCATACCTTTTTACAAGTTCTTGTGCCTCCTGAGATAGCCGATTATGAATCCCGCCTTGCAGTGTCCTGGTGATGTTCATTGTGAAGGTATCATTGACTAACTTGTAATTACTCCCAGGTGGATGATGCAAATGAACATAAGAGTCACAAACTCTGACTTCTCCAGGTCCTCTTCCAATCGCCCCTCTGTGAGGTAGTCCTGCATATTCAAAACTCCTGATCAAGGCATACATGATGTACGAACTCATGTGGAAGGATTTAGTAGCTTTCAGTCTTCTCAACTGTACGTCCAAGCAATGGCTAATGATTCTAGCCCAATGAATTGTTCCTTTTCCTTGAACTATCACTTGGATGAAGAAGAACATCCACTTCTCAAAATAGAAGGCTTGAGGAGCCCTTGTAACTCGATTGAGTAAGGTTACCAAATCTCTGTACTCCTCTTGGAAGTCGATCCTATGTGGTGTGTTGGGAATCTTGCTTAGGCGAGGACGACTTTTGAGTAACCAATTCTTGTTGACGATGCTCAAGCAAGTGTCTGGATCATCTTCGTACATGGATCTAGCTCCTTCCAAGCTTTTGTAAATCATATCTTTATGTTCTGGCAGATGGAGAGCTTCACTGATAGCCTCATCTGAAAGATAAGCCAAAGTGTTTCCTTCCTTGGACACGATTGATCTTGACTGTGGGTCATAATGGCGGGCACACTCGATCATCAGCTCATGGCACTGGATTGCTGGAGGGAAGCCGGCCGCCTTGATAATGCCACTTTCAATTATTCTCCTTGCGACAGGTGATGGCTTTCCAATGTAGGGGACCTCTTGAAACTTCTTCACACTGAAGTTTCCCAAGTTGGTATCTCCAATGTTGCTCCATTTTGACACGATCTTGGTCTCCATTTCTTCGTTCCTTTGATCTTCCTTCATAAGGGCTGGACGACTGGTGGATGCTCCTGGCTTTGGGGTCGCCATCTTGACACCTGCACAACATTTCATAATGAGCAATATACTTTGGAACGTAAAAATATAGATTAAGTTTAAGCTTTAAATTTAGGAAACTTCATGATAAATCCTTGAATTATCATTTCCTAAATATGACGATTATGCAATTGGAAATTCAAAATTTCAAAATTTCAAAATTGGGCTAGGAAGATCTTCACCATACCTTTCTTGGAGAATTAGCTCTAAAAAAAGATGCAAAAATTAAGAGATTTGCTAGGCAAAATGAATATCGAAGTCTTCTAGCAAAGGCGCCTCCTTCATCAACTTCACCACCTTGTGGGTCTTTAACGCCTTGAGGAACAATTCGCTCCACCTCCAACAAAATTCGCACTCCTCCTTGGATCAAAATTCGCACCTCTCCTTGGATGAGATTTCGCTCCTTCTATTGCTCCTCCAAATCGCATGTAAACAATGATTGAATGATGGATTAAAATGCCTCAAAGTACCTTTCTTATATAGGTGCTCACCATTATACTCTCCCATAGGTCGACTTGGTGGAAATGAAGCAAATAATAAACAAAATTAAATAAAAAGGAGGCCGACCTTTATAAAATATTTAAAATAAAACCCCAAGCGCACTCCTTTCATTTAATAATTTAATTAATTAATTAAATGCCTTTGCAATTGAATTTCGATTTTTTAAAAGGCTAAATTCAATTATTAAATGCCCTATGCGAACTCATTAAATGCCAATTTTAATTAAAAATATTTCAAAGTTTTATCGAATTTGGCATTTAATGCAATTCAAAAAGTGTTGGCGCCTAGCATGGGAGATATTTGGGACATCAATAATATCGCTCTGGTCCCTTGGTGAGGGACAGGAGCGCCTCATGCATTTTAGCCTTGCGATTCTTGTTTTTCACGTTCAACACTTCATCCTGGACGTCCAAAATGGCATTTTACTTGAATATTTCAAGTTTGATCTATTCAATTTTTGGAACGAATGCTCCTTAGAACCATTTTCGCCCTGGTTCCTTGGTGAGGGACAGGAGCGATTTTGCCTTTTACCCTTTGTTTTTGTCTTTTCCAATCGCCAATGCAAGCTGTGAGGTAGGCAATGGTCATTATTGTTTGCTTCATGCATGTCCAATTTGCTTTTTCAAGACTAACTGAGCTCTCCCAAGGATTTTCGCCCTGGTCCTCTAGTGAAGGACAGGAGCGAACTTTGCATTTGAGCTTAAAATTGTCGGCTTTTGACGTTAACTCCTTATTCATCATCTTCCTAAAGACATTTTGGACCTTGCATGACTTCGCCTTGACATGGTTTTGGAAGGAAATGACTAGTTTTATAGAAATCGCCCTGGTCCTCCAGTGAAGGACAGGAGCGATCCTTAGTCCATGGCGCAAATCCTCAATCATATTGATATCAAATTGTCTTCAAGGCGTAAAATGTTATTGCTTACTCCATCTTGAATGTTTGAAACGAAAGTGGCCTCTTAAAATTAGGCATACTTGAATATTTCGCTCTGGTCCCTTGGTGAGGGACAGGAGCGCTTTGGCCATTTCCATCAAGTTCTCGTGGTCTTTGCAACTTTGTTCCTCTTCGAAGCATTCCTAATATCATCTCCATCATGCGCCTTGGCTTGGATTCGACCAAACTTGGAAGGGAAGTCTTGATAATACATTTTTCGCCCTGGTCCCTTGGTGAGGGACAGGAGCGTTTTTACAATTATAAGCTCAATCATTTTTTGCTAACTTTCAAAACTATCTTCAATGGATTCATTATGCTTTCCTTCACTCATCTCCAACATGAAATTCGTTTTAACTTTGCAAGAAATTTGCCTTATGAGGAGATCGCTCTGGTCCCTTGGAGAGGGACAGGAGCGCCTTGGCCATTATGGGCTCACTTTGCGTTTTGCAACCTTCAAAATTATCTTCAATGGAGTGACTATGCCCTCTTTCCTTCATATCAAGCTTGAAATTTGCTTTACCTTGGCCAAAAACTTATCTTTTGAGAAAATCGCTCTGGTCCCTGGGAGAGGGACAGGAGCTACCTTTAAAATTCGCCTTAGTCCCTGAGAGAGGGACAGGAGCGCCTTAGCCAATTTGGATCGATTTTCTCCATTGTGGTCCATCCAAGTTATATTCAATGAGCAAAACGTACTTCCCTTGTTCTTCTCAAATCGCGAAATCATTTAAATCTTGCAAGGATAAGGCAAACTTGGCATTCGAGCTCTGGTCCTTCAGTGAAGGACAGGAGCGATTTTGTCATTTTAGCATATTTCCTTGCTTGCCAATTACTCAAATTATATTCAATGGACAAAACATGCCCTCCTCGATCTCTTCCAATCAAAAAATTGTCTTGGTCCTGCAAGGATAGTGCAACTTTGAAAAACAAGCTTCGGTCCTTCAGTGAGGGACAGGAGCGATTTTGGTTCTTAGGTTCAAATCTTCATAATTATCATCTCAAATTTCCTTTGCTGGGGAAGATACCATCATTTCGCAAGTTATGAACAAAAGTCCAAATCCAAAAAAAATGTCCAAGAAGGTGTGTTTGAGGAAAATCGCTCTGGTCCCTTGGAGAGGGACAAGAGCGAACTTGTCTTGCCAGGTAAAAAGCTCAACCTTCCGTTGCCAACGACCAAGTCTGGATACTCCTTTATGCTTGTTTCATCTTTCATTGCGTCCTTGATGCTCCATTTCGATCAACTAAGGCCCAAAATGACCTAAGAAAACCTTTTCGCCCTGGTCCTTCAGTGAAGGACAGGAGCGATTTGGTCTTAAACTTAAAAAAACTTGTCATTTTGAGTCTTCAAAATCTTCAAAATCTTCAATTCATGTTCGATCATATCCCCTGGCGATCCTGCACAAAACAATTTAAACAAGTCAATAACCAATATGCACCAAAATATCATTTTCGCCCTGGTCCCTGAGAGAGGGACAGGGGCGATTTCACCTCTGCAGGCCAAAATATCAAAAATTGGGTCTTCAAATCACTTGACAAGGCATAATTAAGTCATTTCCAAGGCCAGGGGCCAGTTAGTAAACCTTCAAAAATTTGGTCAAAATTCACCTAGACAAAACGTATAATTTAATCATTGAAATGCTAACACTTTAGACCCAACTTGAATTTGCCTTCAAAATCTTAACTGGACCCATCCTGAGATAAACTTGACTTCCTGACAGACTCAAGCTAATTCAAAATTGCAATCTCAGCGAGGATGCTCAATCATCTGTCAAAAATTGGACTGGACTTCGGCTTGAAAATATCAAAGGAAACCCTAAGGCTTAACCCTAGTCCAGACGACTCACTCACTTACTCAAAATCCTAAGAGCAGAGAGAAGAACAGGCAAGACAGAAGCGAAAAAGAGGGGGTCCCCATTTTAATGGGGCGATGTGTGAAATGGTCACAACAAAGTGGCTTGCAAATAAGGAGGACAAAACCCCTCCCAAGTTCATAAAGAGACTTAAGGATGAAAACCCTTATTTCACTTTATCAAGTTTGGATGAAAACCCAAACCTTGGTAAGCCTTGAAGGACGAAAACCCTCCAAGGGTGAACTAAGAGTTCTAAGGACAAAAACCTTTAAATACTCTTGGCAAGTTAAGGATGAAAACCCTTAATATTGCCACTGCCAAGTTAGGGACAAAAACCTCTGACTCAGCAGATTTGAAAGCATTTCCAAAGAATTCAAGATGTGATTGATTTTCAAAATAATGTCATCAACTATTGATCTGAATATTATAATGACATTCATAGTTGCAAGTTTGAAGGAAGATTACAGCAGAAGAAAGCAATAAAAGTTCTATTTTAAGAATTATTCAGAAAATTAAAGTTGAATATTATCATAATTTCATCATTTTAGTTAAGTTATATTTATAAATATAATGCAATTATCATTCTAAGGTGGAATTGTTGTTTTAGGCCTAGGGCAAAAATCAGGAATGTTCTCTAAAGGGACATTAAATTGTCCATTGCAAATCTTTATTGGGTTTGGTGCCACATTGATGTTTGCTTGAAAATGGAATTGTCTGCAATTGAATTTGATTTGTGTGAGCCCCTCTTATTTTTATAGCTTTTGCATGGTTTGATTACATCTGTCCTTAGTTTGAGAAAGACCTAGGTGGGGTTAGCAAAATGTGTGTTGCACACATCGAGATTTATTAACTAATTCTTGACAAGATTGAAACTCTTTTTCTTGCAACTATTGATTTTGGTGTTGAAGATGGTTTGAGAAAGACCTCCTAGGATAGGGTTAGCAAAGTGTATGTTGTACACCATGAGATTTTTTAGCTACTCCATGACAAGATTGAAACTCTTTTAGACTTTCATGTTCGTTGTTATGGTGAATTTATGGCCCCCTTTGGTTGGCACACATGTAAGGAGGCAGAATTTAATACACAACTATAGATGAAAGAAACAATGACTACACAGCTTTACAGATTATCATTGTAGTGTTAATTGAAAATTGATTATTATTCTTATACATCCGTTATCTGTAGTACTAGTTATTCTATTGAGGCTTGGAAAACTAATTTTGAAGACTACCCTGGATCACGCTTCAAAGAAAATCAGTTTATAAAAATTGGAGTCATAATTGTGATTCCGTGTCTATCAAAACCCAGCTTAAAATATATTAAAAGAAAAATCAAGAGTATGACTGGGGAAAATAATATGCATGCATTCATTAAGTTGTATGTGTTTGATATTGTTGTATGCTATCCTTTTTCTCCATTTTCTATTACATTCGCTGTCTTAGCCCAGGTTTTGTCAAGTGCATGCTCACTCATCTGTACCCTACATGTCCACATTTTAGCACAAAATTCCTAATTAAACTCTAATATTTGTTCATGATCATCTGAATCATGTCCTGTGATTTCATTCGTACCCACCCATCTCTGTTTGACATATCTTTTCTTTCTTTCTATGTAAAGGAAGACTTGACTGCTGATGGCTAATTTGTGAGCAATATCTGCTTCTGCTTTCAGCCACACTTGTAGTGTTGAGTCTAACATGTTGGACCATGTATAAGGTGGATACCATGATGAGAACTAATGGTTTTTGAACCATTCTGTGATATTTTTTTGATTTTTTGATATTTTAGGTTAAAGATTTCAAAATTCAGTCTTCCTGAATAATTTTGATGATATATTGAATTATCATTTGGTTTAGACTCATTGATGATCCAGTGATCCATATATTGTATTACAATTAATGATATAACATTGTGTTATAAAATTACAAGATATTAATTAGATTTTAGTGTTTGCTTCATTCAGTCTCGATGGGTTGCAACATTGCACCATAATTATTTTTAGTTATATCATTATCATATGCATATGCGATTATCTCCATACCTATATAATTAAATGTAAACATTTATGCATGTGTATCAAATGCATTAATGTTTCCAAATCCTTAATGGACACATTTAGCAATCTGCTGTACACACATGGGAATGTGGTATAGTCTGATAGTTTGTATATGCGTAAGTTTGTGGTTAACAATTTGTGGTAAAAGAAGTCAATTGCATTTCACCACATTGAGGAATTAACTCCTACAGTTGTGATAGTAGTTCTATTAGTAATCTTTTTATCTTTTGTTGACGATCAAGGTTGATTGGATAAGCAAAAGCTGGTAAATTGAATTGTGAAGTGCCCATGGGTTGATAGTGCGTTCAATTAGAGTTGTTTTGGTTTATGGAAGTTATTTTGGGTTTGTGCCAAGGGTGAATATTTGGGATGGTCGTGATAACTATTGGAGGGGTGTTTGTTGTATTGCATGGAGATTCACCATTATTGGACCATTTGAATTTGTAAGTTTGTTATTTTTCAGTTGGCAACACATTTCATGTGGTTTTGAGCTTTGTGCCACCTTAAGGATGACTTAGAGATTGTGGGAAGTTGAGGAAGGGTATTGTTGATGGGTGTTTTGTGACCACACCAACATAGAATAAAGTTTCCAAAGGACACTATCCTCTCTTTATTACGAACAAGTAATTGGTAAAAAAAACAATGAATTATTTACAAAGATCGAAAAGATCTTATAGAGTTACAAAGACGACGTTTCTAAATAAGAAACAATCATAAATAGAAAGAATCTAATTATTTACAATATAATACATAATTGACCATTAATAAATAATATTATTCTAATACCCTCCCTTAATGGTCAATCTGTCAACAACACTAAGTTGCCCCCTGAATTTAGCAAACTTATTTGGGCTGAGAGACTTTGTGAGAATGTCTGTAGTCTGATCCGTAGTTGGAACATAGTGCAACTGAACTGAGCTGTCTTCAACAAGCTTCCGAATAAAATGACAATGAGTTTCCACATGCTTGGTTCTTTCATGGAAGACAGGATTCTTGGAAAGTTTGAGAACTCCTTGATTATCACATAACAAGGGAGTCGGACCTGCTTGAGATATTTGCATAACTGGTTCTTCAGAAAGAACGCTCGACTTTTGTCGGATGTCTCATGCAATTCCTTCAGATGCTTCCAGATTTTTGATGCTGACTTGCCAGAAGGAATCTGAGGTAATTGGTCATTTGTGACAAAGAGCTTGAGAAGCATGACAACTTCCCGATTCCGGTCATCAAACTTGTCTTGATCTGATCCGGCTGTGGTAGGACGAGACTCTTTTCCCAAAACAAGATCATCAAGGCGACGATATTCAAAAATCGTTAGCATGCGCTGCTTCCAGGTGTTATAATTCTTGCAGTTGAATCTCTGAGTGCCTTCCAACATTAAGTTGGTCAATGATGCCATCTTGCATGCTTCCCAATGCACGAAAAACAAAAATCAAATAAGAGGCGATAACGTGCAATCCAAGGCACAAATCCCAATGCAGAAAACAAAGGCAAATGTAGGTATAGACTTCAAAAAACAAATGAAGTACGGCTAGAACGAAACTCGAGGTAAAATTTTCGAAAGACCCTGAAAATTTTGACCACGACCTAGAAAGAATCTGTGGTTGAAAACTAATTACAGTAAAAAATCTGAGGGTTTTAGCAAAACCCTAGCCATAAAAAACACACAGATCGCGAAAAATGTAGAAGCCGCGATTGCAAAGGAGAAAACGCAAAAAATCGAGTGCCACGGATTCAAAAATTCGCGGATGCAAATTGAAAAAATTCCTACCAAAAAATCGCCGAAAAAAGAAGACGACGTGAAAAATGACGGGCCGCAGAACCAAAAAAAAGCGAAATTGCGTCGCGTTGCCCAGCAAAAATCGTGCGTCTAAGAGGAAGGTGGGTCGCATCGAAAGAAGGATCGCGGGCCGCCAGCAACAAAGAAGAAATCATGTTGATCTGAAAGGAAAAAAAACGTGGACCGAGGGCAAAAGGAGAGTGTGAAATCCGTCGCACAAGAAAAAAAGGCGGATTGGAAAAAAACGCGCAGCCCAAAACAAAAGAAAATCGGCTGAAAACCCTTGATTAGATCGCGATAGAAGCAGAATAATGGTCATGACAAGGGTTTGAAAAACTAGGTCATGGTGTGCTGAGAAGGTCCAAAGATGGAGAAAAAATTCCGCTCGAAGAATTTCGCTTTTCAGACTTTTGAAATTTGAAAAATGAATTTTAACCTCTTTCCCGCTTTGATACCATATTATGAACAAGTAATTGGTAAAAAACTTAATGAATTATTTACAAAGATCGAAAAGATCTTATAGAGTTACAAAGACGATGTTTCTAAATAAGAAACAATCGTAAATAGAAAGAATCTAATTATTTACAATATAATACATAATTGACCATTAATAAACAATATTATTCTAATACTCTTGAGCAAAATCCCATGTATGTAAGATTGCGAAAGATCATACAAGTGATTCCAAGGTTCCTACTGCGAACTTGCAACTTTATGTTGGATGAGGTCGTTTGGCTTGATGTATATTGGTAACACAAAGGGACTTACGTTTGAATCGTTCTTCACTTCTTCTTCAATGCTGGTTGGAACTTCTTCATCGGATATTGCAATCTTGTGATGCTTCTTTGAACGGACACAACTGAAATAAATTGAAATTAAAGGGGAAAGGGTTAGAAGGATCTAAATCTATTCCTAAGGACAATGATATCAATGGATAGTGCTTAGATGGACACATTCCAAATAAACCAAGTTTTGCTTCACGAAGATCAACTACAATTGGTGCAATCTTCCAAGGATGCTGAAGGATTTTCACATTGAGAAAGTGCATTTGAATACCCAAAACCTCGCAATCCAAACAAGTATCCACAATCAAACTTAGCACAAATTTAGTGGCTTAGGCTAGTTTTACACTGCAACTTATAATCAACAAGATGCAAAAAGTATGAACCATGGGAATTCCTCAAACATCATTACATTTTCCATTGAAATCAAAGCACTTTATCTAGCAATTGAGAAATTGGAATTACAACACGCAACAAGTTGAAACAAACATGAATCCACCATATCTTCAATGAAATTAAATATTATTTCTCCAAGTATTACAACAATGTCTTCTCCATCTCCTACTCTACTTCTACTCTAAGGAGCAAGAGCTCTTCACTTCTAATGAGCTAACTATCTAGTGAATTACAAATGAGAAGGTAGGGCCTTTTTTAGAGACCCTTCCACAAATGAACGACCAAGATTGATTTGAAATCAAGGGCCAAGGTTACACCATGCAAACCCTAATTAGTGTTTCGACCAAAATGAACCCTTTGTGGTGCCAAGTAGTGGGTCTTAGTTATTAATGAGACAACACGCCCACTAAGCATTTAACAACTCATCACCCAAAATAGAACACCCACTATCCCTCTCCTTGGCGGCAAATGCAACGAATTTGGTCACGATGGTTTGGAAACACGCGATTGGCCGGAGAAGGTGACGGGGTGCCACCTCGACATGTTGGATGCCATGTGGATCTAGTATTTCATCACAAAGTATATTCCATTTTAAATGGTTGTGATGGAGTATATTCCCAAACTGCATCATTTGGACCAAGGTTCTAATTTTGATAAACTCTTTTGAAATTATCCTTGATCATTTCCTTCTTTCCATGTACTTGGGTTCGGGAATTCACCTTCTTGGAATATCTTTCCTTGTCGACAACTGTCATTCCTTGAGTCTTTTCCTTTTGACTTTTGATCTTGGATTTCTGAAGGAAATTCAAGATGCTGTAAATTCTTTTCTCACTTGAAATTGAACTTTGGATCCTTGGGCTCTAGAACTAGATTGCCTTGAAGCCTAAATGTTTGGAGTTTGAATGTCTTCCTTGATGTTTGAAACTGGAATTCTTCCTCCATGAACTTCCTAAGACTGGATTTCTTCTTGAACTTGGATGCCATAAACTAGATTTGCTCAACTTGGACCTCCATGCCTCTTGACGTCCTGATGTTGTCTTTGGATTGGATAGGAAGAATTTCCAATACCTTAGTCGAATTTTGAAGTTTTTATTCCTTTCTGAGGGGGAAGAAGGTTTTTTCCCATGCTTAGTCATTTTTACGCTTTCCAAGAGTCCTGGCATATGCTTGGGCGCATTTTGGCCCCAAAGAAGGATTTTTGGAAAATTCCTCCTCACCTTGGAATTTGCGCAAAGGTCTTCCTGGCATATTGGAGTGGCAGAGAAGAATTTTTGGAAAATTCCTCTTCTTGGGATTTGCGCTGAAGAATATATTTTGTCATGCTCAGTGCTCCCAAAGAGGATTTCCAGACTAAGTTAAAATTTGATCACCTGCTTGCTCATTTGCTTTTCTAGATTTAGAACTGGATACTTAGGATCTTTTTGCAGTCAGTGCTTTGCTTGTTGCCAAGGATAGATCTTCTAAAAATAGACTTACTAAAAATAGTAAGTTCTCTCAAACACAATATTAGGGCAAACGGGGATGTAGTGAAACTTACTAAAAATAGACATTGCTAAAAATAGTTTGTTCAAACTTAAAATTAGGCCAATCGGGGCCATAGTGAAACTTACTAAAAATAGTAAGTTCTTTGAAAATGCTCAAATTTCACTGGTAGGCCGTTTGAAGGCTTCTCTTTTCAACACAGTGCCAAATTCCATTAGTTCATCCTTCTGCTAGTGAATTCCTTGTTCTATCATTGCAATCTCTTCCTTGGACAACGATACCATCCACTCAACAAAGTCCTCTTCTTAGCATCCTGTTGGTAAACAAATTTGTCTTCCTTAAAAGAATCCTTAAAACTGACTCACGATGCCCGAATTGAAAGACAAAGGGAACCAACAACTGAGTCACCTGTAATGGAAATTGCAAGTGCTCTTTGAATTTTGATATGAAGGTACAACTCCTTTCGTTGGATAAAATGTTTGTTTTCTAGATATGCTTTTAATCGGAAAGCAACAAAGGCAACTAACATCTGCCCATAGCCATGACACAGATGTGAACAACAGATTTATAAACAAGAGGATACCAGAGAAAAAAGACACAAAGTTCCCTTTCCAGGTACCCACAACAAAGAAGGAAAAGATTGAATAATTTGCTTTCGGATGTATGAATCAATGAGAAATCAAAGTTTCTACAACAAACACATGCATAATTGGAATGAACAAGAAAGCATCATAAGATTAACTGGAATGACTCAAAGGTCAAATTACAGTAAAAAAAACACACAAACATAAAGATCTGGAATGTCTTTCTTCCTTTCTAAGAATGCCAATAAAATGACTCAAAGATCATCTTTATTCCTGTACCTTGATTCTACCCAAAAACAGAAAATGTATTCCTCTTTTCCCTCCTTACCATTGAGAAATCCCCCCCTCCCCCTCCTATTGTTTTGTGACATATTTAAAGAATCTTCTCATCTATCCTTTCGGTTCCATAACCGTTTCTTTTGATGCCATTATGAAAAAGAAAAGAAATTCTCTTCATCTTCCTCATGGAGTCCCAGT
This sequence comes from Cryptomeria japonica, assembly GCF_030272615.1. Lineage (NCBI taxonomy): Eukaryota > Viridiplantae > Streptophyta > Pinopsida > Cupressales > Cupressaceae > Cryptomeria > Cryptomeria japonica. The sequence continues at coordinate 75,782,665 of NC_081405.1, forward strand.
AATAGAAAGTGTAACTAACAAGGAAATTTCACCTTCTCTTAAAATTGACTGACAATGGTCAAAGCTCTTAGCCTATAGCAACAAGAAGGTAGTCATAGATTGTTTTGGTTCCTTAGGGGTAAAGCAAGTTGAAAAGATTGGATAATTATGCAATGATTTGAATTCTTCATTTGTGAAAAGAGCAACGCCAAGTTGAAAGTGTGAGCAATTGCTTCAAAGTTGGTAGGCATGTTATTGGGTAAATTTGCTTGAATCCAAAGTGCAGAAAGTAATTGAATTGCTTGATCACCAGAGAGCCTCATTGCACCCACGACATTTACCATTAAGCTACTTGAAATGGTTCACATATCAGGAACAAAAAGATTAATGTTATAAAACCTAGTGGGGTTTTTACGAAAATCATCCCGTCTCCCATCAGATGCCTCACTGCCATTTTTCTCATCTTGTAAGCCTACCTTTTCTTTCTTAAGCTTTTCAAACAGTGCAGTTGCAGAAGCAAATGCTGAAGCTGGCTTGGAAAATGTCCTCTTTGAGTCATGTTGAGAGCTTGACTGAGAAACCAATGTTGGAACAAGAAGAACAACAAAAATTGTCCTCTTTCGGGGTGCATCATCGCTTATAATAATCGGTGGAAAAGATTATTTGGAAAGCCCCCTTGCACATATGAATGATCATCCTTTGAAGCTATAATGTGAATAAGAATAGACATTGCTCCAATAGTGGCTCTTGTTACAACTGGTATTACAGATAGCTTCTCGAGTGTCATTGCCATCATATCAAAAATTGGTCCAGGATCTCCAACCCGTTTTATGAGCTCCATAAGACATTCTCTAATAGCATCTTGGGGAGAAGCATCCCAATTGACCTCCAGTGAATTTATCGCCTCCCTTGTGGTTTGAAGACTTTATGTAGATGTCTGCACAGATCACTGATTGCACTAACTTCAGCAATTGTTGGCTTTGATATGGCTTGCCTAGCAACAATTCTCAACAATGTCAATTTTCATCTGAGGTTGGTGTATTACACTCTTGTTGTCCAGGTGTTTGATTGTTGAACACAAGATGCCATTGAGAGGGGGGGGGGTGAATCAGTGATTTACAAACTTAACCCTTTTCTATCCTATGTGTGTATACCGGTTAACTGATCTAACATAAAGCAGACATACCGGTTAGATGGAAGGATAACACAAATGCAACCACACATAAAAGGGACATCTCATAACACCAGATGTACGAGGAAAACCCAAGATGGGAAAAAACTCGGTGAGAAGTGCTGCTGGAGACTATTGCTCCAATCCAGCCTCACAATGAAAACCTCGGTTACAACATTTAGGGCACCAACCCAAGGAGTACCACTCATGCTTTAGGGCACCAACCCAAGGAGTACCACTCCTGCTTTAGGGCACCAACCCAAGGAGCACCAACCCCTGATTTTAGGGCACCAACCCCTGTACCAACCCCTGATTTTAGGGCACCAACCCCTGCACCGAGCTCCAACTCAGTGATTACAAGATCATATGATAAATACAAAAGTAGTTTCCTTGTTACAAAAGAACTTTGTAACTCTCATGCAAGTCTCTTTATCGGTTCTCCTCTCTCCAATTCTCTGCCGGTTCTCTGTTCACCTTCTCATTGTTGCAACCTTATCTCCTGCTGCAACTCACTCTCTGCTGCAACCATACCGGTTCAGCCTCTTCTTCTTCTCTGACGGTTCTGCTCTCTACCAATTATCTTTTCTCTCTGTCACACTGCTGATAGCCACCATCGGTCTTCTTCACTCAGTCAGTTGTTTGCTATCTGATTCCTGTCGATTTTCAGCTTACCGGTTCTTCACTTCCATCTTCTCTGCAATCTTCTTTGCTCTTCTCTGCAGGTTCAATCACCACCGGTGTACTCCTCTGTCAAACTTAATGGCAGGCTACTGGTTGCCTCACTCTTGTCGGTTGAACTCTTCAAACTGGTTCTCTCTTCAATCACACAATCTCCTCTGTGATTGTCGATGGATTCTCTGCTGCTCTTTCACTCTCTATCTTTCATCATCCAGCCTGCAGCATCATCAATCATCTTCAGTCATGAGTCGGCATACTTATACTTGAGTTTTCCCGCCATGACCGACATTCAAACTTCTGGCTCGCTAGGGTTTCTTCATCGACCCCGAGGCAAATCAAACCCAATTAGATCTCCTTCCAGAGATTGACCACCTGCAACGGATCAATCAGACTTTGCCAATCCTGCTACGTTTTGAATACGTTTGCCCTATTTGGCAAACACGACACCTTCTTCAATCTGCTCTTGTCAAACACCTATTAAGTGATCATGCAGATAGCTTCACCTACCCTGATCAACACCTGGACACTCGACCTCGATCATGAAGTCATCAAATCAGATCTTTGTCCTTTGATCAGTCTCGAGCCGCACTCTTCTGCTCTTGACCCGTGAAACACGCTATCGACGTTAATGTCGACTAGTCATCACCTACCTCACCGACAACACTTCACCGACTGCAGTGTACATGACACCTATCTCCTACATGTCATCATAGTCGGTATCCACCTCAGCTAAGTCTTCTGTGTCGGTCCAGACAAGATCACCGACCAACCACACAACCGGGTTCATCTACCGGTTCACAAACTTTGTCGGTTATCCCCTAACCGGTCTGTCTTCACCCTTGCACTTTGCTTCTCTTTCGGTGGAACACCTAAATTGGTCAGCACACTTGCCAACCTACCTCATGCACACCTTCAACAGATGGGAGCCTTCTGGATCTGCACTTTGTCAGCTTACCGGTTGTCATCTATACCGGTAGTATCTTCTGCATGTATACTGGTAAGATACCATGCACACCGGTGGCACCAAACTTCATCTACATTCCGTCAACATCCTTTGTCTGCAATTGCTCAACCTTGCCTTCTTCATCAATAGATCGGTTCTCCTATCAACTGGTTTGTCAAAGTGACAAACATATCCTTCAATCTATGTACTGGCTACTCATCATGTCTACCTGGCTGATTTGGTGCATATCTCTGATCTCATGCACCTATGGCAACTTAGTGTTTCACCGGTTGATACAGTGTGAGCCTTCAATCCCCTGCCTTCTACTCTTTTGTCTTATCTCAGAGGACTATGATGCATTCCATGCATAATAGGAGATAAGCTCCACTTACCGGTGGGAGTGGATCCTTGTCATCTGCATCCGTCATTGCACCAATATGGCTTCCCTATTTGAGCATGCATATCTTCAAACAAGCACATATGATCCGGTTGGGCACATTCACTGTTAGTCATCTCTTCATATGGTGACTGCGTCTTTATCCAGTGGGAGTCCTGTTGTTTCACATTCACATAGCATATCGGTGGCCTGCACATATTTCATCTCCGGTGTTGATGTGATTTTTGTAACATTCCGCCTCTTCATCACAATCAACAACCCAACATCTTGCTCTCTTGTTGGTTGGCAACAATACACTACCAACATGTCACTTACCGGTCTGCAGTTCTTATGTCTTCAACAAAAGTCAACACTAACCTGTGTACCGGTGACCTGCTAGGCTGGGTGACATCAAAGACATCACATCCTGTATGTATCAATGACAGTACTGGACATACATCTCCCATACTGGTAGCCATCCTATACCGGTTGAAATCGATGACAACACAATGCCAACACTGATAAGAGCAGCCAAAAGCAAGTGATCGTTCCCTGTACTCTCCATCAAGTATGACATATTGGGAAGAACAAAAATAGCCAGTCCATGCTCGGGAGACTGATAGCAAAAAGTGGCATCTGATCTTTGCATGATGAAAGTAATTTTTCGTATGCAATCATTATAACACCTACAGACCCAAAGTGCTCATTTTGCAATTCTTTGTAGCCCCTTTTGAAAAATACTGTTGAGAAACCAGGTGTATTGAATATGTTATTGCATTTCGTATGTAACCAGATCGGGACAGCAACAAGGACCAAGTCGAGGAGTCGGGGATAACATGAACTTTGAAACTATATCGGGCATTTGAGGAGTTCATGAACAATACATATTGCCCGATAATACATAATGTCGGGGAGTTGGTGAAATATGGAACTTTAAAACCGCATGAGGGTTTAGAAAAAGCCCGACTTTCTCAACTACATAGAGAGCTTCCGACTCGATGTAGAAAATCTGGCACTAGGCTAGTACTCAACCAATCCATATTGCCGATTGTTATTATAATCATTTGTTGGTCTTTTGTGGGGCCCGATACTATTAGGTCAGGTTTTGGAATTAAACTGGAACTATGTCGAGTATCCTCCATGATTTTTGAATCATTAATATTACCTGACAATATACGAAAGTCTAAATTAAACAAAGTTAATGTTCTTTGTTGACCACATATTTGAATTTTCATTGACTATATGGATGAATGGTCCCGAGATTGGCACTTATGCAATTCTTGGTAATAATAAGAGTCAATATGATTTATGGAGTACCAAAGGATGTGTGCGAGAATTGTTCGGGTTATGGGACAAACCAAGGATCTAAAATTTAGAGTTGGCCAGGTTCAAAAATTAGGGTAACACATCCAAAGTCTTGTTCCCCATACCGTACCAAAAAAGACAAGGAAACATTGTGAAGCACAAGTATCAATCAAGTTCATAGTTAGCAAAATGCAAAGTTCGAAGGATATAGCAATAAGCACAATGCATTTCTCAATACATCAAAAGCCTAATTCTCGACTTGATGACAATATTAAGACCGCATCCTCTTTAAAATCCATTCCATACTTAAGGCATTTCATCACCTCCAAAGGCCAAAATCTGGACAAACAAGACCTTATAACTCATTCCTTAGGGTCGGGAGACGTCACAGACTACAAAAGACTTGGTTTATTTAACAAAAAGAGGGGGTCCTCACTTGCAATGGGGCGATGTGTGAAAATGCCACAACAGGTATATATGTGGTTTCATGTCATTTGTAAGTAAGCAAAGAAGACTGTAAAAGAGTAGAGGTGTACTAGGTAGGTACAACAATGAAGGGGGAAGGATTGAGAGGTTGAGTGAGACAACAGGGAGTATGATGTGGGGTACAATAGGAAAGAGTGAAAGTTGCATGGAGGGTTGTCCTTGTATTGGAATTTGGAAATCATTATGTGGTCACTTGTAGCAAGTTAGGAAGTGATGATTCCAAAGTAACATGCTAGTATTTGTGAAGCCATTGCAGCAGGTTATAATTATGTTCAAGGAATCAATTTTATGAGAGAAATCTTTTAGAGGTTAGTTTTTCCCCCTATCGAGGGTTTTCCTAGGATAAATCTTGTGCTTTGGATGAATCTTTCAATGCATTGGTTGTTTTTCTTTTGTGCGGGCTGCATAGTTGGATAGTCCTTCATTGGACCCTTTGTTGGTGACTACATTAGATGGTATTAGAGTGAGGCAAATCACATGTTAGTGTTGGAGTATTGGTGTGGATGTGCTGATGTAAATTATGACGTAAGTACTATGATTGTTTGATATTTTGTAAAAATTAAATAAGGTTTTGTCGAGCTAAGGCAATCCATAAGAGAGTTGTATATAGAAGCTTCAATTGTGAGGTAGTTTGCTAGGGGTGATTATGTATAGATCATCAACTCAAAGGTGGTTGTCATCTAGTCAAGATGTTGTCAAAGAGAGGGCGAGGAATCCTGAAAATTGTAGGAAGAATGGAAGAGGTGCATGAGTTGTTCATGGCGATGCAAAACTGGATGGATGCATTGGAACAAGACTGGTGGAGGAAACCTAAGCTTATGTCCAAGGAGAGTGATGAAGAGGAACAAGAAGCAAATCTTGTGGAATCAGTTTGAAGTGAAGAGGATAAGGATACATTGTTGAAGGCCATTTCCGACATGGGTAAGAGGACTAGGGTAGACTTTCAAACAATTTTGGGAATTTGGATCTTGAGGATTTGATAGACTAGATCACTAATCTAGAACATTTTGAGTATGAGAACGTTTTGGATTTGGATTGGGTAAAATTTTCAAAGATCAAATTGAAAGGCCATGTTGTGTTATGGTGGAATGAAGTCCAATTGGAAAGGAATAGATAGGGAAAGCCTAGCATTGTTAAGTGGGACTAGGTGGTGGTGAAGTCTAAATTTATTTCGGCCAATTACCAATTGGAACTATTGAAGGAGTTGCACAATTTGCAGTAGGGAGAGATGATAAAGGAATGCACTAAGGAATATCTTAGGTTGACAATTAGGTCAAGATATCACGAGGAATAAGCTGAGAAGGTGGCTTGAGGGAATTCATCCAAGAGGAATTGAGCATGTGAAATATCCAAATAGTAGAGGAGGCCTACCAATTTGCTCTCATTGTAGAGGAGGTTAAACTGGAAACAAGATGATAAGTGAAATCGCAAGAGAGGAGAAGAATTGAGGCAACAAGATGAGATGTGGTGACAAGAGAGCAATCCCAAGAGGTCAAGGAAGGGTAATCAATATTGTAGTGAAAGAGAAGATCCAAATTCTTATTGTGGAGAGAAAGAGGATGATATGAACTATTGTGGCAATAAGGGAGATAATTGTAGCAGCTATTGTAAGGGTAGAGATGGTGACGAGAGTTGTCTCAAAGATGAATGAGTGGAAGATGCTCACCAAAGAGAGGCTTAGGAGAAGTGTGGAGGATATTCCTAGCACAATAGAAGGGGATATGAGAGGAAAAGGTAGAAATTTTTCAGAGGAACTTGTTTTAGGTGCGGCAAGGAAGGACAGTTAGTGTTGGAGTGTTGAAAGCAACCAAAAGACAGTGCAAGAGCTACATTCAGTATAGGGACTCATTGGTTTTGCAAAGAGCTTTAAAGTGCAACAAGAGGGATGAGCTGATATAAAGAAAGAGTTTGTTCAGGACTTGGTGTAGGGAAAATGGTAAAGCTTGTGATGTGGTGGTGGATGGTGGTAGTAGGGACAACTTGGTGTCTTGGGAGATGGTTGACAAGTTGGGGTAAGGAAGATGAGGCATCTATGCTTGTATAGGATTTTCTAGTTGTAGCAAGGAGATTGGATTTTGGTAGAGGAACAATGTTAGGTGAGATTCAACACTAGAGCATACCATGATGAGGTGTTGTGTGACATTGTGCCAATGGATTTGTACCATTTTCTATTGGGAAAGCCATTACAATTTGATAGAGATTTGGTGTATGTTGGGAGGGATAATGCCTGCAACATATGGAAGGATGGTTAGAAGCACAAGTTGATGCCATTGGGGGCAAGTGAGGAGCAATTTTACAACTACACGGAGGTGTGTGTTGGGGGAGGAGTGATATGTGTCGATTCCAAAGGTGTGCAACATTGTTGGGTTGGGTTTTAGCATTGCAAATACAAAAGTAATGTAGACAATTGGCTGCGATAAGGGAGGTTACCAAAAGAAAGAAACTCAAAGGATAGGACAAATGAATAAGAGGATGAGAATTGTATTGAAGAGCTTGCAGTTGTTCAAAGCTAAATAGAAGGGTATGTGGCGACCAAGAAAAATGTTGACAAATGTGAGGGACTAGTTGATAGAAAAGAGAAGTGGGTTATGACATAATACAAGCCAAGAACAAGTAGTGTGGAGGATTATCGGTGGAATAAAGTAATGATTACAACGGGTGAGAGTAGTACTCAAGGTGGATTGCTTGAAGCATACAACAATTTTACAACTACACGGAGGTGTGTGTTGGGGGAGGAGTGACATGTGTTGATTCCAAAGGTGTGCAACATTGTTGGAATGGGTTTTAGCATTGCAAATACAAAAGTAATGTAGACAATTGGCTGCGATAAGGGAGGTTATCAAAAGAAAGAAATTCAAAGGATAGGACAAATGAATAAGAGGATGAGAATTGTATTGAAGAACTTGCAGTTGTTCAAAGCTAAATAGAAGGGTATGCGGCGACCAAGAAAAATGTTGACAAATGTGAGGGACTAGTTGATAGAAAAGAGAAGTGGGTTATGACATAATACAAGCCAAGAACAAGTAGTGTGGAGGATTATCGGTGGAATAAAGTAATCATTACAACGGGTGAGATTAGTACTCAAGGTGGATTGCTTGAAGCATACTTGAGGAGGTGGAAAGAACAGGTTGGGAGGTAGTAGGCAAGAGTCTGTAGGCAGGGGTACGCTGTCTTGGAAATAAGGCACTCATTTGTTTTTTGTTTTACATGGGGAGTTTGATAAGGTGTATCCCTAGCATCGTGGAAATGTGGTATCATGTCTAGGAAAATGGAATTTGTGGTTTAGTTTGATAGTTCGTATATGTGTAAGTTTGTGGTAGAAGTCAATGCATTTGACTGCAATGAGGAATTATCTATATTTAGTAGTAGTTATGTTAGTATTCTTTTTATCTACTATTGATGATTGAGGCCGATTGCATGAACACAAGTTTGTAACTTGGATTATGAAGTGTTTACAGGTTGGTAGTGTGTTTAGTTAAGAGTTGTTTTGGTTTGTGGTAGGTTATTTTGGGTTTGTGCCAAGGGTAAGTATTTGGGAAGGTTGTGATAATCATTGGATGTGTTTGGTCCCAAAACCATACTTCCTAAATCCTAAAACTAGCTCTTTTCTATCTTAAAGGCTAGGGGCTTATCTTTATTAAGGTAAATAGGGGTTCATCAATAGACTTAGGATGGTTAAAGGCTAACCAGTGAGATTGGGTAATCGATCTACTTTGAGCTCAATGTAAATTCAGGAGGGTTTTTTTTGGAGGAATCCTGAATAGGTTTTTAATTCAATTAAAATGTACAATAAATAGAACAAATCAACAACAATTTTGAGATACACACTTGACCTCTATATTTATGCACCTAGAAATAGTAACATTATTAGTTGATAGGATATATTGTGTGGGCATTTGATCGAAAATTAAGTATCTCATGCCAATTTTTTTTGAGCGGTTGAAACATTCCTTGCCTCACACTTGAAAACAAATTTTGACTTGCAATTAATATTTTTGTTAAAAAGGCTGCAAAAAATTGTCTTGAGCTCAAGAATCTAGGAGCTCTAAAACCTCAATATTTTTAGATCTACTTTTCATTTATTATGAACATATTGAAGCAACAGTTGTAGGGAGATTGCTTTTGGTTCTCTCATTTTTATAAATTTTTTTGCTTTGGTTGTATTTTGTAATATTTTCCCACAAATTTTGCCCTTTTTTCCTCGTTGGCATGGTTGATAAAACAACACAATTTGTTGTAGAATCTTAAGGCAAGTCACTTGCCGTGGTTTTGATGAGTTTTTTTTAGGAATTTGTATGCGGTCGGTTCATTTTTTGCTGCGTTTTATTTCATTGTAAAACAATTTCCTTGTTATCAGAGCATCTTAGTGTTGAAGAGAAAATATTTCCTATTTCTTGGAAGGATTTTTGGGTTTCATTTCATTAGATTACTTTTTTGTTTGTTGGGGTTTTAGAGTTTCTTGCTACTCTTGGCTTTCGATTCTTTGAGGTTTTTGATTCTTCCCAATCTTGGTTTACGAGTCTTTGTCATATTACTACAACAAAAGGATCATGACATGTATTTTCTTGTGGGTTGGGTTGTTTTCATATGGAATGGGAGTTTTTAGTGGCTCTTTATTCATTTGCTAGGGTTTGAATATGGCGATTATGGGGTGATTGGATTTGATGTAGGTTTTGCATATTAAGATATGGGCTTCTCTCTTTTAAATCAAATTTTAGTCGACTCACATGTGAAATCTTGTCTCGAGCTCAAGAATTTAGTATCCCTAAAAACCTGATATTTTCAGATCCACTTTTTGTTTATTGTGAATAGATTGAAGCAGCAGTTGTAGGGAGATTGGTTTTGGTTTGTCTTTTTAATTTTTTTTGGTTGTGGTAAGGTTTTGTAAATTTTTCTTGAAAACTCTACCCATTTATTCTAATCGACATTGTTGACAACACGACAAGCACAACACAATTTGTGCGTAAGGCACTTGCCATGGTTTCAATGAATTTTATTATATGGAATTTGTATGCGGCCAGATCATTTTTTTGTTGTGTTTTATTCTTTACAAATTTTGGGATATTTTGCACTAATGGTGGACAAACTAACATAGTTGAAAGTTGAAACCTTAGAGCACTTTTGCACTCTTGTTCTTTGAAAACTTGAATCGACCAACCCTTAGAATGAAGAAAGAACTTGTATTTTTTGACCTGAAACCTAGATACTTGAGCATTGAGAGAGGAAACATGGTTGCATGGTATTGCAGAAATCACCCTCATTCTTGTCATTGTTTTCATTAATGTCTACATATAAAAATCGTCCCTTTGCGATTTATTAAGACACTCACTATGAAAAAATTGCTGTTGTTACGTTCTTCATCATTTTGTGCATTAATGGTGGGTTGATTTGAGTCAAAAGAGTGCCCATGACATCGATTGAAATAGCAGCCTGGAGATGGTGTGAATGTATTGGGCTTTGCAACTCTATTGTAGCAATAAATTGGGGCATGGCTATTTGCGTTGTTTCCTCCATTGAATCTGTGCCCACTTGCAAGGACAATGATTTTTAGGCACATTTGAATTTGATATGGTCATTCAGCTCATTAATGATGCCATGTGTTGTTTTTCACTTTATTGGTGAAATTGCGTGCAAATTTGTGCCCAAATGATGAATAATGTTTTTGGGTGGGAAAGATCCTTGTTCAGCAATTGTTGCATTAAATTTGGCCATAAATGGCCTTATGGATGTGTAGGAGAGTAGGTGAGTTTGAGCTTTGAAAAATGGCAGGAGTTTTGGACTTCAAAGGTTGTAGATGCCTCATGCTTCATGTCTTTGGTTAGGGCATGAGGGATAGGTGGTGATGAGGAACTCGGACCACTAAGGTATGTGGAATGGAGGAAGTTTGAACAAGTGACTCCGAAAAGGTGAGTGTCCAAATATCGGGGATTAGCAGTCAAGCATGTCAGAGTAAATAGGTTAATCACATAATAATTAATTAATAATCAATTAATTACTTAGGTTCCCTTTTACTTTATTACACTGTAGCTAAACTTAGGAGTGCTTTTATATTTAGATTGAGCTTATTTTAGATCATGTTGTCTCATAGCATAGGATGAGGACACTTGTCATGATCTAACTTAATCTCCACCTAAGGTTTTTCTTTTATAAGCGTTCATTTGTACCATAGTTGAGAAACTTAGAGTACTCACAAAACTCGCGAGCCAAAAGCCATGGCGTTACTTGCCTAAAAAATAGCCAAAGATTTTTGCCAAAAACTTGCTAATAACTTTGTGGTTTTTCACAAAAAACTCACCTAAATCATTGCATCTTTGGTTTTTTCATCTTAATTCACAATTAAAAATTTTAATATGATTTTTGAAACATTTTTGTAAACTAAAAAGCGAGCAACAACTAATTTTGCTCCTAAGTGATAAAATTGTGAAAATGGTTGCTCTTGAACCTCGTGAGGGGTGTTGCTCCACAACTCCATTGGGGGTGTTTCCCCTAGACCTCCACAAGGGGCATTGTCCCTTCACCTTGTTGGGGACATTGCCCCCAAACTCCCATGAGGGGTATTGCTCTTCAACTTTGTTGGGGACATTGCTCCTCGATCCCTATGAGGGGCACTGCCCCTCAACCCCATTGGGGTCTATGATATGTATTTAACTCGAATTTTGATTTATATATGTGTAATATCCCAGACTCGGATATTGCTTCAAATCTGATATGGGTTTCTGTTTTTGCTCATATTTTGTTTCATCATAATATAATATTGTGACATGCAAACATGCAGATTGAACATGCAAGATCAACAATACAAATTTTCAAGGAAATCAATCTAAGTATTACGAAGAATCTAAATAAGCCAATGATATTCTTTGATATAGAAAAGTATTACTGTTTACAAACACATGCTGCTGTTACAAATGAAAAGATGCCTAATGCTATCAAGTAACACATACTCAGAATGCCTCCATACATAAAATAACAAATCCTCTGAAAATTTGCAAGATAGATCATCGAACCTCCATGAAAACCTATCAATGATGTGCAACCGTGAATCCTGAGATGAATTCACCAAGTGGGCTGATCTGGGTTTCTGTCCAAATAGCCAAAACCTCTAGGGTTTACTGAACCTGCAAGCTAAAGCTCTCAAGCTCTCAAGGAAAAGTTTATTTGAAAATAACAACTCAAGAATGAATTCTCATTGCACTTTTTCCTCCTTTTATAATACTTTTCCTTTATTTTATTTCTCTCTTAGTTTACTTTTCCCCTCAAAAGTGACTTTACTTTATAATTTGTCATTGACATTATTATAAAGTCACTTTATAAAATAAAGTATGTCCAACTGTTGATTAATTAAATTTAAATAATCCCATAAGACTTAGGACTATTTAACATTTAATTAATTAATTATCACTCGAAGAGGATGGGACATTACAGTCCTCCCACCCCAAGATTGCTTGTCCTCAAGCAATCACATGTATCAAATCTGTATTAAGCTCAAATATTCCAGCCAATACCTAGATCCCAAATTAATCTAGGGCCTTGGTATGTCTTCCCATGTGTATCTCCTTTAAGCTTCCATTGCTCCACTCTGATATAAACATCGTTATGCCCAAAATTGTGAAGCAACTCATCATGATCCCAATAAAGTAGTGCACCAAACATGCCAATGCCTGGATCCCAATTCAGCACGCTCTTACGCCAACGAAAAGTGGAGGAATAGATGTTTCTTATCATGCCACCAATGCCAAATGTCCATCTAAATCTGAATGAGTTCCCATGGATGTGAGAAATTATCACTACAAGTGCACAATCAATCATTTCAATCCACCATATGCTGCTGGAAATCCCACTCAAAATGATGCGGCAAGTACCTCTAATGACAAACAATGATGGAATCTCATCACTATACCAACCTCCAACAAAGGAAGAATGATCCCAATCTTTCCAAATCCTCCAACCACCTGCTGTCCTAAAGAACCAATTTGAAGTCTTTGTGATCAATAGTGTGAAACAACCATCTATCACCATTGTGAGAACTCTAACCCAATGAACTATGGCTGAAAATTCCATGCTCAGAAATGTAGAACAACCCTCTATCCTTGTGATGTAACTCAAAACCCAAAGGTTTGAACATGAAGTGCTACTGTCCTTTACATGCTCCATGATGTCTTCTTCATTTACCACATATACTCTTGAAGTGTGATCAAGGAATGATATTGTTATATAACAAAGGTATAATGTCAAACCTTGTATGCAATGTGGTTCTTCAATTCTTATCGCATGTTCTTGCATAACAACAAGATGAATGTAACCATGTAAAGATGGGAGACAAACTGAGAACTCCTCTCAAGAGCTCTCAGACTTTCTACCTCAAGGCTGCTGTTATAAATTAGACCAGCAACTAAAGTGAAGGCAATGATTTCTGCATACCCATGCATGAGAAAGAAACCCATCTCATACACCTTACCTATCAAGTGAATGTGTCTCCATAAACTCCAATCCAACCCAAAAACTGATGTAGACCCAGATAAATCTGAAAATGCAATGTACAACCATGTAGGACAGCCATATGTCAACCATGAATCCCTGAAAATTATGTCACAACCCAACCAATAAACAATTGCATAAGCATATGAAATAGGTGACAATTCCATAGTTGTACTGTAGTTGTCTCCATTAATACCCAAAGTCAAAGCATGAATGGTTGATCCACTAAACATATCATCCATAATATCATGATACACCTCAATGAAATTGTCAACATCACAAATTAATTCATGCCCTTCTTCAACCGCTGGTAAAAAATCAAATTGTTGGCAAATTGAGGTTTCAACCTTTACCTCATACTTATCTATCCACTCATGGATGTCTACCATGCTACACTTCTTGTCGCCACTATCCTTCTTGGATTTGTGCACATGTGACATCACAAGATTGCTGTCCCAACCCAAAAAACCAGAACCTTTCCAAGGTGTCTTCATTGCTCTTTCTTGTATCTTTTCTGAGGGAAGATTGTTTCTCCATGAGTGCTGGTCTATGAGGTGTCTCCTGCTGCAATAACATAAATTCCTAGCTGCTAAAGCTGATCTGTTTTTCATTACTAGCCAACTCCATGGTGTAGTATGCAAAACAAACCAAACATTAGCAAATTGTAAAATCTTCCTATTAGGCAATCTCTTAGTCTTTATAATCAGCTCTCTAAGACAATATGCCTCATGTGATCTTAACAAGTATTCCTCCAATGTAATCATGTGTACAAAACAAGGAATATCAAACTTACTAAGGGCAGTCATACCTTTCAAGCAGCTTACATCTACGAGCTCCTTCTTATGCACCTCATTGTTGATTGATCCTAAAGTTGTAGCACCTATCTCATGACTGAAATTTGCATCTTCATGTGAAAGTTGCCCCACAGGTGTGGCTGCCTTAGATAATTGTTTTCCTGATTTGCATTCAAAGTCATGCCTCTCAAAATCAGCTACTTCCTTGACCTCTTCTTCACCAAATTCTTCTTTTGAAGCGTTATGCCCCACCCAAGAGTCATGATGGCGTGATGCTGAAACATAGGTGGATTCCTTGAGTTCTTCGTGATGGGTTAGGTCTTTCCAATCTGAAATAATGTTCTTTTCCACACACTCTTCCACATATTCTTCCTCAACCATAGATTGATCATTCAAATCATGCTGTGCTAGAAGTCTTTGATCCACAAAACCTTCATATGTATGAACAATGTCTCTTTCAACATTACTTAAATCTGAATTTGTACCCATGGCTACTATTTTGTCATCCTTATTAGTCACAACATCCACATTTGTAGATGCATGTTCAAGTAACGGTTCTTGGAAAATTAATGTAGTGCTGTTATTATGAAAGGGCACTTTTGTCTTATTTGGTGACTCTTTGAGACACTTGATCGTTACAAAAGAAGTGGCAAACCATTGGTTCTTTATGGAGGTGCTAAGAGACATCTTGGGAGTTACAAACATGACTCTTCCTGTACCTAGAGATGGGATATTGGCGCCCAAGCTTGCCTTGCAAGGGAATGCTTTAAATAGGGGTTTTGGCTTCCAAGCTTGATCATTCATTCATAGATTTCTGACAAATCTTTTGCTTGTTTTTTAGTGGCTGACAAACTAGTGGAGAAGGAGACTATTCGATGGGATGTTCATAGTTTCTAGGTGATCCAAGGATGAGAGTTAGAGGATTATCGGGTGATCTAAAGACATGAGTCAAGGATTACCAAAATATAATCTCATTCAAAGATTATAATTGTGCCAAATAGTTGAGATTTGCTTCAATTTTGCAATTTGATTGAAGTATGTTCTTTAAGGTTTGAGTATTCAATTGTTGCAGATATTTATGACAGATTTGAGGCTGTAGCTTGCTCTTATTCCATTGTAAAATCAGTCATTTTTTTATAAGAAACCCTTGTTGTAAGTTTTAAGAAGTTTCTTGAAAGTTTGTGAGTTTGCAGTGCATTTCAGGTTTCATATTTGCTCTCAATTTTGGGATAATTTGTAGTAATGTAGTTTGCTGTTTATAATAGATTAGGACAGCAAATATGCAAGGTTTCCCGGGATGCGTCCCTGGGCTTAAATCCCCCCGTCCCCATCCCGGGGACGTTTTGGGGTCATAGGGGACGTCCCCCCACTGTCCCCAAAACTAGAAAAATTCAGGGAAACGTCCTGAAAACTTGGGGATGGCAGTGATTCTCAAAGGGAACGTCCCCCCGTCCTCGATATGGTTGGGGACGTTTGTGACGTCCCCTAATTGTCTCGGGGATGGCCAACCGTCCCCCTTTTCCCAGCACATTTGAAAGAAAAGAGACTCAAATGCTGTAAATTTTTTAATTTTATTATAGGTCTGTAAAATTGAATTTTCACTAATATGATGGGTAAACATGCCTGAATCACTTCCACAAGCACATAGAAATAATGAGCAGCAGCCTGGTAATAAATTTCACAAACACTCAAAACTCGGTAGTGCATAAAAAAAGGGTTGCAGGTCTGCAATATTGGACTTTTCATTGATATGAAGGGTAAACAGGTCTGAATCATAGCCAAAAGCACTCAGAAATATGAATAACAGCTTGGTAATGAATTTCACAAATACCCAAATGAATAACAGCTTGTTTGGTCATAATAATAAGGGAATACTGTCAAAATATACTCCAACCAGAAAGAAACAATGAACTATATGCAAACAAGTGTTGGCATATTGACAATGATTTTCCATTATGAATGCATATCGAGTATTGACAATGGATTCTGAATTATGAATGTATATTGAGTATTGACAATGAATTCTGAACACAAATGTGATATGTTAAGGTTCTATAATGTACATATACATGCTTTATCCATGTTTTCATATGAATATAATGTATATATGCATGCTTTATCTATTTTTCATATGAACATTTAAAATTTCCCTGTATTTATATAGCCGTCTCCCCGTCATCCCCAAAATTGGCAAAAAAAATTTGCCGTCCCGGAAACTCGTCCCACCATCCCTGTTTCGGAAACTCAGGGTAACATAGCAAATACGAATATTTGCATGATACAAATCAGTGATTTCAATATATCAGTTCTATGAAGTTTGTTGCAAATTCGGGGTGTTTTAGTGTTCATTCGTAGAAGCTAGTTTGCTTGTTTCAGTTGATTTGCAAAGTTTTAATTGAAGTTCTAAGAGATTTCAGATTTGATAATTTTATTTGGCGAGGGACATTACAGTTATAAACTGGTTTTCATGACAGGGTCACTTAATGAATGCACTCTTTGTGATGGATCAGAAACTATTTTCCACGGTGTTTCATGGATGGCTGGGGGATGGCTATATATATATATATATATATATAGTGAGAGAAAGAGAGATACTCAAATTTCTACAAGTTAATGGACAACAATATTATGGCAGCAATATAACATGACATTGTCAAAATGATGGTGGATGATGTCTGCAAAAGTTTGCATGCCAATCACATTCCAAAAAGAAAATGTTTATCTGCAATACTCACACAATACCACACTGTAACAGACCATGGTCAATGCACCTTTAATCTCTTTTGCGACTGACTATAATAACTGACTCTAATACCATATCGAAAATTTTGAGGTTTGACGCTTTTTTGAACAATGAAATCAGAAATCCAAATTATTGCTGTAGTGTTAACTGTTATATCATTAGCTATGAATCTGAGTCATGATATATTTATTGCTGTTATGCCACTGTTGTTGCTGTCCTGATTAATTTTATTGCTGTTATACTACTGTCACAATATATTTATTGCTGCTGTTATATTGCTTTTATGATATATTTAACTGTCTTTTAAAATTTTTTTAATGTTATGATTGATTTTCCTTTCTAAACAGTATAAAAAATTGTCTTGCCATCAGGGACATCTGGCTGTCCCTGGTACAGATGGGGGACGGATCAGACATCCCCAACCATCTTGGGGACAACCAAATGTCCCCACAGTAGTTTTCTATTTCTACAACATGTTTTGTAAACATTTCAAAGATTTAAAGATTTTTGGGGAAGGCCAAGGGATGCCTCCCGTAGCTCAATGCTGTTGGGGTTGGGGACAACAGTTTGAGGGCTGGGGATGGGGTTGTCCCCCCATGGAACACAGATCAGAAATGAATTCTAGAGCTACTTAGCATTTTAATTAGCTCATGTTATGGACACTTATTTATGTTTTCAGCCAGTTCATAGATTCATAATTTAGTATTTTGTATTCTATAATGATAATTTATGATCACTTATTTATGTTTTCAGCCAGTTCATAGATTCATAATTTAGTATTTTGTATTCTATAATGATAATTTATGATCATTTGCTTTGTAATACTCACTTCTTTTTCTATTTTGATTGGATATCTTTTATAAGCATTTTTTCATATTTGATAGTAGCATGTAAGTGTGGAAAAATAACAGTTTCAGTGTTTCTGAATGTATTCTAATTGTGTCCATCATGTATTGGGTGTCAGGTGCTTTGCAAAGAACCATTTGGAGATATGAATGCAACTTAAAAAATTTAAGATCTAATACCTCTAAAGTTGTGATAACTCAGAAAATGACAAAATACACTTCCAGATGATTATAGTTAGCCATGATATTCTGCTAATCTTCCTCTAGATAGGGAGGCATATATCAAGGAGCTGATGTTTCAATGTTGCAGATCTGTGAGGGTTTGGCTTTTCAAGTTGCTTGTGAATGAGAATACTGTAAGGGTGTTGTTGAACAAACCTCTGAAAATAGCTCTTACACAGTCTCTTAAAATTGCCTCCAATTCTTGCTTCTTAAGGAAGTGTCTCTGGGAAATGAAATTGGTGTCATTTTTAGGGTTAGCAATATGGGTGATTTCTATATTAGTAACTCTGCAATTGATTCGATTCAGTAGTGAATCTGTTTACTAGAAGTTACCATATTGGCCATTATGTTTTGATGGTATTTTTTAGACTTTCAATTTGTTAGTCTTGGAGTTGAGTACTGGTCTTATTAGATTACAAATAATACATGGATTTGAAAGAGGATCAATGGTTATTGAAAACTTGGATAAGAGGAGAATAAATCAAGGGAAAGCCTGGACAATGATTTGAGAGATACAAGGCCAAGACAAACTTAAGTAATGAAGGCATGCCATTATGCATAAGATAATAGTGAATGCAACTAACTGAAATTTCATTCCATACTATGGGCACTTATCTTTTTGGGAGGATGACAATTTTGCTCACCTGGGACCTGACATTGGCTAAAATAGTGGTAATAATGGTCTTTCAGATTGGCTTCCTTTCTTAAGAGCACAACTATTATGCTCTTACCGTGTGTTGACAGTATTAATAACGCTCTTCCGGAATTGCTTCTTTGTAGACATGTTGATGTTTACCAAATTTCCAACTAAAAGATTGCTTCACCTTATTTACTGGATGATTGGCTGCTGTTTTGTTGCTGTTACATGATACCATCAGCATGCGTGAGCATTACACTTTCAACTTGTGAGTTGACTGTTGGACTTAGCATCTCTAGTTTATTGGAAGGAAGATTTCTGTGCTCATTGCCCCAGTTCCAAGAACGTACAAGTCACAAATGAGAAACCCTTGTTTCAGTCACCTTACAACAAAGTTCAGTAAAGCAAATGTAGAGTGTGATCTCTTCCAAATAGAAGTTAAAGTTTAATATTCATGAAAACTGAAGACATCCATTTAAAATCTTTGAAGTTCATAAAGATCTGTAAAAATACCTGGAACCCCATAATTCCTTAAGGAACCTTAAGGAATTGATGTATTTTAAAGTGGAGTCAAAAAGCAGCAAGTGCAAGAGGTTTTCCACTTAAGACGTTGCTTAAATAACACTTAAACTGGCTGAATATACATTTTCTATCTAACAATTATGTTCAACATATTTGTATTAGCATAATATTGGGTCATCTTGTGTGTCTTATGCCTAGACAATATTTATCAATTTTCCAGTGTTCCCAAAACAGGGGGATAGATCTTGAGGAAAGCCGGAGAGACCTCCCCAATATTTATATACACAAATATGAAAAAATTATCAGACTTCTTATGCTACCTAAGACCTATCTTTTTAGGACACGATTTGTGCTCTTGTATCTTAAATTGGACATTAAACCAAGGATGGGTTATATTATTCCAAGCCCTTTCACTTCACTTAAAAAAAGTTAGATACATTATAATATTCTAGTGAAACTGGTGTGATTTTCTTCTCCCAAATTGATGAACAATCAACTATGGTCATAGGTTATCTTGTCAGCTACAATGCCATAATGGTTGACTCAAACTTGATTCGGTTAAAAAGTTGCAATTAAGAATGGAAAAAGAAAATAGAGCACTGACATTGAATAAACTGTTATCTTTGAATTTATTTATTTATTTTTGTCTTATATTTTAAAATATTCCCAGCCACAGGGATGTCCAGGCATCACTGAAGGGTCTGCCACAGCAGGATACCCTTGGAAAATGTCCTCTAGATGTATCTGGCACGACCTGTCTGTAGGAAACTTCTAAGATATATGTCCTAGTTTTCCTGTGTTAGGGATTGGCAGGGAATATTCCCCACACATCCCATGTTCCCAGGATGTGGGAAATATAGGCGGATCCCTGAGGGATGCATCGATGTGTTACACCACTATATACTATATGATATGTTAGTACATGATTGGACAATAGGGGTGTTCCATGTAGCAACATTCATTTAGAAGTTATGCATTTTAATTATCTATTTATAAAATATACTAACTTGTTACTTCATTCAAACAAAAAGTAGATCTTTTATAATATTCTTGTGAAAATGATGTGTTTTTCTCCTCAACTGAATAACACTAAACTTTGGGCTAGTCCAGCTTCTCGGCTAGTGCATACAATGTTGTAGTCATGGTCAAGACTCAAAATTGATCCAGTTACTAAGTTATATTGAGAAAATCAAAACATAAAACAAAGCTCCACAATTGAATAAATTATTTTCTCTGAATTTATTTATTTATTTTTCTTTGTTTCTTTTTTTCAATTCCCAGCCATAAGGATGCCCAGGCTTCCCCTAGAATTGATGATTATCTTTCTATTCCCCAGGCCATGGTACAGTCAAGCAATGCATTGGCATAATATAGGGTCGTGTCTTATGTCTGGACAATAGATATCAATTTCCCAGACCATTTTCAAAACAGGGAGAAGGATCTTGAGGAAAGCTGCATAGTCCCCTCTAATTTCAGTGGATTGAAGGCCCAATTATATACAAATATTAAAAAAAATATCAGACTTCTTATGCTACCTAAGACCTATCTTATTAGGACATACTTTATACGCTTTGTAGCTTCAATTTGACATTAAACCAAAGACAGTTTATATTATTCCAAACCCTTTTACTTCATTCTAATAAAAAGTAGATCTATTATAATATTCAAGTGAAACTGGTGTGATTTCAATCTCCTCAAATGATGAACTCTCAACTATGGTCATAGCTTCGCTTTGTCAGCTACTGTGTACAATTTTGTAGTCACATTTTACTCAAAATTGATACAGTTATCAAGCTGCAATCAAGAATCAAAAAATAAAACAGAAAGCTAAACTGTTCTCTTTGAATTTATTTTATTTATTTATTTTGCTGTGTTATATTTTTCAATTCCCAGCCATGGGGATGTCCAGGCATCAGTGTAGGGTTGATGCATGTGGGCCAACCTCTCTGTAGGAAACTTCTAAGGAACATGTCCCAGCTTTCCTGCAATTGGGGACTGGTAGGGAACATTCCCCACGCATCCCATGTTCCCAGGATGTGGGAAATATAGTTGGGTCCCTTACGGGTGCATCCCTGTGTTACACTGCTATATAAAATATGATCTGTTAGTACATGATAGAACAATTGGGGTGTTCCATGCAGCAATATTCATTTTGGCAGGTATGATAGGGTGCCTGAAAAGTAAGATATTTTAATTATCTATTTATAAAGAATACTAAGGGGTGTTCCATGTAGCAATATTCATTTTAGCAGGTATGATAGGGTGCCTGAAAAGTAAGGTATTTTAATTATCTATTTATAAAGAATACTAGGGGTGCCTTAATGGTAGGATATTTTAATTATCTATTTATAAAGAACACTAACTTGTTACTTCGTTCAAACGAAAAGCAGGTCCCTTAAAATATTCTAGTGAAAATGATGTGCTTTTCTCCTCAACTGAATAACATTAAACTTTGGGCCGGTACAGCTTGTCAGCAACTGCATACAATGTTGTAGTCATGGTTCAGACTTAAAATTGATCCAGTTACTGAGTTGCATTATTTAAATAAAAACATAAAACAAATCTCTAAAGTTGAATAAAATTATTTTCTCTGCACTTATCTATTTATTTTTCTCTGTTTTGTTTTTCAATACCTAGCCGTAATTTTTCTCTGTTTTGTTTTTCAATACCTAGCCGTAAGGATTCCCAGGCTTCCTTTAGAGTTGAAGGCTGTCTTTCTATCCCCCAGGCCATGGTGCAGTCACGCAATGTCCTCTTGATGAATCTGGGCCATCCTTTGTCCATAGGAAACTTCCAAGGGACACCACCCCCCTAGCTTCCCCTGGAACTGGGGGCTGGTGGGAAATATTTCCTATACATGTTTTCCCAGAATATGAGAAATGTAGGCAGGTTCCTTGGGAATGCATCCCCATGTAGCACTGATATACAATATGATACATTAACACATGATTGGATATGGCAGGCATGTTCCATCTAGCTATATTCATTTTAACAAGCATTGTAGAGAGGCCAAAAAGTAAGGTTCTGTAGTTCTATATATGACACCCATTACTTCCCTGTCAAATTTATTATCATGTCCAGTTGAACAGCAATGTTTGTAGCAACATTTCCCTCTGTCTAGTTTCTCATAAGTTGTAAGAAGACGTAAGGTTCTGTAATTCTATATATTACACCCGTTACTTCCCTGTCAAATTTATTATCATGTCCAGTTGAACAGCAATGTTTGTAGCAACATTTCCGTCTGTCTAGTTTCTCATAAGTTGTAAGAAGACGGATTTATATATTTCACAATTTCTTAAGTCTTTTCAAGTTTCTAAGCTATTTTCAATATTTCAATGCAAGTTATTAATTATTGGTAGTGCATCGTAGAACAAATAATCAAATGCAACGTAAAAGCTTACTGAAGGCAAATCACACTTTCTATTGTTTCTCGTCAAATATCCTTAATGTTCTACCAATCAATGGCACTTGTCTTGGTTATAAATGTCATATTTAACAAGTCTTATAATACAACAGTTTTCTGTTTTATAACTTGTGAGATATTTGCATTGCAACTAGACCATATTTCTAGAAAACCATGCCATTTGACTTTTTAAGTTTTGCAAGAAATGCTCATGTAGCATAACTCTCTAAACCTTTCGGTTTATTACTCGTTTATTTGTTATAGATGCTGCTGAAGGACATTGCTGTTAAGTATTGTTTATAAAACAAATCGATATGGTCTCCACATTTCTATTGAAAAAAAATAAGACATGTTAGGACTATGTATAATATGCTTTTTATTTGTCTAGCTCCTGCATCATAAGATTTCTTTCTTGCCCGATGCCTACCTATCAATTGTTTGTTTTATAAGCCAACTCTCTACAGTTGGACTGCTTTCTTTTGTACTTTTATGGTTTGGCATAATTTTTCAATCTGTAGATATTCTTACCCTTCCATTTTCTGGATGTTTCTTGGGTATACTTGTTGATGACAGGATCAGTTGTGAATCCAATCCTTAAATTGGATTATAGCTTGATATTTACAATAATAGAATTTTAGTGAGTCGTCATGTCTTATGCTTCAACACATTGCCTAATCGGAGGAATGATTAACCTTTTTTGTTTTGGGTGTTTCCATCCTATTTTGGTTGATTTCATGTTTATTCGTCACTTAAACCCCAAGTTTGATAATTGTTTTGTATATATAATAATGTAAACTTAGTGACAAATGTTTCGTATTTAACTGCAGTAAGTATCCAAATTTGTGTTAACTCCATATTGTTCTTTACTTGGAATTAGTACTTTGTACCTCTCACTATGGGTACGGACTCTTTTCTTTCCAGTTTTTATTTCAGAATATGTTCCAAGGATCTATAACAAGAAGGCTTATCAATACTAGGTATGAAGCTGTGATCAAATTAGGAAGATATCTTTTGCTAACCTTACTCGTCGTTATTTACTTAACATAAAAGAAGAGGGACTGGGCAAGCTTTTAAGTCTCTTTAAATCTTTAGTTTTTCTTGATTTGTCTTCTTCCTATGCACCATGTAGTTAGGTCCCAGTATATCAGTATGTGATCATGGAATTCATACACTTACAAAAATCCATGGCGACATATCATGCTCTTTTAGGTTTTGCATAGCAATTTCTTCTAATTGATAAAACTCTTGGATGATTACCCTGGCAAGGAACTATTTGGGTCCAAATTTTCCATATTCGTTGGCATTTTGATTTTAGGGTTACAAAGTTTATTGGCTTTTTCCCTTGTTCCATTTAGACCATAAAAAAACACTAGGGGACTTACTGAGTAAAGCAATTTTTGAATCAAGATGTATATATATCCTTTGCAGTTCTATTTGGACGATGATTTTAGTTTTTTTCATTCAAATCCATGATTGTATTTGTTACATAAATTGGTTATAGAAATTAAAGAGGTGCAAGTGCCTTAGAACAGGATTCAAATTTCAGATTTAGCAGCCATTATAAATTAAAGTTAGATTGGTTGGGATGTATTCTTCAAGTTGTTAGCCAAATGGATTTTATTCTAACGGTTCGATTATTCAAGGGTTCTAAATGTTATTCCCAATGCCTTATAACCACTACTGAGAATGTCTTATATTTTGATCATTAATATGGTCTGCATGCTTTATAACTGCTGCTTTGTGAGAATGTTGTAAAATTTGTTCATTAATATGCTCTGGATGTAAGATCATGTTATGTATATTCTGCAATTACTGTAGTGTTTAACCCAGCCATCATTCATCCTTGCTGGTCAGAAAATCTGACCAAACTAGAAAGGTAGTATTTTGGACAAAAGTCTAAGAAGTAAAAAGTGACATATTGGTACAGCTGTAGTGGAAAATGCATTTCATTTAAATGGCATGATATCAGCAACTGGTTAATGTTAACTCCTGGGTGTGATTACGTTTGAATAAGATTTCCACAGACAAACAGAATACTTTTTTCCAGTTAAATTCATGTCAGAGTTGAATATTTGCTTCTTCAGTAATAGTTTGAGCAGCAATGAACTGATTATACAGCTCCCTACAGTTACACTGTTTTTCTAGTAACAAAGCTATATTGACATTTTCAATACCTGTTGGTAATTCTTGGTAGTGGATGGTAGAACGGCTTACCAAACATAACAAAAAGTATATGAAACAAAAATCACACTTCCTGTTGTTTTTAATCATTAAGAAGACATTTATATTCAATGGATTAGATTACTAATTGCAAGGAATGCATTGCATGATCCGACATCTCTTGGTTATGCACCTGCCCCAGCTTGTAAACCATCTTCTGATTTTGAGTGGATGCTTGCGGACAGAAAACATACAAGTCATTTGAATACCATGCAGATAGAAACTAGAAACTGTCAGCTGCAAATTTCTACAACTTTGGAATTATATGTCACACCTTGTTTGAATGCTGCATGACATTTGCTGTTCAGTGTTGTCTACATTACAATTCAAAGCGGTCTACATACATCTCGTAAGCCTTAAAATAGGATTCCTACAATATAATATTTCTGTTTTGCTCAATGCCTAGCTTTTAGATATTTGTTTTGCAAGTTCAATTGTGTCTTGTACTAAGGCACATTGCTTAATCTGTTCATGCCGATGAGTTTAAATAGTTATTAATTACCATTTATCAGTCGAATTGGAATTGGAATTGATGCGTAGTAGTTATATCCATATTAGATCCGAAGCTATCAAATACACAATATTTTGGAAGTGACTTACCAATAGTGACATCTGATTTTTGCATCACATGCATGTCTTGCCACAACTTGTTCTTATTAGGTGACTTTCTCCAGTAGAAAGGCAATTTGATACTCAGTCACTTGGAACTCTACAACTGATTAAAGCCATAAACAATATAATATTCAGTCACCTGGAACTTGACGACTGATAAAGCCATGAACAATTGCATGCATGGCATTGGGAAACTTCATAATTACTGGTCAAGTGGTTTCGTTTTTGTCTTCCGACGACTTGCACTCGGACCAGTGGTTACGAAAGTATATCAAAAGAGTGGAAGCGTTCTGCAGCCAGATTTGGAGTCATAACAGAAATAAGAAAGTATGATTACTTATGTGAGATGTTCTCACTTTGGAATTATTAATGTTTTGATAATTATGCCCAATCCATTATAATAAATTTTTTGCCCGCATGATGTGAAATTGATTTTTGATAAATTAACATGGTTGGCAAAACATTTTGTAGAGACTCCAAAACATCCAAGTATTCACAACTCTAAAATCATCTGAGTTTACCAGAGTGGAAGATGAGGGGAAAGCAACGATTAACAAACAAAATTCTGGTTCATCTGTAGTGAAAAGCCTTAAAATTGGTTTTGTTATCTTCTGCTTGATGCTAACTCCATAATTATATTTACATCTGCAAGACATTATCTAGTAACTTTTGGATGGTTGGAGAAAACTCTGGAGGACCCAGCATTTGGCAAAAGAACGCAAGGCCCCCAAAAAATTTAAAAGCCTTCAAGGCAAGCCTTTAAAGTTTTAATTTGTCCTACAGCATAAAACTTTTAGTTTTCTTATTTTTCTACCATGCATGCTTATAGTTTTTTATGGTTTTTCCAAGAACAGACCCGCTGTTAGAAACTCGTAGGCACACTCAACAAGTATGAGGGCATTCTTATTGAAATTCAGTTTTAAAAGCGTATCTTTTTAGTTGACATTCTATTTTAAGCATCGGAACCCAAACTGTTTTATTATATTAGACTTATTTTTTACCCAGAAACTGCTTTTTTTCACGTGTGTGTGTGTTATCGTATTAATAAGATATTTTATCTCATTCAAGCTATTAGAGAATCAGAATCTATGGGGAAAATAGCCCTTTGTGTCCTTTTGCATTAGATGTAGCATTATAATTGTCTCATGTCAATGGAGATTTCAGTCTTGATACCATTTTTGCAATAAACTGCATTCAAATTGCGGCCAGATAATATTTGAGAAGATTAATCTACACAATACAATCACCACTGAAAAGGTAGTCATTTGGCAAAATCAGTATTGAAACGTGGTGCCATGAACTTCTGGGTGGATTCTGTTCACTTCCAGGCCCTTTCCCTGGCTTTTTCATATTTATGCTTTGCAAAGGACTGCCTGCAGAATGCCACGTCCAACAAAATTCTCTGCTCTAATTTTTTGGGCAAGGGTTCTTTTCTCATTTTTTTACCTGTGAACAGAAAGAGGGGATCAATGGTCCTGTTCCTCAGACACTTAAACAGGGATAAATGATAATTTGCAACTATAAAGCCGGTGGAAAAATATATACCAGATCATGAGATGGCCATAACCAAAAACTCAAGTCCTACTTTAGACCAAAGACTTAAGCTGCTGCGATTGCTTATTTTTACCAAACATTTAATGTATTTTTAAGATATTTTGATTTTGCATGCCTAAAAGTTGTTTCTCGCATGTTTTGAGTGACACATACCTGCTTTCAGGAATTAGAGCTGCACAGGACGAATCAGAGAGTAGGGCCCAAAATGACAAATTTCCTAATGCATTTTTTTAATGTACTTCCTACAATTTTCTTCTATAGAACAACACATGTTAGTGAAAGAAATCGAATGTACAAATTATTTATCTTCTATATATTTATCATGTTGTCATCCACTCCTCATCCACGGATCGCTTTCTCCATTCTTTACTGAGGCGGTGTAAGAAGTCGACAAATATATGGTTGAACGCACCTTTTCTCAGAATCGTTCCCAAATTCCAAATCAGTACATCTCAATAAGAAATCGAGATAAAGAAAACATTTAGTACGATTGTACATATACCCTCATGACATCTGTGTAAAGAATAAACGAAGTAGTAAGTCATAACTTCTATCTGTTTCTCTGTTGCTTCAGAGTCAGAAGTACACGTGTCTTATTTTTTGCCATAAAATATCCAACCCAATGTTTGTGCGGAGTTCTCTATTACTTTTATGCAATTTCTGAAATTAATCTTATCATAATTAAAAATATAAATATGATTTGCAGGCGGTGAGAGCTTCCACACGGGGCCAAGTTGTTTGCTAGATTTAAATAGCATATTATCAAACAAATCACAAGAAAATTAAATTTCGGTTAAAGCAACCAAGTAATTGCACCATTTTTTCACTATCGCATTTTCCTGGACAGCTCAACACCGTGGGATTTTGCATAATTCAAATTAATAAGCCGGATCACTAATATGTGATATAATAAAAATCCTTGATACTGGTCAGCTCACCATCTTATGGTATATCCTCGCTTGGCATTATTTTAAAGACTAAGTACCCAGAAAAATCAATAAAACATTTATTACCAAAGTGAAAGAAAAAGTCAGTGGGCATCTTTGGAAAAAGAAAACAAACGATAAATTGTTTTCCGCAGATAGAATCAGTCATTAACGAACACATGCAAGCGAATTTCAACACTTCCCACAAAATGCCAAGAATATTTACTGAAGCCCCTACTATAGACAATTTCGTCGCACGATTTGTATTGGATAATGTCATCGCAAAAAATGGTGGCAAGAAATCAGTCGTTCCTCAATATTCATCCCTAGCTCTTAAAAATAAGAGAAAATTAGCAAACGAAAGGAAATCGCATCTGCATTCACTGAAAAATGAAAAAGATTCTTCTGTAGCGGTAAGAAAAAGTAAGATCTTGTTGAATAACATGAGATTCAGAATAAGGTTCCTAAAAATTCCAACAAGAAGAAAAAGAAGTTTTTCTGTGTAGATTTGTGTTGGAAATAAAAACGGAAAAACGTCCCCTTGAAGGGGGAGCTGTGCTGATGCCAGCTTCATATTTTACAGAGGCTACAATTTACAACGTTTATACAAGCTGCACTATAGCACTGCACAACCCATATGGCCTTTAGGCACTTCGACTCTCTGTAAGGGTTGGCTCCTTGTCCTCCCAACGAAGTAGAGCATAACAGTCTTGACCTTTTTTGATGGTCCAATTGGAAAAAAACCTATATCCCCATCTGCCTGCCTGCTTGCCCCACAATTATTTGTTTACAAAACAGATTTTTTCTTTTTAAGGCCGCCTCAATCTAACCCATTCAAACCGGCCAGGTAGAGGGGAATCTCTTACTGGGTCGTAATTGTACCTGGTGAAATAAAAGCAAAAAGAAAACAGACTCTCAGCAGTGGAACTGAGAAAAACCAAGCTGCAGAAAAACTAAAAAACAAGGAAAAAGCGCCGCAGACTATTACCTTTCTGTGAATCGTCTCTGTTCTTGCTGCTCTGCACCGGCGAAAAATTCTTCAATTTCGTTGGAGGTTGGCACATGAAGAAATTGATGACTGGCACTATGGCTGCGGCTGTGCCCTTCATTCTGTAGCCTTCTCCTGCCTGAGGTAGGCGGGGCCGGTCTTGTTGTTGACCCTGGTGTCTCCACATCCCTCATGTGGCTTGATGGCGTCGTTTCTCTTGTTCGCCTGATATAAAAAAAAACACAATGCAACTGCAGAATGAATTAGAGATATTCACAAGTAAATACATTTCTGATATTCATCTGGAAGCAACTGTATGATATCCTTTTATTTCGATAATTTCTTTTTATTTACCAAACTTAAACCTTTTATTTCCACAATTTGAGGTATAACTACTAACTGCGTCTTCACGTTCAGGAACCCGTTCTGTCTTTTAAGGATTCGGGGTTTTCAAAGTCCGTTGCAAAAGAGTTTTTGGGGATTTTTGTTTCATAATAAATTTAATAGCATGAACTTTGGGGATCTGCGAAATGATTTTCTTTCTGAATGTTCTGTAGCCCAAAATAGCGTATGGGGCCCAAAGTAAACATTACATCTGAAGTAAATAGGAAATCAAGGGCAGCGAAATCAAATATGCAATGATGCGGGGGACCTTTCGGTTAGAAATTCCGTCTGGACACGGAAAATTTTCCTGAAATTATAAGAAATAAACAGAAAGGAATATTTTCTGCTTAGGAACCCAAATACATTTCAACAAATTGTATGGAAGAAAAGGGAACAGAATTTTTTTTCTGCTTATCAACCCAAATCACAGGTTTAAAATTAAACGGAAGCAAGGGGAAAATAAAATTTCACATTAGAATAAAGATCTATTATAAAAAATGAAGAACGACATATTGCCTCTTAGTCTTGGCCAAAATTACTTCCCAAATTGTATGAAATCTAAGTGAAAAACAACTTCTTTAACAAGAAAATGAGTTTGATACCTTTCTCTGGAATCTGGATCCATTACATTTTCCCCAAACGACACCTCCACCTGCCCAATTTTTCGTTGTGTTAAAAGGGAAAGAAAGAGGCAAGCAACGACGAGGTAAAATCTGAGAAAAAATTAAAATGCAGGGAATTGCACACCTCCATGGCGTCTTCAAGGTCATTTTCTGGAGGCTGCGCCGGTTGATTGTGGTGGCTTTGGTTTTGGTCTTTTCTTCGTGGTCTGGCTGGCTTGGCGTTGGAGAAAGTTGCAGAATTGTTCCTCGAATGTGCCACTGAAGATTGCTGTTGCTGAACTCTCCTGCTGCTTTTGTCACTGGCTGCGCCTACGCCTACGGTTGCTCCCCCTTCGGAGAGCGCCATTCTAGAAGCCTCGCCCTCAAAGTTCTTGGACGCTTCCTGGTCAGTGTGTGTTGCTGCCTCTTCATGGCACCTGCAAATAATTTTCTCAAGCTTCCTGCTGCGTAGCTCAAGGTAGGCTGTTTGCATGGAGGAGCCGTCAAAACACGCCGGCGCAGAGGCGGTGTGGTGGTGTTGGTGCTGTTTCGTTGGCTTTGACGAGGGAGCGGCCAGCCGCCGGTGGTGGTGATCTTCTCTCAAAGTCCTGGCCCTCGTTCTCACTCCAAGTGACACCTGCGAAGAGACCTCCATCACAGCCACCTCGCCCACGCCTTTGCCTTTTCTCATGTATTTCCCCATTTTTAACCCCCGAGGAGCCACGGCTGAAACTAACTACAATTACACCGCGCCTCCCAGCCTACTGCATGTTAAGTTTTTTTTCAAGGAAAAAATTCCTCCTATTCCCACCTTGCTGCTACACAATTTTTGCCTCCCCCCTTGTCCAGAGCCCTAATTTTTTCTTCCACTGGAATTTCCGCTGCTCAAAACCTCAAAATTGCCCAAGTATTTTTTTCCCTGTTTTCCTTGCTCCTCCGCTTGCAATTTTAAAAAATCTGTCTTAACACCCCAATTTTTTTTTTTGTGTGATCTTTTTTCTGAAGAGTAAAATTAAATACTTGAAGGCCCACACGAAATTGAGCAGGGAAACAAAACCATAAATAGTCCAGCCAGCGCCCAACAATTTATTTCTAACATCTAACCAGAGGCGTCTTCGACAAGCTGAAGCCAAAGCCTTGGTAGGCGTCCGAAACGGGCTTTGTTGTAGCACAACGGAACTGTCAGATGACGAACCAACGGAGAAGTGGAACACGAAACTAACAAACGCAACGGAGAAAAAAAAGGGCGAAAGGTTGAAAGAGAAAACAAAAGCATGTAGTATTTTGGTTTGCTTGGATACCTTTTCTTTGGACGCCCTCCGTCCCTCGGGAACCGTGATTAAATATTTAACCCTCGATACTCTCTATGCTTTGTGTCTTCTTCTATTCTATCTTCTCCGCTAACTTTATCTCAATGTCCAAATACTAAAGGGATGGGTGATAAAAGTTAAAAAGAAGGGGCCGAAGCTGTGCAAACAAAAATGAGGACGCCGCTAAATTTCTTCTCTCACCCGCCACATTTGGCGACGATTTTCAAGTTTAGAGTTGGGGAACAAAAGCGCAGCCATGGTCGGCCCCGACGATCTTGGACGGTCGGATGCACGATGCTGGAGGCGGAAGCATCGTGGCCGTTGAAAGAGCATCTTTTGATGACGTCAGCGATCCGGCCCGCGAACATTGCACTAATTGCAAATCGAGCTGACTTGTGTACTTTGACCCTGCCTTGTCAGCACTAACCCTAGCTAAAGTAAAAATTGTACACCAGCAGCAATTTTGCTAAGGCCAACAATTTTATACTCTCGTAAATACACATCACTTAATAATTCGCGCATATTCGCGTGGTCCGCTGCTGCAGGAATGTTCGCGGTGCTTTTCGAATATTCTATTAAAAATATATATATTTATTTTTCTTTTGCTCTTGTGGGACAGGGATCCCTAAGGTTTCTAATGTGCTATTTGCCTTCACCATACAAAACACCAAAACGATTTATTTTAAACCTGCAACTACATTTAAGAGCTTTCTAACCGCCCAATTCACATGGAGGCAAAGCTTCTGTCACCATCCCAAACTTCACATTCATCCTGGCTTTTCCTGTTAAAAGACAAATACTTTTTTCGTGCATCTGTAGCGTTCTTTAAAGCAGGGAAAAACAGATAGGAACCCCACTTAAGAAAAAATAAATGATCTGATGGCTTATATATTTTCGAGCTCAATTTGGTAACAAATTACTTTTATTCACAGCATTCATCCCCAAACAACTATGCAACAAACTTTAGGATTTGCTTGCAGCTTACCTCGTGTTTTTTATTGTCGGGGGTGTCAGGTTGCGATTCAAACCCTTAACCTCCCGGCGCGCTTCTCTTACCGGCTTAATATTCACGCATATTAACTGTAACGGGAACGGAAAATGCTCGCAAAGGCAAGCTGAGAACAAAACCCTCGGCAAACGCACCTCGCACGCAATTTCATTTTAAGGTTGCAATGAGCTAAATATTTCATCTTTCCAAGGGTTTTATCTTCGATTATTATACTCTTATGCTTTAATGGAGGTTTTTTGAATCGATCTACCTCAGCTTTACGCAAAGCGCTGGTTTCCGATGGAGATGCGTTGGCGTCATTCTTAAGGAAGTTCCGTTAGAAGTATATATCGGTAGCCGTTGATCGTGACGCGAGGGTTTCAGCAAAAAGGTACACATGGCAGTAGAATGAAGGAGTTAGATGGACTAACCTACTGTACCTGCACACGTAATTTCCATGTCAGCAATGGAAAAGCAAGTTCGTCTCACTCACCGTCCTAGGTTAAATCTGAGCCTGAGCCTGAGCCTGAGCCTGTGCCTGTGCCTGAACCTGCCATCGAGCATACGGTTCCGTGATATCACCATGTCATGTCGCAAGTTCTAACCTCCTTCGCGCTCTCCGCCGCAGATTTTATGCCACGAAAAAGATGAAATCAGCGGAGAAGGGAGAATCAGTGGGTTTTTAGCCTCTTGCGGTTGATGAAAACCTCTATTCTCTCAACTCCTCTCCTGCATCCGTTCAGTACAAGGTCAGTCCTCTCATGACGTCAAAAATTAACCAGCTTCTCTGTTAGTGTAGGTTAACTTTAGCTAAATTTGGGGATATTTTACCTACCTAGTCTTCAAATTTCAATGCAGTTCCATTCCGCCTCTTTGCTCACCGTTCAATGATGACACAGTTTTATACAATTGAATTTAGTGGCTGGATGAGTTGGTTTCTGGGATTGGAAACTTTGATTCTTTGTAAAAGTTGTTGTCCCATAGGTTGCTTTTGGCCTCGGCGTTTGAAAAAAGAACGTTCTATTTTATTCCTTCAAACAATATTTTTATCCTTTGAATTTGATCTTTTATGTGGTTTGCACATGTTGTTTTAGGCTCTCTTTGATGGGTGTTGTCTTTTTAAATTAGTTTTTCCTTTAACCTTTTTCAAAAGTTGGTGGCAAGTTGTAGTTTGGGGGGTTTATATTTACGTTGTGTTTGAGTTTCTTTGGAGGTAGAAATTAAGTTCTTAATTTTTAGAATTTTTTACTTTTACACGGGTTGGGATGTTTAATTTTATTTTTATTAATAGTTTTGTTTAATAGTATGTTTTTTTTTTCTTCCGTATTATCATTTGAAATTAGTTAATATAAGAGCTTTATTTTCTTATTCGTGATTTCAATTGTTAGGGCACACCATTTTTTTAATTAAAATAAAAATATTTTTAATAATATATATTTATTTTACATTTTATTCTTATTAATTTATTTATAAATTCCTTACTTCGTTGTATATTCTAAAATAAGAAATATGTTTTCAAAATATTTTTTTTCTTCAATAAATTAATATATATAAATGTTTAATATGTTAAAAAGATATAAATAATTATGATTTGAGATTTTAAGTCAATCCTTAGTTTACTCAATTAATTTTAAAATTTATTCATTTTTTTTTATCCTTAAAAAATATGAATTATTAATTACTTATGAGCATAGTAATTTATTTAAAATTTTAATGTTAAAATATTTAATTATCTAGTTAATTTAAATAATGAATGTTAATAAATGAGTTTTCAAAAAATAATTTAATTTTAAAATAAATATTCTTAATTTTTAAATAAAAATAAAAATAAATATTAATGATTTGAAAATATAAATATTAAAAAATAAAAATAAATATTAATGATTTGAAAATATAAATATAAATTGATATTAATAATAAATATATTATAATTTGTAAGAATTGTTATTTATTATCTTTTGTTGTAGATTAAATGAGATTGTAATGAGACATGTTCATAAAAACTAGCTTAAATGTGAATCATTTATATGTAGAATAATTAATATATAATTTTTTAAATATTGTATTGAACATAAAAAGACAAAGATCACTAATGTAATTGTAGAAATCATATATACGTAAGTTGAAGAGCACTAGACTGTTAAATGATTCATGTTTCCAATGGAAAAACAACAATCATTAAATATAAGAAATAAGAAAAAAATAAATAAAAAATGGTAAAAATACAATAAATTAATAAAAAATAACATAAGGAAGAAAAAGTAGCCTTATCTTTTTTTTTTTTCTCATTTAAACATTAGTCTATAATGAAAGGAGAGTTACCATTTCTAATTAGATAAGGAAGAAAATAATCTTGATTCATATCCCAACAATCTAGAGTGAAAAGAAAGTTGCCATTTGCGATTAGATAAGAAGAAAACAAGCCTTATCCAAAATTATCATTTATAGTACCATTATAAAATTACCACTTAATTATAAATCTTAATTAAAAACATAATATACTATGAACCAAATTAATTTGAAATATTTATTAAAACGTATCCATTTTTCAAATCTATAAATTATTTTCTTAAATATATTTCATTATTATAAAATAAATGGCCATATTATCATATAATGAATAGCTAAAGAAAAAATGTTAAATATTAAAATGGTTAAAATTTAAAATTAGATTTTTGAAGTATTGAAATAGATTAATTATATTGATATTTGATAATCATTATGATAGGAAAAAATGTTTTTCATAATATAGAAAATCTTAGAAATGATTATATTTTCAATCAATTGATAAAACTTCAATGAATGTACACATATTAAGTCTTATTCTTGTTTCACATCATATTCTTACCTCTCTGAGATTAAATAAGGAAATATTCTACCACCAAAAGAACATTAAACTTTTATGAAAAACAAAAAACAAGTCTGTTAGTCTATTTGTTTAGTTCTATTAATTTTTGACAACCACTCAATAATTTTTGAAAATTGAATGTAATTTATATGATATATTTGAAAGAGTTCAATTAGAATTTTCCTCATTTTCCAAAGGATGCTTATATAAGAGATGTATAAAAGACCAAAGAAACTTTATCTAAAGTCTCACAATCTTTGGAGATGTCTCCATATAGATCTTCAAAAGACAGAAGACAAGAAATATGAGTCTCTTGATAATTATATTATTTAAGTAATAATATAATTTTCATTATATTGTATAATATATTGTTGACCAAATTTACCAATTCAGTTGTATTAATTAAAATTCTTTATTTTTTATATTTATATTTTAGCAATTTAAATTAATATTAAAAAAATCAGCGAAATTTAATTCCTTCAAAAAAATTATGGAGAAAAACTGTAAATAATCTACAAATTCTGCTGTAAAAACTTAAAAAGATAAAAACAGCAAAAATAAAGAGGAAAGAAAAGAATTACGAAACCCTGGAATGAAGATAAAATCTTGTATTTAGCTCTATCTTCTCGTTCCGGAAAAAACAAGGTAACAGCATCTAAAATGTCAAAGACATGGAAGACCTCTGTCCAAAATTCAAATCCAATGGTCAATCAATTAATTTTAATCAACGGGTATAGAGGCCACAAATACGGCAATGTTACAGAAGCTGTACGAATCTTGGCTAATAAATCCGCTAGATCATCGCACAGTGCCCTGAGAAAGCTCTCATGTCTGAAGGTATCGAGCAAAGGGGGCAAAGGTCACCATTCCATATGTCCGAACCCTAATTTCTTCCATTACTGACGGCAATTTAATGAGCCGAAATGAGTTGAAATCTCCGAACAAGTGGAATCCTTTGCTTTGCATGCCGTTTGATTTCCGTGCTCTCAGTCAAATACCCTTACGTGCATGGCAAGAAAAATTCGGAAACCCCTGCATCAAACTTCGACAACACGATGGGTGTCCGTCAATTTCTGTGTCAAATAAAAGGTCCTTTCTATCATTGCTCCCCGACTTACCCGATTTTGAGAGTCCCCTGTCAGAAGAAAATCAAAGAGAGCCGTTTATTTGCCAGTTTGCTCCGCTATTTTCGCCTCCATTTGTATAGGCAACGAGACTTTTAACCCTCGCCGTCTGCAGCAATCCACTGTGTTTCCATTGGCGGAGAATTTAGAATTTGCCGTCTAAATTCTGCTATCTTAAATCTCCGCTACATTTAGCTAAAAGTAGTTTGAAATTATTCCACTTCCTCGAGATGCCAATAACCTCCTCAACTGCCGGTCCCACCAAATCACGAACGAAATTTATTATCACATTCAATGGCACAAAATACCCGCCATGAACGGGTGTTTTTGGCTTTACGGCAATAAAATTTTGGCCAACATATTGAAAGTGAAGACACAGAAAATTACGTGTATGAAGGAAGGAACTGGTTAGACTGACATTTGGTCCCACTCCTGACTTTTCTGTAAACCCTTTTTCATCACTTTTTTTTCCATATTTTACCGTGCCTTGTAGGCATCATTACAGTCGCCGCCTTCGTTAATGCAGGAAAAAATTAAAAGCGATCCAGCTTTTTCAACAGCATTTTTGACGAGCAAGAGGATGTGAGAATCGATCTGTAAGTAGAGTCAACCATGGCTAAGTAAATTCGCTGAAATTTCTCATTTTTACTCTGTTGCATATGTCACAAGAGCGTTTACTTTCGCATCTGTTTCAGATCGCTAATCTTATTTTTTTATTGGAAACCCTAAACGAATCCGATCGAATTCGTTGATTAGGACTTTTTTGGGAGTTCCTTCACCATTTTCTTCATTTTTTTTCCCTCTTTTCTCCTAAATTAATGGGGAGGGAAATACTAGTACCATTCATAGTTCTACACTTGGTTTAACAACATGGTTCCCTGCACCACCTACCTCTTTTTACATATAAAAGAGGAAATTATGCAACTTATTGATTGCCCTTTAAGGTATCATTTATAAGGTTAGTTGTCTTTTCTTGATCACCCTTCACAATCAATGGTATTATAAATAAGTACCCTTTTTTTTAATAATGAAATGTGATTTCAAATATTAATGATAATTTTTTTTTTTAATGTAAAAGTATTTGTGAATGTCATTATAAAATAGAGAGTGAGAATATTGCATTTTTTAATAATCATATCTATTCTTACATGTTGGATCATAGTAGTCGTCACTTTTAGGGTGATTGATTAGCTAATTAATTTGTTAAATGTCTTACCATTCCACACTCCAAAATATTAGAAACAAGTCCTTTTGAAAATGATATGTAAGAATTTTTTAGTTGATGTTTCAAATGACACCCTAGATCCATAGATAAGATAAATCTTGATGTCAGAGCATCAATAGTTGCTAGCAATCCACATCATGAAAAAAAGGGGAAAATGTTTTTATTTCTTATCACTATGTTTGTTCTTTGGATATCAACATTTTGTGCTTATTTTCATACGTCAAACTAGGACAATGGATTGCCACAATTCTTGGAGGCTTTAACTATAAGTTTTGGAGTTCCCAAGAGCCTCTTAAATTTCTCCAAGCACCTATCATTTAGATCGGAAGACATGGGGGACAACGGTCATTTGTTTTGGGAGAAGAAGGTGACTTTGGAAGAAGTTTGTTGGTCTTCTTTTGCTAAGTGGTTAGGGAAAAGGAGGAAAGAGACAAAGGAAAAATTTGATGGTAATAGAAGGTAGAATAGACAAAACGAAAAAGGGTAAAGAGATCATGCATAGGGTTAGAGGGGGGATCTTAAACACTTAAAGATATTTTCATGAGATGGAAACTATACGATGTTTAACCCCATGTTAGCATCATTTTGGTACAAGTAAGATAGGCTTTAAATGTTCTATTTTTTAAATTATTGTAATGAGGAGAAAAGATTATGTTAATTTAATGTCTTATCTATCACGAGTTGTTGTTTGTGTGTGCATTAATAACAAATATCCTATGTTCTAATTTAAATGTTTTGTAGTAAAATTTATATGTTTTTATTGTGAAAAAGAGTAAGAGTGTGAGTTACCAATTGCCTAGATTGGATACCTATTCGATTGGGTACTCATTTAGAACTACATTAGATGGTATTAGATCATGATTCTTCTTTGTTGGACTAGTATGAAGAAGTTCTTGTAGAGAGTGGTTACAAATTGTGAAAGGGAAGTTTTGCAAATGTAGAGTATTGTGAAGATTTTATTGTAACCAGACATAGGCTCTGGAAACTAAATGTGATAAATGCGAATTTAGAAACCGAACAACTAGATGAAATGAATGCAACACAAATAATTTATGAAGAGACAAGGAGAGATAGAAACCCTTACAACCAGTCTAATGAATGAAGCCTCTAATAAACGTTGCACCCTTTCCCTGTCAAACCTACACACAAACGAACAAAGGTGAAAATATTGGGGTTGTGATTTAGAAGTTTACCTCAATCAAACCCCTACTTCAGCGTTCCAACTTCCATGGACAACCAAGAAGATTTAGATAAACAATAATAAAAAATATAGTGAAGAAGATACAACAATGATATGCTAAAAACCAAAGATAACAAGATAATCAATGCAATGCAATGAGGAAGAGAAATTTCCCTTCAACACCAAGAAACTAAGAGCTTGTTGGAGTGAGATAAGCATAAACCTCTTTAGAAACTAACGAAGCTTTGTTGTGTATGATAATGGCTATCGAATGGTGGCTGACAAATGTGAGATGTGAAGAGAGCTGAAGTATAACTAGAGCTTAAAGTTGCAAGAAGAGCCAAGAGAGAAAGGAGGAGACGTAAAATGAATGAAAATAGCAAGTTAAAGAGGTTGGAGAAACGTCTCGATGTCGGTGGGCACAAGAGGCATTACACTGCCAGAATTAGTATGTGTAACATCTCAATGACCACCTTCAATCTGAATATTCATTGGATGAATGTGCAATGCGTGGATGTCTTCGCGACACAGTTGTGTCCTCGAACAAATAAGTCCAAATGGTTAGAAAAGTGGACAAAATTGATGACAAAGCAATCTTAGGAGGTAGATGAGGTGGAAGATTAGTCATCATCTTTGGTTCAACTAAAATGAAGTTACAAGCACTAGCATCAACATGAGGATCAGTACTAGTACCAACACTAGCGCCAGGACTAGCGTCGACACTAGAAGCATGAATGGTGGATGTAGGAGTAGAGATAGGTGGAGGCATGGTATACCCTAAGGGAATCTAAGAGAAGTTGATGCTCAAAATGGTATTACTAGTCAAAGGATCGATATTAGGAGCTATATCCACCATGTGGATCGACATCCTAGGCATAACAACACCAATTTGAGGACCCGTGATGTCAAATTGACTGTCCTGAGGCTTAGGTATAACATGAGGTACATGAGTCTCCACAATCATTGTTAATGCTCTGAGTACCTCAAGGCCCTTATGATATGAGATAAGAATTTCTCTAAGATTGTTAACAATAGAGCTGACCTAAGGGAGAACATTCTCTCGATTTAAGAAACCTTCAAAATCCCTTAGATTCTCCTAAAGGGATTGAATATGTTCAAACAAAATCA
The DNA here is from genome assembly GCF_030272615.1 of Cryptomeria japonica. NCBI lineage: Eukaryota > Viridiplantae > Streptophyta > Pinopsida > Cupressales > Cupressaceae > Cryptomeria > Cryptomeria japonica. Next base: position 75,822,336 of record NC_081405.1, read on the forward strand.
TTAGAGTAGATTCATGATCCATAGGAGGAAAACCTAGAGGGGTATTTGTTGGAGTATTATTTCAAGAGTTGGAATGAGAACCAGATGTAGTAGAACTGTTTAAACCAAGACCTGCAATAAGAGGCTGAGAAGCAAAAGGATCATTTGGATCCATAGTTCCCGAGAACATCAAGCCAATTCATGTAGGACTATATCGATTAGGAGGAATGCTAGGTCTAGAAATCCTCCTCAACTCTTAGAGCAGTCTAGGTTGTAAAGATCATAAATGAGCCCCATAACACACCGACAACCTCAATAATGCAGATGTTGTAAACCATGACGAAGAAAGATTGTAATATGAACTTTAATTTGAATATTATTGCAAATCTAAAACTAAGATTAACCCTTATCAAAGCGATTGTAGAATCAAAATAAGAACAAGAAAACCATTACACATGAAACATGAGGTTTACGTGGAGAAACCCTTTCACAATAAAAATTTCACCACATAAAGAGAGGGAAGTATATTACTAATCCAGAGAAGAATTCAACAACAATACACTTCTTTGTAGACCTTTATAAAATTTGGCAACACTTCGTTACCTTAGAAATTGAACAAGACTAAATTAATAACTCTAGCTTAAGGCCCCAGTTTATAGAGGTTTGTGAGGACAAATACCACTATGGTATCACCAAACAACATGCACCAAAACTAGTTGGAGAAACTCATGCATGCCTCCCAAAATATCCTCTTATAGATGCTTCTTACAACTGTTATATGGCATCTAGCTAATTTGGGTGCCCATGAACCAATATAGCAATATTCTGTCATCGATGTCATAAAATTTGATGAAATCTATCATAACCATCATAGATGCTCTTACAACCCCTAATAAGTGTCCAAACACCTCAAAATAGAAGATTCCAAGAGGGGACACCTAACTATTTTGTCCTTTTCCTACAGGGAAAAAAGTAAAAGTAACTTTGCCTTTACATGATCTCTTTTACCACCGCTGGTTAAATAGTTTAACCTCTTATAAGTAAATTAAAAAAGACATTAGGAAAACAATAAATTAAAGGATTTACAAGTTTGATGGCACCTAAACCCTAACATTCTCCCACTTGACATCATACATTGTAGAGATACATAATACAAATAAAGTATAGTGTTCAAGGCCCATGGCCTTGCACTAAGAGAACTTATATGTGGTTATTGGCTTCGTAAGAGAATATGCAACATTATCCAAAGTGTCAACTTTTTCAATCAAGGCCTATCCATTCTCAACCATTTCTCACACAAAATGATACTAAACATCAACATGTTTAACTAGTATGAGCATGATACATAGGATTTTTGGCCAAACATATGGCACTGTGAGTGTCACATCGGATTCTCATTATCTTACAATAAAAACCAATACCATTACCAAGCCTCTGTAACCAACTTCCCTCCTTCGAGGCATGCGTAGCAGTCATATACTCTACTTCAGTGGTGGATAATGCAACTATAGGTTTTCTTTTACTCATACAACTCACTGCAACTCCAAACAAAGGAAACACACAATCGCTAGTGGACCTTTGACTATCCAAGTCACCTGCCCAATTTGCATCAACCAAACCTTGTATGTCCAATGACATTACATCATCAATACCATTATAAATTAAACAGTAATTAGGAGTACCTCGTAGGTATCTGAATACCCTTTTAACAAAAGGCCAATGCTCTTTGCTTGGGTTATACATAAACTTGCTTAGAACTCCCATTGCTTGGGTTATATCTGGTCTAGTACAAACTGATGCTTTGCAAAAAAGATTGTTAGGAAACACACCAACACAAGTCAGACAAACGTTAGTGTTAGTGTTAGAAATGAAAGACTATCCTAAGCAAGCATATCAAGAGAGATATCAAACATGTAATGGAAAACATGCAAATATAAGAGATACACTACACTCCTCCAAATGCTAACCAATATGTTCATAGCTACTCCTCCCTTATTCCCCTCCTCTCCAAGTTCCACATGAGTGTAGCTCTCAACTTTGTACTACTATGGAAGTCTTATGGAGGTTCAAGATTTATGAAAATGATTGAAAGATTATGCAAGTGCAAACTAAATATGAAAAGAGCCTATTTAAGCTATATTGATTTTTAACCAAAGTAACAATGTAAATTATGATTTACTCTAAAATGGTCTCTCAAATTTAGTATAACTTAGATGCATACAAGATTTCTGGATCTAGATTATGAAGGAATGGACTCTATTTATAGAAAAATAGAGAAATGGATGGTTGAGATTGAGTAATCTCAACAAGGTCCAGGATTGAGGGGTTTATGATCCATGTGAGGGATTTCAACCCAATCCCAGGATGACAAATGTCAACATGAGATAGCTTGAGAGGAGAGGGAAGGAGCATTAAATGCTTGAGATGACATGAAGGTTAGCTTGGGAGGTAAGGTTAGCCTTGAGTTGAATGAATAAAACCATTATCCAATGAATAATGCCTTTATCCAATGGATAAACTCTTGTGCAAGAGTTAGTGAGGATAACCATGGTCAAAGCAATGAATGCTTGAAGAGACCCATGGGTTAAATGGAGGTTGAGTTGGAGGGAAAGTCTCTAATCATGTAGGTGAGTTGAGTTAACCATTAATGGTTATGTAAGAGCCATAAATGGTCATGTAAGAGCCATTAGTGGTTTGGAAGACTTTAGGGGTTAACTTGTTGGATACATAAAGCATTCAATGCTTTTCAAAGACTTTGGAGGCTTTGAGAAGTGACTTAAAGCTGCTTAAGAATGTGACAATAATTAGGGAGGGTGATTAGGCTAATCAGGAATGATTAGAAGAACTTAGAAAGTGGTTAGAAGAGTCTAGAAGGGGATTTAGGATTGCAAGTGGGTTTGGTGGGTGAGGGAAAATAGGATTTTAATTAAAATAAAATAAATTTATTTCAACTATGGTTGCAACTTGCATTTGTAGGAGAATGCAAGTGGGGGGGGTAGTTTAGGGATTTAAATAAATATTTGTTTATAAATTTAAATGAGGAAATGGGGTTTAAATTAAATAAATATGATTTATTTATTTAATTGATTTAGAGTGTGGCTTAATGAATTAATTTAAATAAATTGGAAAATTTATTTAATTAATAGAATAAGGGTTTGAAGATGAATTAATTAAATATTAATTTAATTAACTAATTATTGATGGTTAAATAATCAAATAAATAGTAAATATTCATTTAATTAAGTGGACATATTTATGTGACTACATTCAATACATTAAAATACCAATGGAACTAGTATAAGGAACATTAGACATCTCTTCAATATAATCATCAGGATTAGGACATATATCTAAACTCAACTTAGTATCAATTGGAAATAGAATATTTATTAGCTTATAGTCCTGCATTTTAAATCTTTGCAAAATGGTGTCAACATACTGTAGCATCGTAAATTGTACACCTTTAATTAGGTTTTCCAATTCCATGCTTAGTTTGCACTCATTTAAGTATGTCTCATTACATTTTGCATTATAGGACTTTCATATGCATTTTAATAAATTAATTAAAATCTGAGTCCTTTACTAATTCAAATCACATCACACTTTATAAATTGGGCCTTGATTCTAGGTGTGCCCTTTTATCATTTTATCTTGATTTATCCCTAATCCTACCCCAATTGCATCTTTGAAAACACATCCTACATTCTCAACCATTTCTCACACAAAATGATACTAAACATCATGTTTAGTATGAGCATGATACATAGGATTTTGGCCAAACATATGGAACTGTTACTATCACATCCAATTCTCATTGTCTTGTAATCAAAACCAGTACCATTACCAAGCCTTTGTAACCAACCTCCCTCCTTGGAGGCATGTGTAGCAGCCATATACTCTGCTTCAGTGGTGGATAATGCAACTACATGTTTTCTTTTACTCATCCAACTCACTGCAACTCCGAACAAAGGAAACGCATAGCCACTAGTGGACCTTCGCCTATCCAAGTCACCCGTCCAATCTACATCAACAAAGCCCTATATGTCTAATGACTTATCCACATCATTAGTACCTTGATAAACTAAATAGTAATTAGAAGTACCTTGTAGGTATCTTAATACCATTTTACCAAAAGGCCAATTCTCTTTGCCTGGGTTAGACATAAACCTTCTTAGAACTCCCATTGCTTGGGCTATATTTGGTCTAGTACAAGCCATTACATACATTAAAATACCGATGACAATAGTATAAGGAACATTAGACATCTCTTTAATATCATCATTAGGATTAGGACACATGTCTAAACTCAACTTAGTACCAATTGGAAATATAATACTTACTAGCTTACAATCCTACATTTTAAATCTTTGCAAAATAGTGTCAACACATTGTAGCGTTGTAAATTGTACACCTTTAATTAGGGTGTCCAATTTCACTCTTAGTTAGCACTCATTTAAGTATTTCTCATTACATTTTGCATTATAGGACTTCCATATGCATTTTAATAAATTAATTAAAATTTGAGTCCTTGATTAATTCAAATGACATCACACTTTAAATTGGGCCCTTGATTCTAGGTGTGCCCTTTTATCATTTTATCCCGATTTATCCCTAATCTTACCCCAATTGCAACTTTTTAAACACATCCTGCATATCTATACATCTTGGTTTGAGCCATTGGGTTGGAATCAACATTAGAACCCTGTTATCTTGCATACCCAAAAAATCAAGAAAAGTTGTCAAGACCATGCCAACCATAACCCCCTCGGTCCCACACTTTTTTCCCTTAGTTTCAAGAGGATAATTTGGTAGTCCTAATCAATTAAAATCATTCTCTATGTAAATAAATAACTAACTTAAGTCAACTTTTCATCAAATTCAAACCTAGGATTTTATATATAAGGCAATTCACTTCCTCATTTGTGATAATCTTTTGGCATCTTTGGTGAGCAACAATTATGCAATTGAAGGTATCTTGATGAAGTGAAAGTGCTACTTTAAAGGAGTTTTAGATCTGCAAATCAATTAGTTCTTCATCAACAATCATTCAACCATGGAAGCTTAAAGAGACATTGAAGGATGATAGGGAATCACCGATTGATGATTGGCTTGTACCTCTTCCTAAGGGATTTGGTATGATTTCATGTTGTTCTTATGTTTCTACCATTGAGCTTTAGATCTACATCATATTTAGCTTTATATTTACATTGCTGCTTTAGATTTGCATTCTAATTGAGTAGTTTAAAGCATTTCAATTCAATCATTTAGGGTTTTTCTCTAACACATTTGAGTAGACTCTAGTTTGCATATTAGACACTTTAGCCAATAACAATATTAGACACACTTAAGATTCAAGGGCACACACATTATTTCAATTTCAATATCAACTTTTTGTGGAGGTGAAAATCACCAAAACAAGAGGTTGACCATGGCAAACCCCTATATAGCCACCACCATACTTTTTTCCATCTTGTAGGTACAATTATAGGTACTTGACAGATCCAACAAGTCTAGATCAACATCAGGAGATTATCCCAGACATGTTTCAAACCTCTTTCCTCGGGAATAGGGCACTGGGGGCACCCCTGTTTGGACCAAGGTGCTGGGGGTGCCCTTGTCCTTAGGTTTCTGCATCAAATTTGGTAGGTGGATCCTAATCAGGTTTAGGTTGTAGGTTTGTAGTGTCCTAAATTGTGCCTAGTGCATTTATGACACTTATGCATGGCCCCCGATACATTAATGACAAATTCATGATCAAAATCCCATCATTTTGACATCATGGGGCCCAAAGACAAAGTACCCCCGTTTGTCTTTTGGCTTGCCTCTGGCTGTAACGACTCTCCGCGCCTCTTCCTAGCCTTAAAAGTTCTTCTTTGCCTATTTTGAAGGGTTGGATTCTCTTGGTTCTCTCTCTGGAATTCTTGGCTCTACTCTTTGGCTCTTTTTGATCTCTTGATGCTCTCTTGAATGCTCTAAGAATACTATCAAGCTATCTCTATCTACAACGCTATTGCAACTATCTTGCAACAACAAGCATGTCTCTTGAGCTCCATCACACTCGTATCTTGAAAAGGGGGGTTTGGCTACATGCCTTGTCTTCTCTTTATCTTGTACACATCTTCTTTTATCATTGCATACAATCTACTTTTCATATCTCTAAGTGTATCTATTATCTAGGTGCATTTAGTTTACAATACATCACTTTTATCTATCTGCAAGAGGGGTTTGCTTCCATTAAGAAGAGTATAGTTTCTATTTGTATTTTATCAAATCTATCTATCTGGTTGTTCATGGAGGTGGAAATACCAAAGCAGGGGTCTGAATGAGGCAGACCCCTATACAACCCCAACATTTCCCCCCATCTCTATGTGTGTAGGTGACAAACAGGTTTTGCACAATTGAGAAGAGTCGCTATTGGCTCTCAAGACGATTATGTGTTCTTTGGTTGTACAGATGACAGTGCGTTGCACTGGCGTCCAAAACCCGAGACCTTCCCAACTCTCTGGTATAATTTGTTGATGTTACAGTAGCTATGGTTGGATTCCTTCAGACCGACATAAATAATATAAATGTATAAGTGGCCTATCAGCATTATACATTTAAATGAGCCGACCATGAAGGAGCGATTTATATTTACTAAATATAAAATATTTAATTGTTTATTAAGGGCCAACTAAACTAAGTCCGCCTCCTTGCTTAAGATGTGTTCTTTCATTGAGGGCCGACCCTTTGTGAAAGGGTGCTACGCACATGTATATATGAAGAACGATCTCATTCATCCATGATCATTGAATACAAGAGCAGTACAAATAATAGTGATGTAGGGGCATCTGGGAAATTGGGAATTTCTTCCGATTGGAGTAGTTGACCATGGAGTTGCTGATTATCTAGGAGACATCAATTCCAATATTGATTCGGTATTGGGTTGTGGATTGCTTTCGTGACTTGCAGATTATATGGGAGTGTTGTCTTGGACCTTGCCGATGTTCGTGGAAGTCCGCTCGAAGTTATACACATTTTTGTAGATGTTCTTGGTGATTTGGTCGACGTGTTTGTGTTTACACGTTTCATCATAAACCGACACATTTTGGCTGACTTGATTAAGTTGTTGAGGCTTGTGGATGGTATAAAGGGGAAGTAAAGAGATTGATTTAGGGGGGAGGAGATCCACAAAAGATAAACTTTAGAGAAGATGTAGATTCCAGAGGTGCTCAAGTGTTTTGGTCCGACAGACTAAGGTCTGGATCAGTAGACAAAGCAAAAGACAGAGTTGAAGGCAAATGATCTACTGGATCAAGAATTTAAGTTGTTTGAATCATTTTGTTATCCTGGGCTGTGACCTAGCATCTGTAAAGCCTAAGGGCATATGTAATTCATTAAATTATTATAAGGATTTCTCTTTTCCCTGTTTTTCTTCAGATATATCTCATTTTGTGTGAACAAGTTTCCTTTATTATTCATGGTGTTTATGTTTTAGGTTGTAAGGTGGGGCTGTCCTTCATTGGACCTCCCTACCTTCTCTGCATTAGATGGTATCAGAGTTGGTAGTGAACCGATTGGAAGGAGAGAATTTGAGGCAGCTTGAAGACTTGTTCAAATTGTTGAGCATTGAGGCAGTACAAGGCTTGTAAGCAAACCGTTGAACCTAGAAGCAAGAACTTGAGGCAGTTGGCAGGTTGTCTTGAACAGATCTCTGATTGAGGCAGGTTGCAAGGGTGTCTAGTAGATCACCGAGGAGAGGCAATTGGAACTTGTAGTCAGACCACCAAAGCTGAGGCAGTTGCAAGTACTTGTGAACAAATTGCTGAACCAAATTCAAAAGATAGCATTAACTGTGGCATGTTGTAGATCAAAGTGATGGGACTCACTTTTCAAATAACCCCGAGAGTCTTATGCAGGGACATTTGGGAAATTCTTTTGGTTGGAGCAGTTGACCATGGAGTTGCTGATTACCGAGAAGATATTGATTCTAGTATTTTGGTTGTGGATCATTTTTGTGACTTGCAGATCATATGGGAGTGTTGTCTTAGACCTGGCCAATGTTCCTAGAAGTCCGCTCAAAGTTCTAAACATTTTTGGAGATGTTCTTGGTGATTTGGCTAACGTGTTTGTGTTTACACGTTTCATCATAAATCGACACATTTTGGCCGACTTGATTAAGTTCTTGAGGCTTGCAGATGGTATAAAGGGGAAGTAAAGAGATTGATTTAGGGGGGAGGAGATCCGCAAAAGATAAGCTTTAGAGAAGATGTAGATATCAGAGGCATTGAGGTGTTTTGGTCTGGCAAACTAAGGTCCAGATTAGTAAACAGAGCAGAAGACAGAGTTGAAGGCAGATGATCTATCGGATCAAGAATTTAAGTTGTTTGAATCATTTTATTATCTTGGGCTACGGCCTAACGTTTGTAAATCCCGAGGGCATATGCATTTCATTAAATTATTATAAGGATTGCTCTTTTCCCTGTTTTCCTTGGATATATCTCATGTTGTGTAAACCAGTTTCCTTTATTATTCATGGTGTTTATGTTTTAGGCTGCAAGGTGGGGCTATCCTTCATTGGAGCTCCCTACCTTGACTGCATCAAATAGCAGAGCAAATTGACATTATAAGTGCAGATCGCTATCTATTGTAATTGGAGATTGATATATTGAACAGGTAGATCAACTTAGAGATAGAGTCAAATTTTTGAAATTGCAGATTGATTTCTGCTAAGGGCAAATTTCATTCTTACATTGTGTGATTTGTGTAAGGACTTGATTTTGGCCAATTGTAAAAGGCATCTTGCTGCTTATATTTGAGATATAAATAAAGATACTTATTGTTGGGTTTTTCTCCCTAAGTTGGAGGGTTTTCCCAGGGTATATGCTGTGCAAACTTGTGTGAATTGTCTCATATTTGCATTGTTCTAAATTTGATCTTAAAATAACATAATCTACTTTGAATTTTGTATCACTTTGTTAATTTAGATTTTTGTATTTCATTGTTCCTGCACTTCAATAGTTAAATTATTTCTCTTTTAGCATAAGCTTTTATTTTGTTATCCCATGGCTCACCCTTAGTGCCAGTTTAAGTGAGGTAGCGACGAATTGAATTTTATCTCTAGGATTCATCATCTTAGAGGTAGCAAATCCCCTCCTCTACAAGGTTTTCAGACAACGGCTCATACTTTGAAGACCATAGAGTTCTAAGCATCCTAGACCTATAGAATCAACTTCAGTTTACAATCACAGGTGCATTGTTAGATTTCCCATCCTTTTCTATGTCTATTGTAACATCTCAATGTGTTTATCAGTCAATTACAGTAGCATAAGTGTTCATTTACTTCATACTTTAGTCTTAGTGTTACATTACCTTGACCTATCTTCATCTATTTCCATAGCTCATTCACTTTCTAAAACAACTAATGAATAGAAACCCTTGAAGTGTCATTTGACTCTCTTTAACAAGAGTTAGTCAAATATGATATCTCCTTTAGGTTATTTTGTATTCCAATGTATGTATAACAAAGTATCTTGGTTTTAGTCTTAGTTTCATTTTCAATACCTTACACATACTTACTCTGACTTAACCAAATCTTTCTATGAATTTGATTGCTATTAATTTCTATCCCAAGAATATATCTAACATCCCCCAAATATTTCATATCAAATATGCTAAAAAGCTAAGTTTTGAGCTCTCTAATCACCACCTTGCTATTTTCAATAAAAAATATGTCATCAACATACAAGACAATAATTAGTAGTTGATCATTAATAACCTCAATATAAGCACAATGATCCTCTTTGCTTCTAACTTAACCCAACTTTGATGCAAATGCATCAAACTTTTGGTACCACATCCTAGGTGACTTTTTCAAACCATACAATGACTATTTTAACCTACTATCCTTGAAGTTCTCTTTTACTTTCACAATAAAACCATCAAGCTGTTGCATATAAATATCTTTTGCAAGATCCCCATACAAGAAAGTAGTTTTAATATCTATTTGCTCTATTCCAAAATCACAAGCAACAATAATAGATAATGGGAATCTAATAGAAGTTTGCTTGGCAATATGAAAAAAATATTCCACTAGAATCAACTCCCTCTCTCTAAGAGTAGCCCTTAGCCACCAGTTTGGCCTTGTATCATTTTAACTAATCATTTGTACCAAATTTCTTCTTATATACCCACTTACATCCAATGGGATTTCTTCCTTTGGGAGAGCCAACAAGATCCTAGGTGTCACAACTATCGAAGTCATCTTCTCCTCTCGCATGGACGACATCCAAGACTCACTTTCCTCAGAAGAGAGTGCTTCCTATTGGAATTCTACACTCTTATGAGAATAGTTGATGTTGTCATTGATGGCAACCAACTGGCAACCAACTAACAAGCACCGACACCAGCAATAGATTTCTACATACACTGGTAGGCACTTCACCGACATCGCCAACAATGCATACCAACACTCAGGCCAACATGGAATAAACTTTTGTTTATTATTTTGTAATGTAAATATATTTTGTAAAATCCGACATGGTACATTTTAATAGACTCATATATGTATGAGATCTTATAGGTCATTTTTGTAAGGAGATGAATGAGAAGTATAAGGCAATTTTGTATAAGGTGATATAGTTGACAATGAAGGTTTTGGTTATTGACTAAGCTTAAACCAGTACTGAACCTGGCATGAGAGATGTTGTTTTGAAGCAGTACATTGTATTGGATTTTGGTAATCCATTTTGTAGTAAGTGTGACTCTTTATTGAGTAGTGAGCTCTAGGCTGTTGGCCTCCCTGCATGTGCAGGCCCATATTGTAAGTAGTATTTATTCATTGGCCAGTGAGTAAATATTGTGGGTCACAAATCCCACCGAGGTTTTTCCCACACCGTGTTTCCTCGTTAAATATCTTGTGTTACGGTGTGTTTTCTATGCTTTCTCTGTTATTCTTATTTGCTGCATTAATTCTTATTTACCGATACACTGTTTTGGGATGCAAAGTTTTAAATAAGTATAAATATTCTGCTAACTGGTTAGACATTGATTCACCCCCCCTCTGAGTGTCTTTGGGACTATCATTGAATCTAACACTTCCTTGTAAGATATAGGTTCATCGTCAGTACTTAATAAAACAAAGTTTTAGGTGGGCTGTACTTGTCAATTAGATTTTGTTGTCTTGTGGACCTTCTCAAAGGTGAAGTAAGAGGTGTTAGAGATTGTTGGAGATTCTTGAAAGCATGAGCTTGTATGGTTGTTATTGATGTCAAACCTGGTTATCCGGATGGAGGTTGGTCCATATATGCTCTTGGTTGTTGCAAAATTGTGTTTTGTGTTACAATTAATATTTTTTGTTTTGGTTGTATCATTTTGTATTCAAGATGGTTCGGAAAGCTTTTGGTGCCCTCTGATATGTTGTTGATTGTGTTGCGGTTTAGTTCTAGATCATATTCTTTTGGTTCATATATGTGTTGGAGGATGTGTTGAGATATTATTTTGGGTCTCACCATGGCTTGTGGAGATAGGCATTGAGTATTTTATATAGGAAGAGGTTATGTGGCCGACTGATTATTATTTCTACACGTTACGTTTTGTAACGGCTTTGGAGTATGTGTTAGCATGTGTGGATTGTTGGATTAGTCTTGGAAGGATGCATTGTAATATGTTTTAGTTCCCTCTTTCTCCTAGAGTGGACTTATTTGAGTATTTTATGTTTGGGTGGCTTATTTTGTGTAATATTGCTTATTTTATTTTGGTCGACCCTTAATTAGGATTTTAACGTTGTACCTCATACTTAAGATGTGCGGATAGATGAATTGTGGTGTGATGAGAAGTGAATTGTGTGGGAAGTGTATGCAAATGATTTGCAAGCATATTTAAGTTTTTGGTTGTGTGAAAGTTAGCTTGAGAAGAGCTTTGAAAGTGATATATTCTGCAAGACAATGTGCTGTGATAGTGAGGATTATCATAGATGTTTTCCATGATGTTGGTCTCTTGTTCTATTTTTTTCTAACTGATAGTGAGTCCTTGGACAAAAAAATGTATATTGTCTTGAAGAAGTGATCTTTAGTTGGGAAAATCCTCTTTATATCTTGCCTAAGGTTGTGTGCCTTAGTTTTGCAAGTCCTTCAGGTGTTGTTTCTCCTCGGTAGTAAGCCTAAAAAATTGTAAACATTGTTATTCATATTGTGAGTTAGATTCTCTTGTGGTTTTTCCCTGTTTGGGTTTTCCACGTAAATCTGGTGTTCATGTGTTGATGGTTCATGCTTATGTGCTGATGATTAATGTGTTATTGCTAAGTAAGTTAATGTTGTTTATTAATAATCTATTTTGAAATTCCATAATGATTCAACCCCCCTCTCAGTCCCGCTGGGTGTTCAACAATAGGTTCTCCTCATTATTTTCAACTTCTTTTATAACATATTCTTCAGAACTTTCACTTGAACTCTCTTCTTCGTCTCCATCTTCTTGCCCATTTCTTTGTTCTTCCACATGTGCATCTTCCCGCTTAGTTTCAAAATGCACTATCTTTGAATAATCCTTTGGTTGTTCTTCACTTGAGTTATCTCTAAATTCCCTAAAAATCACATCTTTAGAAAAGATCATTTTATGAGTTAGAGGATTCCAAAGCTTATAACCTTTTACATTCTCACCATATCCTACAAAGATGCATTTCAGGGGTTTTAGATCCAATTTAGATCGATTCTCTTGAGGCACATGAACAAAAGCCTCACAACCAAAGACCCTTAAATGTGAAACTAAAGTCTTTTTACCCAACCACATTTGATAAGGCGTTTTATCAACAAAAGCTTTACAAGGAGATCTATTAATCAAATAACAAGTAGTACCAATAGATTTTGCCCAAAAATATTTATCTAGCTTAGCAATACTTAACATGCCCCTATCTCTTTTCATCAATTTATGGTTCATTCTTTTTGAAACCCATTTTGTTGGGCAGTGTAAAGTGTAGTCTTTTTCCCAATAATTCCTGCATGTTTGCAAAACTCATCAAATTCCTTAGAGCAATATTTATCCTATAATCTGATTACTTTTCAACCAATTCCTTAAATTCCTTGAATTTAGTGAAAACTTTGGATTTATTTTATGCATAAAATAAATCCAAGTATATCTTGAGACATCATCAATGAAGCAAACATAGTACTGAGATCTATTCAAAGTGTTGACATCCATTGGACCACATACATCTGAATGAATAATCTCTAAATCTCTCTTAGATTTATTAACTCCTCTAGGAAATGAAGATCTATTTTGTTTACCAAACACATAGTGCTCACATAAATTACTCTTACTAATAAAATAATAAAAAAACCCTCAACTAGTTTCTTATCTAGAATAATCTTAAGACCTTTGTCACCAATGTGACCCAATCTATGGTGGCACAACATACATGCATTTTCAATCTTAGTTACAAAAGCTAAATTACAAAGAGTAGAAGAATGCAATTTAAACAATGTCCCTGTCCAAGATCCTTTAGAAATTACCAAACTTCCCTTTCCATCTCACAACCAAACTTGTCAAATGTCACATGCATTCCACAATCATTTAACTCCGATCAAAATTAAACTTCTTGCAAGATCTAAAATATGTAAGACATTATCAATGGAAATAATCCTCCCATCACTAAAACACAACTTTACCTTTCCTTTACAAAAAATATTCACTGAGGTGTTATTAACAAGAATAACTTCTCCTCTATCACATTCTTTGTACTTAGAAAACCACTCCTTGTGAGGAGTCATACGGTAGGAAGCACTTGAATCAACAAGCCAAACATCATTACTAATAGAGTCGGATCAAATAAATAAAGAATAAAAATCACCATCATTTGACGACTTATCAGTGGAAGCTTAAGTATTGTTTTCCTTATTTCTACACTCCTTAACACTCTCTCTTTTACCATAGTTACACCACTTCACTCTTCTCTTTTCAGGAGTCTTAAAACTTCCTTTTGGCATATCCTTCTATTTATCCCCTTTAAGCCTTTTCTTCTTAGACCTTCCTTGAACATGCAACACATCTTGGGAGCCAATATTCATGGTCTTTCTCCTCATCTCTTTCAAAAGAAGTAAGGGGACCATACTATCCATCTTGGGCTCTGCACCACCACTACACATGGCAACAACTAGATTTTCCCAAAAATCAGGCAAAGAGTGAATTAGTAAGATACATTTATCTTCATCTTCTATCTTAACATCTATTAAAGAAAGATAACTTATAATCAAATTAAATGCATTCAGATGTTCAACAATAGAATCACCCTCTTTCATTTTTAGAGAATGCAATCGTGTTTTCAAATACAACTTATTAGACAAACTCTTAGTTTGGTATATTTCACCTATTTTCCTTCATATCTTGTAAGCAATGTCTTCTGTAAAGACATTCAAGAGGAAAATTTTTGTAAGACACAACCAAATGGTTCCCCATACCTTCTTGTCATTTTCTTCCATTCTTCATTTGACAACTGAGAGTTAGTTGGTTTCTTTTCTTTAGAAACATACAACCACTGATCTCTTTCTTCAAGGAGATCTTAAACTTTCGATTCCCACATCTCATAACTAGTTGCATTCAACTTCTCAATATCTTGACGAGTGGTGGAGGCCATGATATACAACCTTTGTCAAATCTACAAAAAACCCATAAAAACAAAAGCTCCCATTACAACAAAAAGCCTTCGACACTTATAGAGAAAGGTGTCACTCCCCCAACAAAACCGTTAGCTCTGATACCAAATGTTTTAAAAAAAGGTGAAGAAAGCTTGAAATATGAACTTTAAATTGAATATTATTGCAATTATGAAACTAAGATGAACCCTTATCAAAGTGATTGTAGAATCAAAAACAAGAACAAGAAAACCATTACACATGAAACACTAGATTTACGTAGAGAAAATATTTTGGGAAAAGCTCCACCACAGAAAGAGGGGAAAGTATATTACCAATCCAATGAAGAATTTAACAACAATAGACTTCTTTGTAGACATTTGTAAAATCCGACAACACTCTGTTACCTTGGAAACTACACAAGACTAAATTAATAACTCTAGCTTAAGGCCCCAATTTATAGAGTTTGTGAGGATGAATACCACTATTTTAGTTACAAACAAGAAGCACCAAAACCACTTGGAAAAAATCACACCTACCTCCTAAAATAGCCTCTTACAAATCCTTCTTACAACTGTCATATGACATCAAGCTAATTTGGTTGCCCATGGACCAATATAGCAATATTCTATCATCGTTGTTGTCATAGAATCTTATGAAATTTGTCATAACCATCATGGATGCTCTTACAACCCCTAACAAGTGCCAACCACCTCAAAATGGAAGATTCCAAGAGGGGACACCTATCTATTTTATCCTTTTCCTAAAGGACAAATTGTAAAAGTAACTTTTCCTTTACATGGTCGCTTTCACCACCTTTGGATAAACAATTTAACCTCTTATGGGTAAATTACAAAAGACATTAGGAAAATAATAAATTAAAGGATTTACAAGGTTGATGGCACCTAAATCCTAACATAATAGAGAAACCCAACACAAGTAATAATTGTTTTTAGTTGAAGAAAAAGTTTTGGAAAAGTTTTCTAATGTGTTAGAATTAAAAGGCAAGTTCACGTTAGGCTCACCAAAATGTAGAGGAAAATTGAACTACTATGAAAGGTGGTCAGACCTTTTGAGGACTCAATAAATTTCTCTCCACTCTGAGAAAACCTTCAAGGTTCTTTGACTTCTAATTTTTCTCACTAGGATTGAAAAAGGTTTGAAACTTTGTGATTCTTAAAAGAAAAATATTCTGACTACATGAGCCAAAAGTGCAGGTTACTAAGACCACCTAGTAAGATCTGTATGCTCTTTGTCTAGGATGTACATGTGGGCCAAGGATGATAGACACACATACGTCATATACAGATGAGACACACAGGTCATACTAGAGGGTACAAAAGTAACTAGACATAGGCTCTAGATACTAAACGTGCTAAATGTGAAAGTAGAAAGTGAACAATTAGATGAAATGAATGCAACACAATTGATTTATGAAAAGACAAGGAGAGATAGAAAACCCTTATAACTAGTCCAAAAAATGAAGCCTCTAGTCAAACCTATGCACAAACAAACAATGACAAAATGTTGGGTTTATGATTTAGAGGTTTCCCATAGTCAAAACCCCACTTCAATATTCCCACCTCCACAGACGGGGAAGATGATTTGAATAAATTATAATATAAAATATAGTGAAGAAGATACAATAATGTTATGCTAAACCCAAAGATAACAAGATAATCAATCCAATGAAACAAGGAGAGAATTCCCTTCAACACCAAGAAAATAAGAGCTTGCTAGAGTGAGAGATAAGCATAAACCCCCTTAACTAACACAACTTTGCTGTGTATGATAATGGCAATCAAATAGTGGATGAAAAATGTAAGAGATTATAAGGTGGTTGAAATTAGGGCTTTATCATCTAGAGGATTGATAAGTCCACTAAGATCCAAACTTACATCAAGGAGGACATATGAATTTGATTGACCCAATCCCCAAGAGATTGAATGCAGATCAGATTGGTGTTCCTCCTTGTTTGAGTCAAAATTAAATTAAAATTATGCAAGTTCTAGGGAAAACAATGAGAAATTAGACCAAAACAACAATGATAGAATGTTCCTGATTTCACACAGAGTTATAGACAAAGATTTGAGAAGGGAAAATAGATTAGTACATGTAGTTGAAAATCTAGGCCAAATTGTTAGGGCCAGGACGATAGGAGAGACTTGGTCCTGTGGATTCTGGGGCAGACAAGACAGATATTTTCTAGATCAGGAGAACACACATAATCCATTGCCAAAAGTTGGGCTGAATTTCTAGGACCAGGAGGGTGTGAGCTACCCGATCCTTCACTTTTGTGCCTATAAAAGCATAATCTGTTTTTCATTGTCTGCTCTGTCGAAATGTTTAATCACAACATTTGAATCAATTTCCTGCACACAGAAAGAGAGAAGAAAGGGTTGTGAATAAGGGTTTACCTTGGATCAAACCCCAATTTAATAATTAACCTTGAATTGAAATGATAATTGAAACACAGGCTTTTAAAGTAAATGTTGAATGATATACCTCATATCTATGATGATTGACTGAAGGTTGATAATACAATTCTCTTTAGATGCACTATCACTAATGTAGAATGCAATGACACGACAAACACATGAACATGAATGATCTAATCAAACACAAATGCTTGCATGAAGATTGATGTGACTTTTCTCCGTGCGATGATTGAAGATGGATGATGGATGAATGAACTTTTGCCTTGAAGATGGATGATGTATGAATGAACTTCTTCCTTGAATATGCTTGATTCTTGAAGATAATTAATTCTCATGATATGAATGTATGTCTCCTTTTCCTCCTCAAATGAAGTGGTAGGATGCCTTTATATAGGGTTCACTGGGTAAATTACCGATTAGGTTGACCTCCAATGGTCAAGTTGAGCCACGGGGGCCAAAATCCATCGAGGAGGGAAAGTCATCACTACAAGTCATTCCCAAGTCATCATTACATCAAACAAGTCAACAATGTATTATTTTGCTAATCCCTCATGACAACATGTACTAGGAAAAGACACAAAAACATCCATATCTTTCACAAATGATGAAATAATTCGAATTCCTTTGTAGGATCCTTGTGTATAAATGTAAATAAGACTCTCACCAAGTTTGAGCCTTTTGGGATGATGCAATACAAGTATATAGTATTCTTAATGCTTCATGGAAACCCTAGTTTTATCACATACCCGCTCTCAGAAAAAATGTCACAACTCATTCAAAACAATGAAATTGGATCAAATAAAAAGGAAATGAAACTAGAGTCATTTCTCCACCTTTTCCCATTGGCTTCAGACCGTTATTATACCATACCAATCTGTACCACATGTTTCTTTCAGGTTGTTACAGGAAAGTTCAGTCATTTAGGACAACCTGTACCAAAAATGACATAACTTTTGCAAATCCCAATTAAAATTGATGAGACCAATTGAAAGTAGAAGTAGGCTCACATAAGTAACTTCTCCAACCATTTTCATATCATTACATGAAAGATAAAATTCATACAAACCAAGAGAACATTCGACAACATGAGAAACATTCAGAAATATTGCACAAAAATAAGGGTTTCTTCTTCTTCACAATCTCCAACCCTCTCCCACCATAAAATTAGACCTTACAAATCCTTTTTTAGGTATTTACAATATATTCCCAGCTAATTTTTAACTTCCAACCATTCAAATTTACCTCATGTACAACCTAGGACTCCTCACATTCCATGTTTTTGCAACTTTTTTTTACAATATTTGCAAAATGAATCAAATTTAATTCCTATGACCCAAACTAGATATGAAATGGTCATTGAGGACCTTATTACATGTACTAATAAAAAACAAAACAAAATCCCAACTTATACTCTTTGAAGCCTAATAAACCTAGGGTGCTCCTGCACCATACTCCTAGAGAAAAGTAAGTTCAAGTCTTCTTGAATGCATGTCTGCTCCTTTTTCCTGGTATTCCAATTCATCTTTGCATCTGTCCTTGGGACCTTCTTCCTCTTTTTTTTCTTATACCATCTCCTATTCAACATCCTTTCAGCTTTCAGGTTCCAAAATTCCATTTCTTGTGCATATACGTTAGTAGCATCATCATTTGTCTTCATCAAACACTACAACAACATATTCACCATTACCACAATCTGCATAATACCCTTGCAAATATGCATATACCTCATTAAAAAACAAATCTGCAACATCTTCATTAGCAACCTTATTATCAACAACAATTTGATCATTAATATCAACATCAAAATGCCTTTCCACTTGCTCATCTTGAACATTAGACTCAAATAACTGAAAATGACATGGAGACTCATCCACAACTATGTTTACCTTATCTTCTTCAATGCTTGATGTCAAAACAGTCATAGGTATACTTACCATTTCATTTCTTATCTCTTCCTCTATTGATGTTGTAGACACCCAAATATGTCTAGTTAATTAAATTATTACTTAGCATTTATTTGATTATTAACTATCGATCAACAATTAATTAAATTAATATTTAATTAATTCACCCTAACCCTCTTCTCCTATTAATTAAATAATTTTTTAAATTTATTTGATTTAATTCAGTTAAATCGTATTCTAACTTTTAATTAAATAAACAAATTGTATTCGTTTAATTAAATACCCTCTCTCACATTTAAGTAAATCGATATTTATTTAAATCCCCCCAGCCACTTGCATTTTCCTACAAATGCAAGTTGCACATTTAAATAATTTTTTAATTAAATACATCATATTTACCCTCACCCACTAACTATTCTTCTAGAACTTTCTAACCCCTTTCAAATTAGTCTAAATCCCAAATTAACCCACCTTTAACCCATGCACATTCCCACGCATAAAGGACTCTTACAGAGTCATTAATGTTTCCCTCCTTCAACACACTAACCCACATGGGTCTTGACCATTTAGTCAAGGCTTAACCATGGGTAAACTTTACACAAGAGTTTACCCATGGATAATAACCTTACCCTTGGATAAAAGCTTTATCCATTAACCCCAACCATGGAGAGTAACCCTCTCCTCTCAAGCCCTCTCATGTTGCCACTTGTCACCATGACATTGGTGCAAGTTACAAGTATGGATTAAGGATCATGCTCCTCTCATGCAATCCTAGCCCTTGCTATACCAGATCAATCTTGACCATCCAATCCTCTATTTTGCCTATAAAAAGTGTTAGACACAATGCACCACTGAGAGGGGGAGGGGGTGAATCAATGGTTCCCAAATATTTTCTCTTTAGCTATCCTATGTGAGCATATCGGTTGATAGGTATAACTCAATACAGACTTATTGGTTAGTGGGAAGATCAACACAAATGCAATCACACAAGGGACATCACATAACACTAGCATATACGAGGAAAACCCAAAATGGGAAAAACCTCGGTGAGCAATGCTGCTGGAGTCTACTGCTCCAATCCAGCCTCACAATGAAAACACAGTTACAAAATTTAGGGCACCAAACCAAGTAGAACCAACCCCTGACTTTAGGGTACCAACCCAAGGAGCTACAACCCCTACCTGATTTATGGGCTACAATCCAGAGGAGCACCAACCCCTGCACCAAGCTACAACTCAGTGTTCACAATGTAAACATCAAATACATAAGTAGTTATCTTGTTACAAGTGAATCTTGCAACCTTATCATATTTCTTACTCTACCAGTGAGATACCTTCTCTGTTTCACCGACTCACTCTTCTTGCTGCTTCTTTGCCGGTGAGCCTTACCGGTACACCTCTTCTGCTCTTCTTCTCTGCAGGATATACTCCTCACTGCTCTGCACTTTACCAGTGCTGAACTCTCCTGGTCCACTATCTATTTTCTCTGCAACTCTCTTCCCTTTTGCTCTACCGATATAACCACTACCGATTCTGCTTCTCTTACCAGTTGAACACTTCAACCAGGTTCTCCCTCACTCTCACTCACTTCTCAGATGCTCGTTGAGCACTTGGCTGATTTGCTCTTACTTGCAGAAGTATCACACTTCATAGTAGCACAAGATTCTTCTCTTTAGCAGTAGCAAATAATCTCTTTGGCCTTCATACTTATAGCCCATACTTCCTGCCAAAAACCAATTCAAAATCTGGGCAGTTAGGGTTTCCTCACCATCCTCGAGGCAAACCAAATCCAATCAGATCTTGCCCGATCTGATCTTCCTGACATCCAACTGCACATGTCTGCCATTAACATGCCTTCTAAAACATGTTTTCCAAATATAGGAAACACAATCCTCTACCTTGACTTGCATCTGTCAAACCACCATTAATGCCTCTACTATTTCCTTCTTGAGGTCTTCTAACAGTCTAATCTTTTTGTTTTGATTCAGGCACCAACAACTCCCTGATTCTTCTCTGTTGTTTAGTCTTCCTCAAGCCACACGCTTCTGACCTGATCCATATTCAGTGCACACCTGTCGAGACACCTAACTCCACATGACACTTCACCAACCTCTATGAGCTTGCCACCTTGACTCCTTGTGTCATCCACGTCAACCAATTGTTAAATTGATTTTTTCAGTCAGTCCAGATAGGATCACCGACCAGACACACTACCGGTTCCTCTTTCTTGCTGGTTTGCTAACCTTGCCGGTATCACTCACTGTACCGGTTACCTCATCATATCGACCCTCATCTTGAGCTGACGATGGAACTCCCAAACCAGTCTTCAGACAGGTAAATCCAAAGTATGCTCATTCCCACAACTGGGAAGTCTTCTGCATCTGCACCTTGCTCATATAACCAATGGACTTACATACCGGTTACCACTCTTGATGACACTATGTCATCAACCTTCACAAGGCTACTTCTTCAGTCAGGCCATTCTTCCTCTATCTACATCTGCTCAACCTTTCCTTCTCCTTATCTCAGCCGGTTTGTTTGAATGACAAACACATCACTCTTCTTCTACAACGACATCTCAATATGCCTTCTCTGTTAGTTCAGTGCATAACCCTGATCTCATGAACTTAAGGCATTCCCTCAACTCACCGATAGATCCAGTGTGAACATTCAAGTAGTTGCCTTTACCTCTTCACTTTTATCTCACCAAACTGTAATGCACACTATGCAAACTTGGAGATAAGCTCCACTTACCGGTGGGAGTGACACCTTGTCTTCTGTATATTGCAGTGCACTTCATGTGACTTTCCTATTTGTGTAGCATCTCTTTAAATAGGCACATGTGATCTCATGTGGGCACACCCACTATCAGTCATTGCTTCTCATGATGACTGCATCTTCATCCAGTAGGAGTCTCGCTGTTTCTCTAACCTCACAACAAATCAATGACCTGTTCAATCTTCTCTTCCGGTGTGGATGTGATTCAGATAACATTCTGCCTCTTCATCACAAACAACTGCTCAAACAACTCTCTATCTCATCACACAAGTCGGGAACTTGTGTATTGGTGATTCCTGAGGTCATCTTCCTTACCATTACCGGTGTTCTACAACACAAGGTGATATCCATGATATCACATCCTGTACTCCTTCATAACAGTGTTGCACATCCATCTCTTCTACTGGTGGTCATCCCATACTGGTTGACATCAATGACAACACAATGCCAACAAAAGGAGCCATCATCCTCAAGCAAAAGAGGAAGCATTGTGAGCATTGTTACTATAGATGCATTATCATTTTACTTAAGCTTTCTCATAGTATAGAAATCCTAATTTTTGAATTGGTATAGCAATAGGATTTCAATCATCAACCACTTCAAACCTTCATTTGTCATCTTGGTGTGAGTGCTTAAACTGAGGGCATACTTCATGTAGCCACAAGATCTTGAAGAGGAGAAGGGCAAGGAAGAGCCAACATCATCAAGCATAGGGGGAAGTATTATATTAGCTATATGGATCTTTTTCTTCTTATTTGCTTTGTTACTAATCTTTCTGTTGGCATTATGGTGGAATTGATTATGTGTTGCATTGATGTTTTGTCATTGATGTCAAGACTAGCTGTTATGGCTGGTTACCAACATACAGGTTTTTGGTTACCGATAGAAGATCTTGTGTTACTGGCATAGGTTTAAGGTTTAACCGACAGAGCTTTTACTGAGAGTTCTTGATAGGATGCATAAGTGGTGTTGGTGTGGCTTCTAGATGGAATTAAGGATGCTGAAGGTGATCATTGGTTGAGCTTCAATTGCTTGAAGACATAGCTTTGGTGTGGTGGACCCATAATAGGTTCGACACCTATCTAGGTTATGGATCGGTATCATGTTAACGTGTTCTCTACACGTTAGTAGGATGTTTTATGGATTGGTTAATGTTGTTTTGGTCTAAGCCGACATGGCATATCATTGTAATGTGGATGTATGTAATGATCTTATTGTAATATCTTTTAGATGGTCGACCTAATTGGTTTAGATCTTAGGTTTGTATAAATGATGTAAGATCTCATTGTAGATCGTTTGGAAAAGGATATGGAATGAAATGCAATATCATATGCGAAGGAGTTTTGGTTGATCATAGGTGATCGAATTGGGTTTAAGGAAGAGGTCAAAGGCCTCTGGTATTTGAGCTTTACCAAGACTATAATCATGCATAGTAGATGCTATCTTTGGCAGTTCACTCTACTAGATTGTTGTCCAAGTATCTTGAGGTGGTTATAACCTCTTTGTAGTCAGTGAGACTCTTTTGTAATGAGCAGTACGCTTTAGGCAGTGTGCCTTCCTGCATGTGCAGGCCCCTTATTGTATCACATACTTTCTACAGAAGTATCATCTGACTATGGGTAGGCTTCCCATCGTGATTTTTCTCTTTACGGATTTTCCACGTACAAATCGTGGTGTTATGTGGTATGGTTGCATTGTGTTAGTTCTCTATTTTATTCTTAAGTTTTATTGCTTACCGACATCTGTTTCTGCTATTCTAGTACTTAATGTTTATGTGCACCGGTTTAAGGTTGTAAAGTGGATTAATTGATATAATTTGTTAACAACTGATTCACCCCCCCCTCAGTTGTTCACCGGTTATCCTAACAATTAGTATAAGAGATTTGGTCCTCTTTTGCAGAAGCTTAACTGCTTGAGGTAGATCCTATGGCAGCTAACACTTCAAATCCACCGACAACTATTTTCAGAAGAGAAATCCTGAAGTTTGATGGAAAAAATTATAGGATATGGAAAATCTGATTGGAGACTTATCTTAGATGTCTTGGCAAGGATATTTGGGAGATCACTAAGAAAGGATACACACCTTATGATCTGGCATCTGACAATCCTACTCCTGCTGACTTGGACAAGAATATTGAAAATGATTGCAGAGCTAGAGAAGCCCTCTTGTGTGCACTTACTGATCAACAGATCATGAGATTAACTAATAAATCATCGACAAAGGTTATGTGGGATAAACTGCAAACTTTGAATGAAGGTGATCCTACTGTGAAAATTGCTAAACTTGATGGTTACCGGGTAATGTATGAGAACTTGAAGATGGAAGATAATGAAAGAATTGTTGTACTTATGGAAGGAGTAAATGAGATTGTCATGAGAATTCAATATTGTGGAGGATCTCTGAGTGAAGATGAAATAGTTTCCAAATTCTTGAGAGCCCTTCCACTGACTTACAAGATGAAGGCAACTGCAATTAATGAGCTGAGAACAATGGCAAACACTTTACTTAACATAGACATTCTAATTAGGAAATTATCTGCTTTTGAGCTTGAAGAATTTGGACCTTCTGGAGCTGCAAAATCTGAACCTTCTTTTCATGCATCGACATCTATCGACAAGAGTGATTGAAAATCCTTATATGCAAAGGAATTGGAAGATATGAGGAAAGAGGATGAAGAATTTGAGCAACTTGAAGCCTTATTTGCTAGAAGAGTACCTAAAGGACCGACAGGAAGTAAGTATGGAGGAAAAGCACCTTTTAAATGTTTTGCATGTAATAAGATTGGTCATTTTGCATCTAGATGTCCTGAAAGGAATGCAAGATTTCAAGAGAGAGTTAAGAAATCATTTAATCCTAATCATAATAGATATAGATTCAAGAGAAACAAATAATGCTATAGATGCATTATCAGGTTCCACATTAAAGAGGAAGCATTGTGAGCATTGTTACTATAGACGCATTATCAGGTTCCAAAATTCCATTTCTTGTGCATATACATCAGTAGCATCATCATTTGTCTTCATCATACAATATAGCAACATATTCACCATTACCACAATCTGCATAATACCCTTGCAAATATGCATATACCTCATTAACAAACAAATCTGCAACATCTTCATTAGCAACCTTATTATCAACAACAATTTGATCATTAATATCAACATCAAAATGCCTTTCCACTTGCTCATCTTGAACATCAGACTCAAATAATTGAAAATGACATGGAAACTCATCCACAACTATGTTTACCTTGTAATGCTTGATGTCAAAGCAGTCATAGGTATACTTACCATTTCATTTATTATCTCTTCCTCTATTGATGTTGTAGACACCCAAATATGTCCACTTAATTAAATTAATACTTAGCATTTATTTGATTATAAACCATCGATCAATAATTAATTAAATTATTTAATTAATTCCCCCCAACCCTCTTCTCCTATTAATTAAATAAAATTTTCAATTTATTTGATTTAATTCACTTAAATCTTATTCTAACTTTTAATTAAATAAACAAATCGTATTCGTTTAATTAAATACCCTCTCTCACATTTAAGTAAATCGATATTTATTTAAATCCCCCCTCCCACTTGCATTTTCCTACAATATTAATTGAAGAGGGTGGTTTGTGTATTGTATTAACATAGTTTTATGAAGATGATTTACTTTGCTAACTGTAATGATAGCAAGTGCATTGTGTAGGCTCTATTTGGCGAATGAATTGTAGGGTATAAAGATATTTTTGAGACATTTTGTCCAAAATTATAGCATTTCATGCAAACTTGCTATCCATTGTGCTTTGATAGGTGTCTATGATATTTGGTGGAACATTGTAGGAGGAAAAAGGTGCTTAGTGGACAAGATTAGGAAAAGTGCCAACAACACATGGACTTTTGTAAGTGTTAAAATCATTTCTTTAAGTCATTTGTTCAAATTTTCTTTGGTTTTCGCTAACTCTTGTCCAAGCAAAGTGCAGCTGTAGGACATCAAGGAGCTTCTTTCTAACACATTGCTTGTAGGTTTTGGTAAAGTTTCAAATTTGTAATCTTCTTGTTTTTGTTAATGCGTTCTAATTGGGAAAATTGATCAATCCTAGGATAGACATTGACATTTTCCAATATGGGTTAAAATGAACAATCACATTGCTATGATGGTTTAAAATGAAAAAGCACACCTTGCAATATTGGTTAAAATAAACATTCATTGTCATTTTGCTACTATCTTGGTCTAAAAATGAACAATCAAATTGTCATTTTGCTACAATCTTGGGTAAAAAGAACAAAACATATTTTTCTATGAAGGACTAAAAAGATCAAGTGTCTTTTGTGTTTGGCACGCTTGTGCAAATTTGTAGAGTGGTCCCAATTCTAACACACACTATCCTCTCCCTTGGCTCTCGTGGTCCTAGGTGCAAGAGAAAAGTGTTAGTAACACTCTCAATTTTCCATTTTTAAGAGAGGTCTGTCAAGCGACACATCACCCTTGGGATGACCTTGTGCGGTAAATCCTTCGAGCCGCTATAGATATCAGGTGAGAGCTAAAGCTGTAGTCTTTGGTGTATCTGTTCCTATAGTGTAACTTGTCGAAAGGACATATGGGCTCCACCGTGAGTTACTAGGCTCTTAAGTGAGTCGTTGCAGAATGAACTTACATCTAAAGACATCGAACATAACTAGACACCTCTTATTTTAGAAGCCCATATGTTCTATTGATTGAGGATATTTATGAAAAGTTCAATGCAAGAGCATAGAAGGTTTTGTTCCCAAGACAATCACCATACATATTTCCTTGAGTAGAAACAAGACTTTTTGAAAAGCTATTTGTAGCTTGATGAAAGTGGTGACTCCCCCATCATAGGGACCACCTATCTGTTATGCTTGCTCACGACTTAGTCTATCACACCATTACCTGCCATAGCGGGATACATAAGGTATGTAGTACCAAAGTTAAAGAAATATCAAGTTGTGGGCTAAAAAAATCGCAACTAGCTATTTCCTTAGGGATAAAAAGTGTTTGAGTTGTCTTCGTCTTGTTTCATACTAGTGAAAATTTGGGCCGACTTGAGGCCTATAAACATACACACAATATCAGGGTCAAAAAGTTCATGATTAGGTTGATTTAGATCCACTCCTTTTGTGCCATTTTTATAAAAGGCAAGAATATGTGCTTGTGTGCTTGACACGTTTTCTTGTCAAAGGAATCAAACATTTGGAACAAGTTACACCCCCACAACAATGTAAATAAATAAATTAAACATTCTTGAAAAAGCCATCAATGCTTCATGTTTGGAAATCTCTCAAATATGCTAAGAAATCAATTTATCAACAGACCAAAAAGAAGCAAATGAAAAGAAGACCCAAAAGAGAAGAAGCTTCTTGTACAAAAACCGCAAGATTTTGTTGAAACATCACACCTTCATCCATCGCTATCGTGATTTTAGTTATGGTTTCACTGACGATTTTGAACTAGAACCCCTTGCATCACAAACTTTCTGTCAAAGAAGAGTTTTATCATATAGACACAATCACGGTCAATGCATTCCTCCATCATACATTCCACAACTTGCAATCACCTATTAGAGATTCCAAGGTTACACCTCTTTTATATTTCATCCTCTTAAGACATTCTCTAATCTTCCATCTTTCATAAAGTCTTCTATATTTCATCTTCACTCATCCATTTCAAATCATTTCCAAAATCATTTTCAAATTCAAACATCTTCCAAGTTCAAATCATTTCTAAACCTTCCATATTTCATAAATCCTTTCTATATTTCATCTTCATTCATCCATTTCAAATCATTTCCAAAATCATTTTCAAATTCAAACATTTTCCATCTTTCATAAATCAAATTCAAATCATGAAAACATCCTCCATATCTCATAAACATTTAAATCACCTTCAAATTCATCTTCCATACTTCATCAAATTCATAAAGTCATATTTTATATTCTCCCATTTTTTCTCCATTTTCTCATAATCATTTCCACATCTTTACTCTTCAATTTTAAATCATATTTCCTATTCACACATCATTTCCAAAACATACTTCTCATTAACATATCTTTTATCTTTCTCCATTTTTCAAACCATACTACATTTTCAAATCATACTCACACATCTTTCATAATTCATTTTATAAACACCTCCATATTTCATCTTCTCAAGTTATCATCAAATTCACCCATCTTTCATAAAGTCATTTCCTCTTCATTCATCAAATTCAAATCATTTCAAAAACCTATTTCATTTCCACCTCACATCTACTTTATTATCTTCTCATAAAACAAATTCAAACATCTTCCCCAATTCATCTTCATCATTCCAAATCATTCATCAAACTCATAGTCACCTAGTATAAATTCCAAGATTTCCACATTCATTTCAAATCTCACTCCAAAAACATCAAAATTCCATTCAACTGTCAACGCAAAGAGATTTTGTCCTTAGTTCTTTTTGATATTGCTAATCACAAGAACACATACTTTCTAGTGTGTCTCTACATCTAAGATCAATCATCCTAAGGGGCATTACTAAGCATCATAGATAGGTTAAAACTAGCTTTTGAGTGCATCCTCTCATAGCTAGGTAGCTTGTGCTTTGTAAAACACAAAACCCATCTACACCTAATCTCACAATTATTTGAAACCAGGAAAGAAATCTCAAAATGAACTTTGTTGATATCCAACCTTTTGTAAATGAGATCAATCATCCATAAATAAATCATCATCCACTCTTGGAATCATAAAAAGAGGATAAAACACCCACTTTTTCACTTTCACGAATGTGTACTTCAAACATGGCTAGGACTAGGTCTCAGAGTGTTAGTCCCAACTAGTGTTAAGAGGGGAGGGATGAGTCAACACTTTACCGATTTTACCCAATTAAAACTTTTAACTTAAGTTTTCACTAACCTAACATTCATCAATATAAATAATTATTGTAGAAGAATAATCATGCATGAAAAGATACACAGTGACACCAAGATTTATATCGTGGAAACCCAAATGGGGGAAAATCACGGTGTGAGTGTGTACGCTCAGTGAGGAGCCATCCCTGTTAGGAGATTACAAGGACACTATTAGGTGCCACACGGTTAAGGTATTTTGATTCAAGACTTTGAGAGCCTTTACCCTATTAAAGGTAGCCTTGTTAAAGGTCTTAAGATCATCAATTAAGATGACACCCGGTTAAGGGAATTTTACAATGGGACCTGTTAAAGTCCACCTTATTAAGGGATTTTAGTTGCAATGGTTAGAAATCAACATAAAGATGATCTACTGAAGTGGCTACTGATAGCTTGATCAGATCACATCGAGAATCATATTATATCTGCATCGGTTGCGTCTTCTTTGCACAACACCGGAAATCCTAAATATACCTTTGGCCCTGCACTCTGCCGACTTACTTATCCTCAACTCTACTCTTTGCTGGTCCTCTGTCACTCGGCTCTGCACTCTGTTCTACTCCCCCTATGTTCATTTTTCACATATCAATTTTCACATGAACAACAACATCATCAAAATGAGTTATGTGAATTTATTACCCTTTCTATCTGTCACCAACTTTCCCTCCAAAACATCGGGATCAAAATTCTGTTGCCACACCATAAATCACTCTCCAAAAATCATTGCAGGAATCTTTGTCAAGACAGTTGTCCATGTCGATAAGTCTGTCGATTGATGGGAGAAGACTGTCAGTTTAATTGGATGTTAACTGAATGTTACCAGTTTGTCGGTTACAGACTCTACCAGTGTACCAATCAAAATCTACCTAGCCGATTACCTTCTGTATACTGATCTGTTCACTACTTAGCCGATTGACCTCTTCTATTCTGGTCTACTCACTGCTTGTCGGTTGACCTCCCGTGTGCCAGTCTACTCACTTATTAGCATGTCTACACACTGGTTAGCCTGTCTACACATTGCTTAGCTGGTTAACCTCTGTATACTGGTCAACTTACTACCGATAGACTGTGAAGGCTTGAGAGATGATGTTGCCAACAATGACAACCATATCATCCATCGGTCATACACAATGCACCAGAATGCCAACAAACTCTTGGAATCATAAAAAGAGGATCAAACACCCACTTTTTTGCTTTCACGAATGCGTACTTCAAACATGGCTAGGACTAGGTCTCAGAGTCAGAGGAAAACTCAAAATGAAATATGGGAAGAAGAGGAAGAGGTTGTTAACCCCTTTTCAAGAAGAGGAGACCCAGACACCCCTACACAAGCACAAATAGAAGAAGCAACTAGCAACCCCAGATTTAACAGACTTTTTGAGAAAATTCTTAGGAGGAATGTTGATGCCCATTTTCTAAGACTTTCTCAAGGAGCAAAGCTTCCCACAAACTTTGATGTATCACAACTTAGGGAGATACTAGAACAAGCCCATCATATCCATCGAAAAGAACAAAATCAAGATGACAGGAGGGAAAGGAATACCCACAACTATGACCATAACTATCAACAAGGAAACATCTCTCCCCCTCCTACATAAATGGATATGTTGAGACAATAAATGCAAGACCTTGGCCAACAAGTAAATTCAAGGAAGGCACAAAAACGATATGCTCTTTAGGATATATGTCCCTATCCATTTGATAGAAACATGTTCATGCTTCCTTTCCCACGCAACTTCGAAACTCCAAAGTTTGATAAACACAAAGGAAAGGGAGATCCTAGAGATCATGTGCGAGAATTATACTCTGCTTGCTTAGAGGTTGCCTATGAGGACACATATTTAATGCATCTTTTTCCCCAAAGTTTGGGAGGCTTAGCCATGTAATGGTTCTCATGCCTACCTGACGGGATCGGGACCTTTGAGGACTTGGTACAAAAATTTATCACTCATCATTCATATAACATAGAACGAGATGTCTCTATGGTCTGATCTATGCAATACAAAAAAAAAGAATGACGAGTTATTCTCAACATTCTTACAAAGATGGAGACACCTTTCTAGTAAGCGTTCTTTTCCCATTCCAGAGGACCAATTAGTTGAATTTTTTTTTTGAAACTTAAATAAGGAAATAGAATTCTACTTAGACATCAAATGTTTAGACTCTTTCAAAGACGTGATAACCCATGGGCTTAAAATAGAGAAAGCCCTTATCAAGAAGGGACTTGTCAAAATTTACAAAGACAACATGGACGGTCTGTTGTTCTCAATTTTTTATTTGCTTTGTTTTCTTCACTAGAATTTCAACCCTCTATCACCTATGGGGAGAACAATAAGAAATAGAAACAAAAAGACAACAATTGACAAGGTTTAAACAAAAACCTTCTACACTTTAAGCTTCTACTTAGCTTAGGCAGGTATAGCTTTAGGATCACTCTTTGTAATTGAAAATTTATAGGAGACCAGTGCCAACTTCTGCAAACCCTACAACTTTAAACATAACTGGACATAAATGAAAGACTCGTATTCATTTTCATTGATCAACAAGAAGGTCACGAGCTTTAACAAGCTATACCAGTGCCTTATTTGGGCTTCATAGTCATTCAGAATTGGACAAGAACTGATAGAAGAAAATCACATACATGCCATTACATCCACTTAACCAAATCTATATATGCCTGACATATATAAACTCTCACTATATGCTAAACCCAGTCATCGAATTCAAGTAGGAATCACTGATTACCAACGAAAAAGGATTTAAGTATATCTAATTTCCCTCCTTGAAGGAACAACCTAAACACATTCTCGTAAGTTGGTTTGCAAATCATTCAATTAAATGATCCTGAATCATCTAATCAAAATGGTAACCAATCACACAGACATGAAGACAACAGGAATCAAGACTTAAAATATTCTAGTTTGTATATTAATATTCTCCATTAAATTCTACATAACTCAGAATGATTTTACAAACACTAGAAAAAAACCTAAATACATTTTTCCAGAGCTTTCTTACAGAATTCTTGTGATCATTTTCTACGTAGTCCTGGTATCCATTTATAGAGATATGGATGCAACAAGCTTCAGACTTTCCTAGAAAATATTTTGTTATAACCATAATTCCCCCTAAAAAAGGGTTAAATTTCTTACTAAAAAGAACAAGGGGAAAACCAATTAGTTAACTAGTTGGAGAAAGGCTAAATGACTTCTTAATATTCACAAGTCGAGCGCCAGGTGTCCTCAATTCTTCAAAAATCTGATTAGCCTAAAATAAACTGTTACAAGAGCTAACCACTTCCAATTTCCTGATGGTTGTCACATGCTGCAACATCAGTTGACTCTTCTTGAACCTCTGCTTCTTGTATCACATACTTATATTTCCATTCTTCAAATATGTCATCACCAGGCCAGGAAAAGTTAACAATTTTCTTCTTCAACTTATTTAATCTTTTCTATGTATTTCTTAACTGCTTAACCTCCTTTTCCAAAAACCCAAAATGTGGCTTTATCTTTTCAATTTCCTCAATTGTTTGAATAAACAAAGATGTATCATTTGAATTTATAATGTCATTTATCCATTGTGATAGTTTATGTCCTAACTCACGAAGCCACACCTCTTTATCTTTCAACTTGTTGGCCTCAATGAACCCCCATGAAATAGTTCAAACTTCTGATCAACATACTCTTCTCTATACAGATTTGCTTTTCTTTCTAGATTAGCTCTTTCCTCTGCCAACCTAGACATACCTTTTACCAACTCATGAGTGGATTTAATAGTGGCATCAACACTTGCCTCTTAATGGGATTAGTACATAAGTTCCAAATCCACCTCCCTAGCAATCCATTTATCCAAAATTGGCTCCAGAATGGCCTTATCCTCCTTCAAAGAATTCAAAAGGTTCACAACTCTACTCATATTTATGTACACAATTGAAGCCCCAACTGTATCAACAAATTTCAAAATTGTTCCCCTGACCTTCTCCTCATATTTACTCGCAAAAATGGCCAGAGCTTGCTTCAACCTCTCTGTCTCATCTTGGATACTTGTAGCAGGTTGAAAACCAGGAATCTAAGGAGAAAGAGGAAATTCAATAATCGGGATAGTAGTAGGAGGTTTGGCCGGAGAAGAGGCAATCATCAAATTAGAGGGCTCACCTTTCTATTATTGTCCCACTATCTGGACTTCCAGCTTGGCAATTGTGTTGTCCTTATGAGCTATCTCAATTTTAGCTTCATTATAGGCTTTAAGGACTACTTCTAACTTCCCCTGGAGATTGGGTTTCTCATTGGCTTCTTTCTCAGCCACTTCCATACTGAATTTTGCAGATTCTAAAGTTGTACTAGCAACCTCTATCACCCCCGTGTCCTTCACTCTCTTGACAATCATGCCTCCTGAATAACTGGACTCAAAGGAGTCGTTCCTCTTTTTGGTTTCTTCTCTTCTTAGTGACCACATAACTAAGGCCGCATGGTCAGTGCTGTAGGTTATTCCTTCCAGAGGGTTAGTCTCTTTTCTAACTGCATTAAGAATTAATGCATCAGCTATATCCCACTCAGGGAGAATCAAAACTCCAGCTTCTACAATCATTTTCCTTCCCTGCTCAGGGGTAATTACCTCAAACTCTACTAGCATCTCCTGCTTTACTTCCGTCTCAATAAAAGATGTATCCTTTTGGGGATGTTCAACTTTCCCCTTCTCACATCTCTCCTTGAATTTCTCTATATTCATTCTCCAAGCAAACTGTAAAAATGCTCTTGTTTTAACAAAATTCCTATTTGCCAAAAATTCCTCACTGGCCTGCTTAATGACAGAGTCCAATTCCTTACCTTTGAACTCTTCAGAAGTCAAGCCCATTTTGGCACTTGATGGTTCTTCTGACATTCCTTCTTGCAGCTCTCCATATGTGTAGACAATTTCTCCAAGACTCCCTAACTGCAACAACTGCTCAGCTACTGCATGTTCATCTCCTATGTGTATTGGGGATTGAGAAGGAGAATATAAGGGCTCATCTGTCTGCACTTCTTCCCATACCCTTTTCCTTTTTGGAGAGTCTTGGATTTTAGTGACGTCTTCCAGTGGCCTTTTTCCTTTCGAAGTGGAGGGTTCATCCCTTTTGGGAATTACTATATTATACCCTGATTTTTTATACATCACATATTCACCAGGGGGAACCACCTTGGCATAAGTAGGCTTAGCTAAAACAAGTTTAGCTTTCTCAGGATCAACTCCTATTACAACCTCCCTTTTCTCTTTCAGAATCTGCATTAGATCCTCAAAATAGACCACCAAAAACTTAATCTTTTCTTCAAAAGGATTAAAACTAGCCAAAGGATCATAATTTCTATCAAAATGCTGAATGAAATCTAGAGTTTTCTTGAACACTATCCATTTCTCCTTCCTTACTTCTTGTTCATCCAGATTAAATTAATTCCTTATTAGGTCTTCAGGGAAATGAAATTGATGAGCTTTACCCCCACATCTAACTTTCTTCCTAAACATACTGTTGAAGAAATCCTCTGGATCAACAAACCTAGCAACTGCAGTGGGTAGCCTATATGGCTGAAGAAATTTGGCAAAATATACCCATCCACCCTTGGTGATTACAAACTAATGGGCCACTATGACTGTTGGGAAAATGGTGCCCCTTCCTTTGTTTGTCAACTCAGCTTCTTGTAAATCTCCAATTTGCCTCAAGATCTTAGCTATACCTACCTTCAAAGGGACCTGGTAGGGAAACAAATATGAAGTTCCACTAAAACCATACACTCTGAAAACAATAGAAACATGGTACAAAATTATATCCCCCCAGTTATGCA
The DNA here is from genome assembly GCF_030272615.1 of Cryptomeria japonica. Classification (NCBI taxonomy): domain Eukaryota; kingdom Viridiplantae; phylum Streptophyta; class Pinopsida; order Cupressales; family Cupressaceae; genus Cryptomeria; species Cryptomeria japonica. The sequence goes on from NC_081405.1 coordinate 75,856,767, forward strand.
AACTTTTAATACCTTCAACAAACTCTTTGGGTCTAATGAATTCCAAGAGGGCTTTAGGAATCCTAGGGTTTTCTTGACATAAAAGGATTCTAAGACTGGATGCAAAGTATCTATCAAATTTCAAATAACTTGCGTCCTCTCTGTCCCAGGACAGAATGGTACACCATAACTGAATAGGCATTTCCTCTCCCTCTCTTTCCTTTAACAAGTCCATCTCAGTTGCAAAGTATTGAGCACCTTTAAATAAGAGCATGTGCATAAGAAGGGAATACCATCCAAAAGGTCTATCTAATTTAGCATTTTTTATTCCAATTAGGCCCTCATGAATGGCATCAGTAAGGTAGGGTGCAAAATCAAAAGTCACTGCCAGGGATGGATTCAAAATCTGTGCCATCATAAGCATGTAGTGGGTTGGCATGGTGTCTTCTGCATCTTCCCCAAGAATCTGACATAAAGACCAGTATAATCCTTTAGCCCTGAGAGTAAATAAATTCAAAGGGAAAGGATCCATCATGCTTGGGCCTACTAATGTCAATCCTCCTATTTTTGCAAAGAATTCTTTCAATGGCCCACTCCTAAGATGATCCTTCTGTGCATCATAGACCTTCTTTAGCATGTCAAAATCAATAGGCTCTAAATAATTTGAGGCCTCACTTAGCCGAAAAACTTTCCTAAATTCATCATCATTGATTTCAATTAAAACTCCTCCACTTATATTTCTCACAGTTTTAGTGACAGGGTCATAGTTTTTTGCAATCTGAGTCAGCAAGTCAATATCCATGAATACCCCGGGCACCACAAGTTTTCCAACATCCAACTCCCATATACTATTAGTTAAAGCAAGTGAATTTCACTGACTAAATCCTACTCTAAATAGTCCTAAACCTACCATGCCTATTTGAGCATCCCTCAACCAACAACCTTTATCATATAGCCCATCACCAACTTTTAGACAGGAAGCTTTAGGCACAATTTCTTTTATTTTGGCTACACTATTGGTGGATTGAGCCAATTGCTCCAAGAAGTCATCACAAATAGCTCGTTCTTGGTAATCCACCTTTCCTCTGGGTTCCTTTCGTGATGCCATCTTAAAACTATCCCTACCACAATCACTATTTCTGATAATTCATCATAAATTTCGAGCACCACAAGAGAAAAGGTACATAGCAAATTCACATAAAACTTACTTGTAGCTTGAGAAAACTCAGACAATGCACCTATTTTCCGCAAAATTTCTTCGAATGCCCTTTTTCTATGTTGAATTTCGAACACTGTCTTGTCAATGAGTCTCGACAATAACTGAGCATTGATTACCAATTCATAAAGCCACACACTTCTGTAGTTAAACTTTTTGATATTTTAAAAATTTGGCTCCAACAGCCCAGAAGGATGCCCTCTACATATTTCTCACTTGGTTGCCAAGCCACAATGGTTTAAGTTCGGATGTACTTCCATTGCGGTATAGTGACAACCATCAGATCCGACCAAACTAACACACTCGTTAACAACAACAACTTCCTCAATGGGCCCATTAGTTGGTCACTTATCCGCCCTTTATCGCTATGTCGCAACAATTATCAGTCGAGCTATTTTTTATTGCGGTATAGCGACCATCGTCGATCTCTTCTTATCTTACCAGATCTTTAACATGCCATGACCTTTATTTTATCACGGGCCCCACTGGTTGTTGCCATGTCGCTGTTGTTAAAGTTTGGGCATCTTTTTGTTGCGGTATAGCGATAGACATCTGATCTTCTCAAAACTGCTAGACCTTTATGGTTCATTACCACTTAATCGCCATCATTTTACTATTCACCGTAACTGCTTGCCCGAACTGTTGGCCTTAACCGCTGCTGCTAATGGTTTGTCGCCATGTCACTGCTGTTATCCATCGGGATTTTTTTTTGCGGTATAGCGACAGACGTCCGATCCTCCCAGACTTGCTCGCCGATTAACTTGCCTAAGCTGCTCTTTTGTCGAGCCCCACCAGTTGTCGCCATATCACTGCTGTTAAAGTTCGGGCATTTTTGCGCTGCGGTATGCGAGAGCTGTGAGATCAAACAGGAACATACCCAATTTTTAAGGATCCGACACATATATAATAAAAGGCATAGAACTTGTGAAACACTTTAAGATTAATAGACCCTGCCTAAGCCTAGAACACAAAGCGACCCCCTTTCGACGATAGGATGACCTTTCCACTTAAGTGGAAAAAGCAATGGGCTGAAATAACAGGTTTGAAAATAAACCAACACAAGGGTTTATGCTTTGAAAGATTTTGAAATTTAATACCAAACCCTAAAACCTTTTGGCCATGGACTCGCAGACAAGGACCAAGATATAAAATTCTGACAGATTTTCATGACAAAAGCCAATACTTCCAACAAATTTAAAATAGTGATAACACGATCCACGACCAACATTCAACAGTGACAAACCCAAGTTTTGGCCTAAGAACAAAAACATCGTCAATGATGGTGTTGTTGATGCAAGGAATGTTAAAATTGCTCAACCTATTGTCAAAATCGCAGGACCAATTGATAATCACCAAAACAATAATACCAACCAAAGAAATCTACCAAAAAATTAAAACAATCAACCTTCCAACACACAACAAGAGGCACCTAAAAACAGGTACCCTACCTTCAAACCAAATCATACATACACAACCTTGTGGCGACCTCTTGAAGTGGTATTACGACTTCTATCTTCCAATATTATCACGTTGCCTAGAACATCAGATTATGAGCCTTAGGTTAAACCTCCATGGTGGAGAGATAATGAGTATTATGAATTTCACAAAGGAAAAGGTCATAAGACAAATAATTGCCATCAGATAGAGGACATTGTTCAAGATCTTGTTGATCGAGGTGATATAGAAGTGGATGGTCATAATGCAAAAAATTCCAACATGCATCACACTATGTTCAAGAATCCACTCCCATCATATAAGAAAAGAGGTCCATCCCATCAAGGTAAGAACCAAGATAGCACGACAGACTATACACGCGCAACATATACGTATACTGTTAATAATATTTATGATGCCAATGAACAAGTTGCTACCATTACCATCAAAGGAAAAGATACCGCATGCAATGTTGTTACCCATCGTAGAAAACTTATCTTACTAGGAGCACCATCAAAAGCAACATACATGCCCAAACATTATAGTCTTGTTGACCAATTGGATAAAACTCCTGCACTCATTTCCACACTAGAGCTGTTGCGCCTATCACCCTCACACAAAATTATCTTGGACCAAGCTCTCCAAGAAGTGTTAGTTCCATCCAACCTAAACACAGATCAATTTCAAGCCATGGTTGTAAGTATCAAATCATCACCATGTCTCACTTTCATTGAAAGTGATGATGTATCCTTTCAACAGCTACATAATACCCCCCTAAATATTGACGGATTCATACATCAACATATAATCAAGCGAGTCTTGATTGACAATGGAGTTGGTCTTAACATTTACACCTTGCAAATAATCACATTGGGATATTCCGAAGCAACAGTAGATGCTAGAAAGAAGATCACCATGAAGGCCTAAGATGACACTGAACGTTCCTCAAAAGGGAGCGTCACTTTACCGGTAAGGGTGGGACTTGTGGTGAAGGATGTGGTTTTCCAAGTCCTAGATCTCCCTCTTCCATACAATCTCCTACTAGGTAGACCATGGATCCATGCAATGCAAGCAGTGCCATCCACCTAACATCAGTGCATTAAATTTCCACACAATAGAGTGGAAATTACTATCCTTGGTGATGCTAACCCATTTGGCTATTGTAATAATATCTGGCATCAATTAGATATCATAGTACCCAACAATAGAGAAGCCACTGTATCCTCATCACACATCCATCCAACAAATCTCACCAATACACCAAGCCCTACACCCAAATAGGAGAAGTTGAAAATGAAAGTAAATGATGAGGGCCCATGAGAATATAACATTAGCCAACTTTTTTGTGTTGGCCAACTTCCCCTCTCACCTAGGACTCATGGCAAACCACAAATGTTACTCAAGACCCCTGTTGCAGCTCATACTAGTACACTTGATGGATTTATCCCAGGAGGATCACAAGAACAAGAAACTATTAATGAAGACTTGGCAAGATGGATCTATAGAGACCCTTCTGATACAACTAGAGAACAAATCAAGATCCCTATAGAGTGGTATGGTAAAGGTTTTAGCCTAATGCAAAAGATGGGCTATGATTGCCATAGCACATTGGGATCCCACAAGCAAGGTGTACAAGAACCATTACAACCCTTGTTACAACCACATGATAAAACTGGACTTGATTTCCATCCTGGTTCGGGAGGCTCTTCTAAGCTTAGGATTCTGAACAAACAAAAGCAAAACACTTTGAAATTCATCCCTTCCAGAAGCAGAATAATGCCCATTACAGAGAAATCTACCACATCAAAAGATCTGAGTTATGCAAGTACTTCTCACACACTGAGTGCACAAACACCTAACACACAAAGGGATCCACAAAGGTCAATCACTTCCAGATTGCCATTTATGTCCATTTCAGATACTCAAGCAGCACCAGCCACCCTTTTAGATGTGACACTTGTAGTAGCTGATCATAAACCTTTCAACCCTGTCAACATCCGTATAAGGTATAGTGACATAATTCTACCTAGTTATTTTGAGACTAATTCAAATGAATATGAATGGGATTCTTTACATGACTTTGATGAGGATCCCTTAGAAGATAAAAGAACTAATAGAGATCCATGGATCAAAACTTTTTGGGATCGGGTTGATGAGGATGTTGGCCTTCCTGTACATTAGGGAGAGATATATGTGTATTTTAGAGCTTTACAGAGATATCATTCATAGGGGGAGTTTGGTCTTTGTTTCAGAACTTCATTGCTATATCTTTGAGTGGGAGATTGTTGGCTGTCTTCCATTGGAGAGACTTGTTTGGCATTTCTTGATACTTAGATATTTTTTTCACATCGAGTGATGCCATCAATTCCAAAGGGGGAGATTGTTGGCCATTTGGAGGAATTGATTATGCGTTGCATTGATGTTTTGTCATTGTTGTCAACACTAGCTGTTTTGGATGTTTTACCAGCACCCTTCTAGTCTTTGTAGGTTGAGTAGTTTCTGGTTGGTTAGGATCCGATATGATCAGGTATGCTTCGGTATGGTTTGGTTACAGAATTGTCTTATTCATGATACTCATGTTCATATCCAGTAAGATGGTTTTGGTTTGGTGATCGGATGCTATCCTGCTTGCTTGGAAGCTTGGCTTGTGGTTCCGGCGAGGGTTTCATCGGCAAAGCTTTTGATAAAGATCTTTGATGAATTGCATAAGTGGTGTTGGTGCAACTTCTGGTATAGATTCAGGGTGCTATTGGTGATCATGTTCGAGACTTGGCAGATGGAGATCATTGCTTTAGCATGTGGACCTATATTGGGTCCCGGCTGATCTAGGTTATGGATTGTCTTAATGTAACATGTGGATTGGACCTCTCAATGTGTTAACGAGATGTCTTATGTGTTGGATATTATTTGTTTGGTCTAAGGCTGACATGTTTTGTAATTATGTAATTGGTTTATTGTCTGGTGGCTGACCTAATTGTTTATGGTTGAGGGTTTGTATATATATGATGTAAGATATCATTGTAGATCATCATAGGTATATGGTCAGGGAATGAGATATGGATATGTAATATGAGAATAATGTAATATCATTCAGGAAGAGGATTTGGTTGATCATTGGAGATCGAATTGGGTTTGTGTAAGAGGATTTAGTCCTCTCGTATAGAGATTAACCAGAACTGTACTCAGGCATAGGAGATGCTATCTTTATAGTTCATTCATTCTTCTAGATTGTAGTCTGGATTTCTATGTAGTCAGTGAGACTCCTTTTTTGATGAGCAGTGTGCTCTAGGCTGTTGGCCTTCCTGCAAGTGTAGGCCCCTCAATTGTAATTCACATATTTACTGCAAAAGTATTATCTAACTATGGGTAGGCTTCCCACCGTGGTTTTTCCCTTTACAAGGTTTTCCACGTATATATATTGGTGTCATGTGGATGGTATTTATTCTCTGATTATTGTTTATGCTTAATTGGTTTAAATACTATTCCGGTATTTGATTTAAGCATTCCTCTATTAATGTTTTAGGTTCTGATATTAAAGTTTCAATTGCTAAATGTTCTGGTAATCTGTGACAACCGATTCACCCCCCTCTTAGTTGTCTTCCGATTATTTGAACTGTCTAACATAGGATACTTCAATGATAGATAGGTCACCTCTCGAGCCCAATTACAAAGAGGATAGTACTAACAATGAACTTGATTCCTCCATACTTACCCTAGCCAACACATCCTATGAACTCAACCTTATTAATGAAGCAATGCCAATTATTCACCCCAAACCCATTGATTGGAACCAACAAGATCCCCCACACCTTGGGAGGCCTTTGACCTCTTACATAAACCTAATTCGATCACTTGTGATCGACCAGATCTCCTTCGCATATGATATTACATTCCATGACCATGATACATATTATTCCATACCATACCTTTATCTACAATGAGATCTTACATCAATTTATACAAACCCTAAGGCCTAAACCAATTAGGTCAACCACCTAAAAGATATTACAATAAGATCATTACATATATCCATATTACAATGATATGCCATGTCGACTTTAAACCAAAACAACAATAATCAATCCACAAATCATCCCGGTAATGTGTAGAGAACACGTTATCATGATATCGGTCCGTAACCTAGATAGGTACCAGACCTAATCTGAGTCCACCACGCCAAAGCGATGTCTCCAATCAGTTGAGGCACGATCAGTGATCACCTTCTGCATCCTGAATTCCATGTAGAAGCCGCACCAACACCATTTAGCATTCTATCAAAGATTCTTAGTAAAATCTTTGTCGATTAAACCTTAAACCCTTATCGGTAACACAAGATCTTCTACCTGTTAGGATTCCCAAAGATACTGAGAGAGAGAGGGGGGGGGGTGAATCAATATCTAACTGGTATATCAATTTACTTGACTCAAAACATGAAAAGCATATTAAAATTATGTACCAGTAAACCAAAAATAATGCAGTAACTAATAATAACAAAAACATGAGAAGCACACCATAACACAGTATTTTAACAAGGAAACCCGGCGTGGGAAAAACCTTGGTGGGATTTGTGACCCACAATATTTGCTTACTGGCCAATAAGGGATTATTACTCTTACAATAAGGGCCTGCACATGCAGGAAGGCCAAGTGCCTAGATCTCACTGCTCAATTACAAAAGAAGTCACACTGACTTACAAAAATGGATTATACTAATCCAATGCCTTGTACTGCTTCAGATCAGCATCTGCTATGCCAGATTCAGTACCGGTTTAATCTCTTCTACAACATAAATCCTTAACCAATATTTCACATATTAGGTCTGCTTATCTCGCATCCTATAGCACACACTTCCTATTACAAAATGATCTCATACATATATGAGTCATATTACAACTCACCATGTTGGCTTACAATGATTTTACAATTAATTACAAAATACATTTTAAACAAAATTGAAGTCGGCCAAGGTGTCGGTATCCTTCCTTTCACTGCCGGTGTTCTGTGTGCCGGTGTAGAGTCTGTCTGTCGGTGCCGGTGTCAGTATCATATGATTGCAAGGTTTTCATCAATGAAAAAACTTACAATCACCTACAATTTCTCATTGGAGTGTGCATTTTCCAACAATCTCCCCCTTTGGCATTGATGGCAACACTCATGAGAAAAATCAAAAGTGTCCAAAATGATATCCAAAAATAGTCTGCCAAAAAAATTGTCTTTCCAAAATTGTATGTTAAAAAATGTATGCTCCCACTGAGCAGATGATGTCCTTTCTTTTGACCATTTTTCTCATCCCACTACTCCCCCTTTAACATCAATGAAAAAGGTTGTTATTCGGTGTCAGTGGAGTCCTGCCTAGATTCTTGTAACCGGTTTAAGCTCTGCTACAACATAAATCCTTAACCAATATTTCACATATTAGGTTTGCTTATCTCACATCCTATATCACACACTTCCTATTACAAAATGATCTCATACATATATGAGTCATATTACAACTCACCATGTCGGCTTACAATGATTTTAAAATTAATTACAAAATACATTTTAAACAAAATTGAAGTCAGCCAAGATGCCAGTATCCTTCCTTTCACAGCCGGTGTAGAGTCTGTCTATCAGTGCCGGTGCTAGTATCATATGATTGCAAGGTTGCCATCAATGATAAAACCTACAATCACCTACAATTTCTCATTGGAGTGTGCATTTGCCAACACTACCGGTAACCAAAACCTATCTGCTGGTAACCAACCAAAACAACTAGTGTTGACATCAATGACAAAACATCAATGCAACACATAATCAATTCATCCATATTTCCAACAACCTCTTAAACAAATCCATTCCTTCAAGAAATTCCCTTCAACCTTGCTTCCACTTTGCCTTTGCCTCACCTATGTCTCTTCTCTTTTCATCTACCCGGTCTTTTGGCAACTAGGTTCTCTAGTCAACCTATAGAAACACAAACACACAACCACCAAAATCTCTTTCCTAGACCTTTTGAGCTCTAATACCAATTTATACAGAGCATGGTGGGCTTCAAAGGGGTTCAAAGATATAAAGAACTATTTTTTTTAGATCAACCAAAACACCCACAAACTTTCTTCAATGAAACATGTTTCTTCAAGGCAAAAAAGACACCATAGATGGAATTGAGACCCAAATCACTTACTGAACCTCTAATAAACATTGGAGATCCTAAAAATAACAGGATTATGCTAAATACAATTTATTTAGAACACTTCTTATTCCATGCTTCCATCTCTTACACCGAATAGGCCTAATCCCTTGTAGCCCTCCTAACTGACAAATATGAACATAACTCCTGAACTAGACTTAATCTCCACAGAATAAATATAGTTTTGGATACCCTTTTGGGATTTATAAAACATATCCATAATGATGATAGGGTTATTTTGGAACATCTTCCCTTATAATTGATTGGTAATTCTGATCCGAGGCCTAATTAGGTTTGTTTTTCAATCTGAGACATGCAAACAGTCATCCATAACTTTTGCAAAACACATAATGAAGAAAATCGATTCAGTGGGGTTGTAGATAACCTATTTATAGACTTTTCTTATTTTTTAAATAGATATACAATATTTAAAATGGAAGTTAAGGTGTTTTTCCCAAGACTGGGAACCCTAGGTAGTGTTCAGACCCGCACTCACCAAAATTGCAATATCTTGCACAAAACTTAGTCAAACCTCATGAAACCAACTTTTTACTTAATGCCAATTATAAATGCTCCTAAGGCTGTTATTGTTAGTTTAAAGGATACTTTGAGGTATTTTCTTTGGAATAATAATAAGGATGGGAAGTCTAGGATCCCTTTGTTAGCTTGGGACAAGGTCTGTCTTCCTAAAGAACTAGGAGGGGCTGGCATTCGTAGTTTGGAGAGTCAAAATTTAGCTCTTGGGGTCAAATTAGTATGGAAACTATATGAAAATCCATTTTCCCTTTGGGCTAGGATCATGTTCTCTAAGTATCTATCTAATGGATCTAGGGAGTCTGTTTTCAGGGCCATAACTTTGCCTTAGGGGTCAGCTATTTGGAACTTCATGGGTAAATGTAGAAATGTCCTGCTACCGTATCTTTCTTGGGTCGTGCATAATGGTTCAAAAGTTAGATTTTGGGATGATACTTGGAATGGTTATTGTCCTATAGATTCTATTAGGGATTGGTCTCCCTTGAAATCAATACTTCTTGATAAATGGGGGGGTTTCTATCAAACTATTTTAATGTAGTTCAATATGGAAATTTGGTGTTGGCTAAATGGAAATCGATTGAGTTCCTTCCTGTTAGCCCTTGCTTGAAGGTAGAATTTTCTTTGATTCTCAAAGATAGAATCATCATCTTGTCTAAAAAGGATGATGAGCTCATTTGGACTAAGAATTCTTCTGGGAAATACTCAGTGAAAGATGGTTACAATTCTCTTATGCCGGCTATGGTTCTCCCCTCTTGGCCTTACAAATTATTCTGGCATCCTACATGTCTACCGAAGGCTGGAGCTTTTGCTTGGCTTGTAGTTCAAGATAGGGTTCTCACCAACATGAGACTGGATAGAATGGGCTTATCGGTTGTTTTCCCTTGTGTTTTGTGTAAACAGAAATTGGAATCGTCTTCTCATCTTTTCCTCCATTGTGATTTTGCTTTAGGATGTTGGAATTGGTTTTTTGAGAAGCTAGGCTTGTCTTTTGCCACTAGTGGGGATCTTCTCTCTCACTTTAGAGCTTGGCCTCTTTTGTTTTCCTCTTCCTTTTATGCCTGTCTTTGGATCATAGCCCATCAATTATTATTTGGAACATTTGGTTAGAGAGAAATAATAGGATCTTTAAAAAGACATCCTCTTCGCTCTCTAATATCTTAGTCAGGATAGAGGCCTCTATATCGGAGGTGGCCTTGTCTTACAATCATAAAAATTTAGATAATCAGACATCTTTTTCCCATTGGGATGGCATGATCACTAGGACTTGGAAATTCTTGGCTTGTATCCCTTCTCATGGGTTTGTTGCAAAGAGTTTGGTTTTTAAATCAAAGAGAATCATGGCAAAATGGGCTCCTCCTCCTCCGGGTCATTTCAAACTTCATTTTGATGGTGCTTCTAGGGGGAATCCAGGTTTGGCTGGGGCTAGTATGGCCATTTTTGACCATAATGTTGTCCTAATTGCTGCTCAATGTCATGTCCTTGGATCTCAATCAAACAATTTCGCTGAATGTCAAGCTTTGTCACTTAAGGTTGACTTGGCTATCTCTCTTGGGATCAAACACCTTTCCATTCAGGGGGATTCAATGGTAGTTATCCAAAGCGTGTTGAACTGTAGAAGTAATTGTTAGCATTTGAAGTATTTAATTGATCACATTTTGGAGAAGTTATCCTTTTTGATACTTATGTATTATCTCATTGCTTTCGTGAGTTAAATAGTGGCAGATTTCCTGGCTAATTTAGCTATTGACTTTGGTGCTATTCATAAGAATATAGTAGTAGGCGACATTCCTCAAGAACTCCTCCTCGGGTATATGCCTCATCCCTCAAATTAAGTTATCTATTTTGAGTTATTCCTCCATTCTTGTTGAAATATATGTATTTTCCTCTTCTTAGTTCATTATGTATTTGGTCATCATGTGGCAATAGGAGGAGTTTTTATTCCTATCTGCATATGGAGTTCCTTACACTTCTGTAATTGGGTTAGATGTTAATGCATGTATTTCTAGAAGATTGGAGAGATTATTTTTCTAGTGGCATTACATGTTAAAATCTTTCGATTTTCTTCATTTCTTACTGAAGTATTCATATTTTCTTTTTCTCAATACAGTTTGTATCATTGCTTCATGTGTTGATAGAAGGCCTTATATCTATCTACATTTGGTGTAGTTATACATCTCTATAGTTGAGTTAGATGGTAATGTGTGTATTACTTAAGAATTGGAGATTTAGGCTTGGATGGCATTATATATTATTAGCTTGTTCTTTAATATGGTGTACTCTTTTTCCGTTCGGCATACATATGGGGGCAATAAATTTATTTTCTTTATGAGGCTTAAGTTGTTTTTCGTTCTCACATATGAATATTGCCATTTGTTTACATTTGGTGCACATTGTGTTAAAGCTACAGTTTGGGATCTTTATCTCGGCCACGTCGAGTTAAATGGTTTTTTTTTTGGTAATGTATGGGAATTTGCTCTAAAGTTTCATAAGCTTTTCTATCGCAGTTTGGAGATAGTTTTCCTTTGGATTTGCTTTCTGTAGACACCCAAAATTGTCCAGTCTAATTAAATAAATATTTTATTTATTTAATTATCTAAGCTTAATTCTTCTATTAATTAAATAAATCTTTATTTATTTAATTAATTCATTTATCCTCTTCTAGCCTTATTTCTCATTTAAATAAATACATTTATTTATTTAAATTATCCTTTTCCTAAATTAAATAAATATATTATTTATTTAATTGATTTCACTCCTATTAATTAAATAAATCTTTATTTATTTAATTAATTCATTAACCTTTTCTACCCATGACACATGTCATTCATCTCTTAATTCATACACTACCTACCCCTTTCATTATTTTATTATTTTCTTTACCTACCCTCTAATCATAGCCGACCTCCTTTTACACCTCTCAATCTTATCCCTCCATTTCATATAGTGTCTTCTATATAAGGAGATGCTTCCTTCATTATCAAACCCTAATCAATCATCTTAGTGACTTGACTACACTACGATCCTACTTGCAACCACATTTCGTTCTTTGTTGAGCTGTTGTGCACATAAAATCTGAGAGCAAATATATCAAGCAAGATCAATGGAGATAGGAAGAATGGAAATCCAAACCCTATTGGACATGTGATGGTATAATCTTTGTGATTTCATTTGATTTGCATTGTCTTAGGTAATCTTCATATGTTATGGTGGATATTTGTTGTTGTTAGGCTAAGGTTTTGTGGTTGAATTCATTTAGCCTTTCAATATCGTTATTGTTGTTATCCATTTTCACCATATACATTTTGGCACGCCCGGTCGGACTCTTGTCCCTTTTTGCATTTAACATCCTTGTTGCAGATTTTGTGTTTTGAAGTTGCAGATCTGACATTTTTGACAGCATTTTGATATTCCCGCGTCTGCGTACTTTCAGATCGCATTTTTGATTTTCTGGCGCGTCTACAACATCTGGAATCGCGTTTTTGTTATCGGCAGTATTTTATTTTGCAGGTTCCAGAAATTGTGTTTGTGTTCCTTAGTCGCGTCTGCGGTGTTTTTAGATGCGTTTGTGTCCAGAAGTCGCGTCTATGCTCTGGAGCCGCATCTGTGTCTCACAGAACCGCGTCTGCGTCATGAAGTCGCGTTTGTGTCGAAGGTAACCACGTCTGTATGCACCGATTTCAAATTTTGAGTTATTGATTTAGTTTTAGGATTTTGCATTTAAGGTTTCAGATCCGGTTTATTTTGAGCTAACATTTTCAGATCTAGCTAATGAAATTGGTGCAGCTTGTCTTAAAAGCAAAATCGTTTGGTTGAAGGCCCCTATTTTCACAAAGTCTTTTGGATCTAAAATTTACCTAACTTGTGTGCTTGCAGGAAGGGGTGATTATTTGAAACAATCCAAACTACTAACAACTCTTTGTTGCAGGTCCTTGGCAAGGGTTTTTTTTTTTTTTTTTGGATTTATTGTGTGCTTTGTTTTCAATAGACTAGCAAACACGTCAATTGGTGCACTAAAATTGAATCATTGTCTTTTGTGTCTTGAGCAATAGACTCTTTTTGTTTAATATTTAGAGGGTCTATCTTCCCATGTGGTCATTAGGACTACTAGTGAGAAGAGAACGACCCAAGTGGTAGCGAGGAAAACCCACCTCTTCCGAACCACTATAAACAACTGTATTCATGGTGAAAACTATGGATAACGTGTGCTGATTAGTTCATACCGACACTATGTCTCCCCATAAACCCGTTTGATCAAATTTATTTGATCAGTTGTAGGGCGTAACCCCTACCGGCTGGGAGCCTTCTGTATTTATAGAGCTGAAAGTGCCGCATGTATGGCCACACGAGCGGATGCCCTTACTAGCACCTTTTTGTTTTAGAAGCCCAAATCCTTCTAGTTGTTGGGGCAGGAGGTCAGACCTCTGGTAGCGGCCCACACACATACGGTTCTTAGTAGAGATACAAAGTTCGCCACGGAGAGTTTTCGTGGGGACTGATGCTTGGCTGACCCGAGAAGTGAGTGCAGAGGGTGGAGCTAGTGAGGTCAAGTATCTAAGTATCCGCTCTGAATAGCGTAGCTTCGGGGGTAAAACCCCATGTGGGATCAACAACTATTGTCTTGGCCAGCCATAAGAATTGTGCTTGACTTATTTTAAACATTCAAACATTCAAGACCAAACAACAAAACATTGTGTCTTTTGTGTCTTCAAGTGTATGCAAAACATTTTTACATCAAACAACACACTTTTTTTTAAGTCATTTTGGAGTCTAGACACTTACAAACATTGGGTCTTTATCAACACTGTGTCCTCTTGTCACGAAAAATAGTCAAACAGTCAGATTTGGTCACAACAAAATGACTTCACAGATTGGAAAAAATTGCACAAATTTTGTAGAAACGCGTCTGTGTCTGACATAATAGTGTCTGTGTTATATAACCATGTCTGTGAAGGGCAGAAACACATCTATGTTTCCAAAATCAACAGTGCACTTTGCAAAAATCTCATAAGCGCGTCTGTGTTAAACAGAACCACGTCTGTGTCAGGAAATCACGTCTGTGTCTCACAGAACCACGTCTATGTCAGTAAATCGCGTCTGTGAAGTATACAGGCGCATCTGTGATTAGAATTGAAAAAAAAAAAAAAAAACCTTTACAGTCCAGCAAACAAGAGCAATCAGTTTCGGAATTCTTGAGCTTCCTAGGTCATTTCTCCAGGGTTCATTTAGCATTCAACCTATCTTTGGGTCTCATAAAGTCCATCATTGCTTTGCACCTCACATTACATTCACATTTGTCTAAACTTGAGTCAAAAGGTCACTTGCATGTCCTCATAATACTTTGTCAACACACTACATACAACAACACTTTGCTAAGTGGTCCCTCATCAAGGTTTATCACCTTTGGGTCCCATTTGGTCTTACTTGGAGTCAAGGTCAACTTACCTCATCAAGAGAAACTATCCTCTCTTTGGAAGTCACACCTACTCTACTACATACATACTAGGTCTTACACTTTGGACATTGCAAGTACACTTCAGATTCATTTATATCCCATCCAACTCTTGGTCTTCCATACTTTTTTTCATTTTCATCTAGTCTCACACATCTTGGTCAATACCTAGTTCATGGTTGAAACCCATCTTCAAAAATCTAGGAGAGAAACTAAAGAGGCTCAAGAGTCCGCAAACATGAGTGTCTATGAGTATGACAATGATCTTTTTCAATTCTGATCATAACACATTACCTGACATGGATGCCTATAGAAACATTCCAAATGTTGAGAACATGGACACTACAAACAACAATGATACACACAATGACAATATGGACAACTTTTCTGTACATTCAGCAGATGTGGAAGAATCCATTATGAATCCCCATTTCAATCGATTGGTTGAGGACATAATGAGGAGGGATAGACAATACTTCTTACAAATGATGGCACAAAGTGAAGCCAAGATACCTCATGATTTTGACATGTCTCAAATAATGGAAAATCGACCTTTGCAACAAACTCACTCCAACATGGATCAAAAGAGACCTAATAGTGGAGACAATAGAGGACCACATATGGTGCCTGAATCACCATCATCTTTGTTTCAAAAACCAGAGGTCCCACATACACATGGTCAAGCATATGATACTCACCTTCGCAGACCATTATGGAAGTCTTATGCAGAAAGATATGCTCAATCACATATCAATGCTAAGGATCAACCACCAAAGCAATTGGATATTCAAAGGCATGCTCAAAATTTGGACATAAGGAAACCCCGTGTCAAATTTGGGGGCAACACATTAGAACATGACATGCATGTAGAGTATGGTATACATGCACAAAATAGATATGGTGTTCCTCAACATGAATCTATACCAAGTGGTCCATATATGCAACATCACTATAGAACTCCTCCATATGAGCATGTGTATGATAAATATCATCCATATATGCAACATGCTTCTCTTCCAATTGGTGCCTCAAGCATCGGGTATGGTCAAAGAAGTCGATCTCCACCTAAGAGCAATTTGGAGCAACAAATCGGGGACTTACAAAAGAAAATGGAGGACATAAATACACCAAAGCCAACATACACAATGAAAGACATATGTCCTTATCCATTTGACAAGAGCATCCCAATGCCTCCTTTTCCTACACACTTTGTGACGCCTAAATTTGATAAGTATAGAGGAAAAGGGGATCCTAAGGCACACATAAGACAATTTTTCACAGCTTGCATTGAGGTAGCTTTAGAAGAGACATATTTGATGAGATTATTCCCACAAAGCCTATGTGATCAAGCTATGGAATGGTTCTCCCAACTTCCACTTGGTATTAAGTCATGGGGCGAATTAGCAGAGGCATTTATTCAACATTTCTCCTACAAAATAGAGACAGACATATCAGTCACTACTTTGTGCAACACCAAGCAAAAAGAGGGAGAGTCTTTTGCATCATTTTTAAAAAGATGGAGAAATCTAGCTAGCAGATGCTCTTGTGAAATTCCACAAAAACAAATGGTAGAAATGTTCACCCAAAATGTTAACAAAGACATTGGTTATGACTTAAGAAAGGCTTGTTTGTCCACCTTCAAGGATGTCATTGAAAAAGGCTTAGCAATAGAAAAGGTCCTAATTGAACAAGGAGTCATTAAGATATTCAAGGAAAACAAAGATGACTTTAAAGGAAAAGACAAGCCAAGATTTTGGAATAAAAACAAGAACACAACCAATGATGGTGTTGTGGATGCCAATACAGTGCAACCCAAGTTCATCTTTTCAGGATCAAGTGAATACTCAAACAACTTCCAGATCACGAAGGAAGTACACCCCATTGGGAGAACCACTTGAGTCATTTTTCAAGAAGCTAGTGGCAAACAAGGTAATCATAGTTCCAGATTTTCCTCCATATGAACCAAAGGTTAAACCAAATTGGTGGAATGATGATGAGTATTGTGAATTTCATAAGAGCAAGGGTCATAAGATAGGAAATTTTCATCGACTGAAGAACATCATACAAGATCTCATTGATAGAGGTGACATTGAGATTGAGGGACACTCATCCAATCAAGAACATGAGATGTTTAAGGAACCATTCCCAAAGCATGACAAGGGAAAAGCTAAAGCCACAGATGACCAAACCAACTATACTAGAGCATCTTATAACTATGATTCAACCATCAATCACATCTCGATGGACAATTATGTCTCTACCATTATCATCAAGGACAAAACCCCTAAGAATTCTACCCGGAGACCCAAGATTGTCCTAAAAGGTGTTGGATCTTCTTCCGAACCTACCTCTAAATGTCATGTCACAACTCATCGAGGTAAAATCACTTTGCAGGGTGTTTCAACCAAAAAAACCGCTTCTTCATCAACTAAACCTGAGTATGACCTTGTAGAATAGTTAGGGAAGACACCCACGCTCATCTCCATCCTTGAGCTATTACGCATATCCCCCGCACATAAAGCTATTCTTGACAAAATTTTGAGAGTCACTGCCATTCCTACTGATCTGAAGATGGACCAATTTCAAGCCATGGTGGGATACCTTTCCATTCCACACTCCCTTACATTCACAGAAGCCTATGACACCTCCGTAAGTCAGCCGCATAATGCACCACTACACATTGAATCCTTCATACACAAACATCGAATAAAATGAGTCCTGATAGATGGAGGAGCAGGTCTGAACATTTGTACATTGAGCACAATTAAACAATTGGGATATTCTGATAAGGCTATGAATTCTACAAATCAAATCACCATCAAGGCATATGATGATGAAGAACGTTCGTCCAAGGGCACAGTCACCTTACCTCTCAGAGTTGGGCCAGTTACAAAGGATGTGGTTTGTCAAGTCGTAGATCTAGATCTCACTTATAACATATTGCTAGGACGTCCTTGGATTCATGAAATGAGGGCAGTCCCATTTACATATCACCAATGCATTAAATTTCCTCACAATGGAGTGGAGGTAACAGTTAATGGTGATCCTAATCCGTCCATATACTGCAATAACTTGAGATCAAAAACTGAGACCATCATTCCCAGTAATCGTAAAACTATTCCTTCTTTGGCATACATTGATCCTGAGTCATTAAAACCTTCGACATCAAAACAAGGTGAGCTTAAAGGCAAATTCTAGGACAAGGGCATGGGGGAATACACTTTAAATCAGACCATGTACTTACGACAAGTCATGAGTTCACCAAAAGAATATGGAAGACCACATCCTAACAAGCAAGTATCCATCATGGTACTCAAATGGGACCCTACTACCTTTCAAAGATGGGGCGAACTGGAAGAGGAAAACTTATACAAAATGCTTTACAAAGACATTGAAGATGACACACAAGATCACATCAGTCTACCATGTGAGAAATATGGCAAAGGCTTCAAGATTCTACAAAAATTTGGGTATGATGGAAAAAGCCCTCTTGGGTTACGAAAGGAAGGCATCATTGAACCTTTACAACTTGAATTGACTTTCAAAAAGGAACGCTCGAAAGGACTTGGTTTCTTGACTTCCAAGGTCCACACTCAAAGGACAGAAGAAGCCTTACAAATCAAAGCTGCCAAAATTCAACAAGAGGATCGCTATTCCACAGACTCTAACGAATGGGAATGGGGTTTAGATAAATCCTCCAGTGACTATGAGCTCACCGAGACATTCAGAGAGCCAGATGAACCACAGAAGAAGAGGAATTTTACAAAAAGTTCAAAGTTAGTCAAGAAACAACCCATGAAGATTCCACACAGTCCTTGTCTCAAGGTCCCAGGTTGAAATCACATAGGATGAGAACACCTGTCCCAGAATGCAAAACTAGTGACGTTAATTTGGATTCGTTCGCGATCGAGACTGATGAGGAGAATGCCATTGATGACCTCGATAATTACCTTGACATACCCGAATATAACTGCATCTTCACTCTTAGCCCCGCTAACTTCGAAGACATTAAAGGCCTTCCCCTTGTTCACCACCAATTCATTGACTGGGATCATGAAGGACCTACACAATTTGACACATTCCAAAATGATGAAGCTTTTATTGACTATCTTGGCATACGAGATGATCTTCCCCTTGGGGACCGTAAAGCAGGATACACTATAGAACTCAACAACGTGGCATATTTTGGTGAGGGTGTCGGACCTTCCAGTCGCAAAAATGTGAAAATAAGAACAACCAAGGGTCTTATGGCGAAAAACCACACTGTGGCGCTGTCTGACCCCAAAAAACTAAAAGGAAAGGACGTATCTGAGGGCGAAAACCTCTTTGAGGTACCCGAAGATGGAAGGCTTGACATTCTCCTAACATCATATGAGGAAAAGTCATCCATGTTGGTAGAAGAGACTATCAAAACAAACATTGGTACAGAAGAGGTTCCACACAACATATTCTTGGCTCAATCATTGACAGAGTCAAAAAGGTCAAAATTCATCAGTTTCTTCAAAGATCGACAAATCATCTTTGCATGGTCATACGTTGATATGCTTGGATTAGATCTGGATTTGGTAATGCATCATTTGACAGTTAAACCGGGGGCAAAACCAATGAAACAGAAATTAAGAAAGATGCATCCACAAGTTGCATTACTAGTCAAAGAAGAACTTGAGAAATTATTGGATGTTGGATTCATATGCCCAATTGATTATCCTGAATAGATCTCCAACTTAATGCCTGTCAGTAAACCAGATTGCGGCATCATAATATGTACAGATTTCAGAGACATCAACAAAGCTTGTCCAAATGATGACTTCCCATTACCAAATATTGACTTGATTGTTGATCTCACAGCAGGTCATGAAAAGTTATCATTGATGGATGGATTCTCTGGTTATAATCAAATAAGGATCGCGCCCGAGGATCAACACAAAACATCATTCACTTGTCCTTGGGGAACTTTCTGCTAGAATGTCATGCCCTTCGGGCTAAAAAATGTAGGTGCTACATATCAAAGAGCCATGACTACTATCTTTCATGATCTCATGCACGTAACCATGGAAGATTATGTCGATGACCTCTTGGGAAAATCAATAGATAGAAATACACATTTGGACATACTTTCAGTCATCTTTGATCGGTTGGAAAAATATAAAGTAAGATTAAACCCCAAGAAATGTGTCTTTGGAGTAACCTCCGGGAAGCTCCTAGGATTCATTGTATCCAAAAGAGGAATCGAAGCTGATCTAGCAAAAGTCAAAGCCATCTTGGAGATGCAACCACCAAGAAATATCAGTCAACTTCGATCTTTACAAGGTAGACTCCAGTCCATATGAAGATTCATAGCACAACTTGCAGATAAGTGTAATCCTTTTCAGCACTTGCTACATAAAAACATCAAATTCAAATGGGATGATAACTATCAACAGGCTTTCCAGACACTCAAAGATTATCTTCTGAATCCGCCAGTTTTGATGCCACTAGTTCCAGATCAGCATCTGTTACTATACATATCAGCTACTCCAACAGCACTGGGGGCACTCTTAGCACAACAAATTGCCGAGGGCAAGGAAAAAGCAGTATACTATATCAGTCGCACATTGGTGGGATATGAGCTAAACTACACACCAATTGAGCGTGCATGTCTCGCCGTGGTCTTTGCTTCGCAAAAATTATGACATTACATGCTCACTCATAAGACTAAGTTGGTTGCAAGAATCGATCCATTGAAATACCTTCTTAATAAAGAAACACTTACGGGGTGACTAGCCAAATGGGTAATGATCCTGAGTGAATTCGACATCGAGTATGTGGACAGAAAAGCAATAAAAGGACAAGCCATCGTAGATCAATTAGCAGATGCTCCGATGATAGATGATGTTCCTCTAAGTTTAGAATTTCTAGATGAATCCATTTTAACAATGTCACATGAGAAGCCATGGCAACTATACTTCGATGACTCATACACATAGCATGGGGCAGGAGCTGGCATCCTCTTTATAACTCCTCAAGGGGATTCTATACCAAAGTCATACCGCTTATCATTTCCTTGCACTAACAATATAGCAGAATATGAGGCATTAACAATTGGATTATAGATCGCAGTGCAATGGAAGATCCAGGAACTTCGTATTTTTGGGGACTCTCAACTTGTAATCCATTAAGAAACTGATGATTACCAAACCAAAGATGAAAAATTAATGCCTTACAAACAAATGGTGGATGACCTGAAACAACACTTCACAAAGATAGATTTTGAGCAGATACCAAGAGAGCAGAATCGCGCCGCCGATGCCATGGCTATAATTGCTTCACTGATCAATCTACCTCCAAATGAGACCCGCTATGAGTTCTTGGTGGATAACCTTTTGGTTCCTTCATATGAGATCATTCCTACTGAGATGATATGTGTTGTCGGTCCTTAGTCTCAGTTATATGGTTCCATTTTCACATATCTTCGTGACCGTATCTTACCCCCTGATCTATCAAATAACCAACGTCACACTTTCATTTGCCAATCCTCTCGATATGTCATTTTAGCTGATATCCTATACCGGTGAGGTCTAGATGACACTCTTCTTAGATGTTTAGAAAACGATGAAGCTCAGATTGCGTTACGTGAAGTACATGAAGGGATATGTGGTCCACATGCTAGTGGTCCTACCTTGGCCAAGAAACTCATCAGGACTGGATATTACTGGCCCAATATGGAAAAAGACTCATATCAGTTTGTCAAGAAATGTAAACAATGTCAAATTCATGGAGACCTCATACATGCGCCAGCACAAGAACTTCAACCAATTGCATCTCCTTGGCCCTTTTGTCAGTGGGGACTCGATCTCATAGGAAAGATCCACCCTCCTTCTTCCAATGGTCATAAATTCATTATCACTGCCACAGAGTATTTCACAAAATGGATTGAAGCTGTATCTCTCACACAAGTCACTAGAAAATAGATTGCTACGTTCATCCTCAACAATATCATTTGCCGATACGGTATTCCTGTTTCCATTATCACTGATAATGGGCGTCCTTTTAAAAATCAGGATGTTCATGAACTTTGTGACCGCTTTCACATTTCCCATCGTTTCTCCACGCCATATTACCCCCAAGGTAATGGTCAAGCTGAGGCGTCTAATAAAAAAATCCTTAAAATCCTAAAGAAGATAGTCGACGACACTGGCCGTAATTGGCATATCCAACTTAATCCTGCATTTTGGGCCTATCGCACAAGTGTCTGCACACCTACAGGAGCTACACCCTATTCACTTGTCTATGGCGCTTAAGCCATCTTGCCTATTGAGGTCGAGCCACCCTCTTTACACCATCTCTTTGCAAAACATCATCGGTGATGAAGACTATAGGGTCTCTTGCTTACAAGAGCTTGAACTACTAGATGAACGAAGACAAACTGCTTTTAATCATCTCAAGGCTTATCAACAACGAATGAGTTGCAGCTACAATCACAAGGTCAAGCCTCACACATTTGAGGTAGGTGATTTGGTTCTCAGAGAAAACCCCAAAAATCAGCAAGACAAAGAGAAGAAGGTCAAATTCGAACCAAACTGGCTTGGTCCTTACATCATTACAACAGCATATGGATCTGGTGCATACCAGCTCTCAACTACAGAAGGTGAACCTTTGGAGGATCCTATCAACAACATGCACCTTCGCAGGTTTTACACATAGCTCTTCAGAGTATCCAAATTCAAAAAATATAAAAAAATCAAAAAAATTCAAAAATACAAAAAAATTATAAAACAAAAAAAATCATTACTTGGTGAAAACCTGGCAAACAGGCGCCTTGTGACACAAAAAACATTGAAAAATCGAAAAAAGTAAAGAGAAATATTTTCGTCCAATGGTGAAAAGCACTTCGGTGGCACCTTGGGCAATTACCATGGTGAAAACTGGGTCACTAGTGCCATGCATAGAGACATTGCTCCTCCCTCCTTTAGGATTTGCTTTCATCCTTTCACTTTGCACACACTCACAACGTATTCATTCATAATAAACTTACCCATTCCCATCATGACTTGTTATTGATCTACCCAAGATTGGTTAGCCATTCATAATAAACCTCCCTTTTCACTTCCCTTTCCATCCATAATAAATCAGATCCTATCTGTGGCTAAGGCAAATCCTACATCTAGTAATGGGTGTGGAACTAAGAACATCACATGTTTCGAGGAGTACAGTTTCTTACAACTTTCTTTAGTTTATCCGCACACAATCTGTAATAGAGAAACATTTGCATCACAGATCCGCAATAAAGTTTCATCTTCTCCGCAATAAAGTATCAGTTTCATGGATTCAGTTAGTTTCAGATGAGACACAGCAACAACAATGGGCTTCAACAAAATCAAATCTTTCAACAGACTCAGACAACATTATGGTTCAGTGCTATCTATCCATTTTGTGAAAGTAAACATTGTGACCACAATCAAATAAGACTTATACAAGTGACAAGAGACACTAAACTTGAGGGCTACAGTGGATGCTGGTGTCGAGTCTTGGTTTTCTTTTGATTTTATCTTTTGGGTGACATGTCTTTTAGCTTTTCTAGGATGTCTCTGACTAGAGATTCTATCTCTAGGATGTCTTTGACTAGAAAGGCGAGGATGGGGTATCGTCACCTATTTTTCTTTTGCTGTTTGTGGATTGTCTCTTAGTAATGCTATGACTTGTCCAAGGATATGAGGACACTGTGAGTCTAGTATAAACTGGGGCATTCCTTGTTTGTGACTGTCTTATCTCCATGCAAATAGGTACAATGACTTTCTGGGTTGAACATATGCTTCGATTGTCATAACCTACTTGCCATAATAAAGCTCAATGATGATAATGCACAAGAAGCTCTTTCACTTTCATATCTTCTATCTTTCATCCCCCTTTCTTGATTGACTTCCATCATCCTTCTCGAGTCCGCATAGCTTGCTATCACATGACTGAGTATAATGACACACCAAAAACATTTGTATTTCATGTAGTTGCACCTGCATTACCACATATAAGCATTTCATACATACATATAGATACCACAACTGCATCACATCCTGCACACAACACATATTAGCACATTTTACATCCTCATCATATAAATAATCATTTGCATTATCATATTCATCTACATTACATACATTCACATTTACATTTTGCATACACATATAAAACATAAAAGAACAAATATATTACATTGCATCATGTACATAGTTGCATCCATATCATAAGCATCACATAAGAACATCTCATCACATAGGTAAAAATGCATATAGCTGCCACAAAGATGAATCATCTAATATATATAATCAAAAGTGTCATGATACAATGATGTCAAAATCATATGGCTACAATCACCCGAAGGTGTCTACATCATCATACAAAAATGGTACAATACTAATACATAGGGAGCCCTCTACGGCTATGATGAACTCCCTCCCTCGGAGCCACCTAGCCTCGACAGAATCTGAGCCCCTGAAGGACGGAATCTGAGCCCCTGAAGGACCTGCCCCAGGATCATCCCTCCTGTCCCCTCTATTTGGTGGTGGTGGAGGACCCGTAACCCCACCACTAGACGCCTGTCTCCTCCGGCTCCCTCCCGTAGCTGTCACTGTCCGCGATGGTCTATGGAAGCTCCTTGCCTATTGATCTGATGGCACCACACCATAATAGAGATCCTGCCAATAGGTAATCTCCTCCCCTGCCCGCAGGACATAGGCATATCCAGCCCCTGTGTCCTCTGCCGCCTGCCTCCCAGCCCTCATTGCTGTCTCAACCTCTATGTAGCACTGAATGGCCTGGTCCCGCTCCCGCTCAGTATCTCTGAGCCGCCTCCTAAGCCTATCCCTCTCCCTCTCCAGGTCTTGGATCTCATCCGCCTGTCCCTGGCAGATCTCCCTAAGCTCAGTCAGCTCATCCTCCTCTGCCTCAGCCCCCTGTGGCTCTGCTTGTGGCTCCCCCTGTACGGGTGCCTACGCCTGTGCCTGTGCCTGTACTGGTGCCTATCCCTGTACCTGCCCCTGTCTGAGACCCTGTGCTACTGGCACCTGTAGCGGTAATCCACCACGACCTCTCACCACCCGAGCCTGCCTATCCTCTCCACCCTCCCTCCGCGGTGCAACTTGCCTCTCTCCAATTGCCCCCCTCCTCCTCCGTCGGCGTCTGCCCCCATCATCTCCATCATCATCACCATCCCCACCACCATCTCCATCTAGTAGCTCCCCTGGATCCATCAGGCATGGGAATGGATGCTCGGCCCAGTATGTTGTGTACTCGGCATCCATGCCGGCATCCTCGATCTCGGGCCACATGTCCCAGGGTAGGGGCATCATCTCTACTAGCTGCGTAACAACCTGATCATATGATAATAGGGGCCCAAACTGTGCCTGATCTCTGACAGTCCATGCATACATGCCTGGACCCCGTGGCATCCGCTGGATCCTGCCAAACTGCCTGCCCACCCTGTCCACTAACTGCCTCTCCAGTACATAGGGCATCCACCCAATCAGGTACCTGCTCTGGAAGGTGTAGGGAAGCTCTACCGCATCATCCTCCCACTGCTCACATCCTAGGTATGGCCTCCATATGACCATATCAATGTCATCAATCATCCGCTGCCTGTGCTCTAACCTGCCAATCCATGGCTACGAAGTGATCATGTCATATAAGTGTACGAAATTGTGTCCGTGACCTCTGCCCCTGAAATGTATCAGTCTCGTCATTGGTAGATGCTCATAGGCCCACACCTGTAACAATGTCACCCCGCAGCCCAATCCCACTAACCCGTGGTATACAAACTGATGCAACTCATAATACAGGTGTGCTAGCACACACGGTCCTTAGGCATATCTGGTGTGCTATGTCACCAGTGTCTCCAATGCACCTCCCCAACCCACAACCAACCCTCGTGTTGCTTTATTAGGACACAAGAACCCACTGATCGCTCCTCCTATCACTGCTGGCAGCGCCAATCCTGCAGTAGTCATGGTGTCCCAAGCCACATGTCCAGCCCTCGTCTCTAGTCCTGGGTCCTGGAACACTTGTCTCAGGGCCTTCCTGTCTCCATCTCGATCGTAAGGAATCAGCTCCCCGTCGATCAGTATCCTCAGGATCCTATATACATCCTTGAGGGTGACTGTCATCTCACCCATCAGCAAATGAAAAGTACAAGTCTCGAAGTGCCATCTCTCCGCCAGTGCAATCAGCAACCCCATGTTCGCTCAAAACTCAGGCACATACAGAATATGTCTCAGACCCATAGCCTCAATAGCTGCTCGGTCCTCGAATGTCAGCTCAGTTCACAATCTCTGCGTCGATGGGAATCTCTCCCATGACTCCAACATAGCGAAATACTCCTGCAGTCAAGCAAATCAATCATGTCAGTCATCGTGGCATTCACTGTTCATCACAAAATGCTACTTTTTATCTAAATGCATATGGCATTCTATCCTAGTGACACTCCCTGTTCATCACAAAGTGTTGCTATCTATCCAAGTGACACTCACTGTTCATCACAAAGTGTTGCTTCTATCCTAGTGGTACTCCCTGTTCATCACAAAGTACTACGTGTTTTGCACTCCCTGTTCATCACAAAGTGCTCCTCACATTTGCACTCACTGTTCATCACAAAGTGCTGCTCATATTTTAGTACTCCCTGTTCATCACAAAGTACTCTATCTTGGTACTCACTGTTCATCACAAAGTGCCTTGATCTATTCTAGTCTTCCCTAGAGGACCTGCTTGAGTGTATCCTCTCAGCAGTTTATCCAATCGACAACATATGTTCATCACAGAACTGCCGATTTGACCTAGAAGACACAAATTCACATTTTTTGGACACAAACATGCTTTCCTGACATAAACGCACTTGAAGATTGCATAAACGCGCTTGTTTTACATAGATGCACCTGAAACACACAGACGTGCCTATGCTCTGCACAGACACGCCTGGGCGACATAAACGTGCCTTCTTGGCATAGACGCACCTACACATCACAGACGCGGCCGCATTCGGCACAGACACGTTTTCCATCATAGACGCGCCTGGCACAAACATAGATGCGCCTCTCGAGCATAGACGTGTCTGGCACCAACACAGACGCGCCTACACATTTTTGACATATTTTTGGATCCTATTCTAAGCGCATTTATTACCCTATCTAGCATGCATTAATGACAACAATAAATGCATCAAAGTACGAGGAGGTTTTGTGGTACTTACCGACTCTCCTGCCTCGACTGGCCTCTGGAATCGGTGAACGCGGTCGAATCGGTGAACGCGGTCGAATCTGTGAACAAAGGCCATCGCTGCTGACTACTGCTGCTCTATTCTCACTTTGCACTCTAATCTCTTGGATGTGTGGATGACAATGAGGATGTATTTCCCTCATGGTCTATTTTATAGACTGCCCTAGCCCTCGTTTCCCGAGTCAGTTTTCTTTATCCCGTGACTCTGTCACTCTATTCGGTCAGTCCATTCTATCCCGTCTTTCTTATCGAGAGATTGTCTGCAATCTTTTCAGACATTTTCATCTAGTCTCTCGAGGGGGCATATCATTCCCATCTTGGGGCAACTCTGTATTAGTTCATCTTATCTTCTTTGAAACAACGCGACAAGCCGCATTGTCTCAAAGAGGGGCAAAATGTAGACACCCAAAATTGTCCAATCTAATTAAATAAATATTTTATTTATTTAATTATCTAAGCTTAATTCTTCTATTAATTAAATAAATCTTTATTTATTTAATTAATTCATTTATCCTCTTTTAGCCTTATTTCTCATTTAAATAAATACATTTATTTATTTAAATTATCCTTTTCCTAAATTAAATAAATATCTTATTTATTTAATTGATCCCACTCCTTCTATTAATTAAATAAATCTTTATTTATTTAATTAATTCATTAACCTTTTCTACCCATGACACATGTCATTCATCTCTTAATTCATACACTACCTACCCCTTTCATTATTTTATTATTTTCTTTACCTACCCTCTAATCATAGCCGACCTCCTTTTACACCTCTCAATCTTATCCCTCCATTTCATATAGTGTCTTCTATATAAGGAGATGCTTCCTTCATTATCAAACCCTAATCAATCATCTTAGTGACTTGATTACACTATGATCCTACTTGCAACCACATTCCGTTCTTTGTTGAGCTCTTGTGCACATAAAATCTCAGAGCAAATATATCAAGCAAGATCAATGTAGATAGGAAGAATGGAGATCCAAACCCTATTGGACATGTGATGGTATAATCTTTGTGATTTCATTTGATTTGCATTGTCTTAGTTAATCTTCATATGTTATGGTGGATCTTTGTTGTTGTTAGGCTAGGGTTTTGTGGTTGAATTCATTTAGCCTTTCAATATCGTTATTGTTGTTATCCATTTTCACCATATACACTTTCCAATTTTTTAATGTGTTTTTATGTCTTGTCAATATTATCCTCATTTATATTGGGTTTTGGCTGTGGCATGTGTGATTTATGCAATCATTATCCTTTACGCCTACATTCTTTTCTGCATGCTTCATCTCCTCCAGCCGTCAGTACGTTTGCAAGGTTTTATTATCTGATGATTAATATCTACTTGTTGGTCGCCTTGTGCTTGTCTGGGTCTGTCAGTTTGGAGTACGGTTAGTTTATTTTTTTGCATAGTAGTATCCTACTTGTGGGAGAGTCACTTATGAGTTTTAATGGAAGGATTTTAAATTATGTGCAAATTGATACATGTGTGATTGTAGTGGTTGTTTTAGTACCTTTGTGGGAAATTCAGGCCATTTCTTCTCCTTGAAATACACTTCTCTTTTGTCAATGTCAAAAGCAGTTTTGTGTGTTTTTTCTGTTTGGTTATCGGTGCCCTTCTTTCTGCAAATGCCGTCCTCTTTTCCATGTGGAGTATATAGAGTGGTTTTGGAAGCTCGTTCACTGGGGGATGATGATGCAAGTGAGGATAATTCTGGTAAACTTGGTAAGGTTTTCAATTTATTTATTCCCGCAGTGGATTTTGAGCTTCGCAGACTTTTGGGATGTAGGTGGTTATAGGTTGCTTGCCAAATTTCTTATGATGAGCTTCTCTCTCATTTTATTACTGTTTACTATGATGTTCTGCTTGACTTGGATTTGGTTCGCCTTTTGGTATCCTCGTTTATCTTTCTGACAGTGTGTAATTGGGAGTTGGTCTCTGCTGCATTGGATAGTTATCAGTTTGATATGGGCTCTTTTCCTTACTGGGGTTTTCTTCCTCGTCATGTGCTTTTGGCTAATGGTTGGTCTGGTCATTTGCTTCATTAGTTACGAATGGGATTGATATGTTACTCCTTGGAAACTACTAGAGCCTCTATGGATTTTTTGTTATATTTGGCTCCTGACCATTTTGTGAATAAAGCATGGGTTTTTTTTCAGGCTCTGCATTCACTGATATCTTTGGGTTTTTTGTGTTCTGCTTTGGCTTGTGTGGCCTTCCCTTTAAGAGTGGTTTCACCTCCGTTCTCTTCTTAGGTGCCACCAGAAGAGAGCACTAGTTCCTGGTTCTTGGATATCTAACATATTGTCTGTGTTGTAGCTAGTGGTTTTTTGGTTTTTTGCAGTGTTGCAGGCAGCTTGGTTTTATTCTGTTCGAAATGGTTTGCATTGGTCCTGAAAGTGAATTCTCTCTCATGCAATTGTCTCTTCACACCCATCTCTTCTTCGGTTTTAAAATTGTCAAATCGATCTATTTGTAAAAATGAAAAAAAAAAGAGGTTGTGATAGGAGGGTGGGGTTTTTTAGTCGAAACATACTAGTTGTAAGGGCTATATATATCTCTGTTGTAAATTTTAAAAATGGCTACAACCGGAGGTTTTCTTGCGGGTTCTTTCCTGCTGGTATGCCATGTCTGAACCTGATGTAAAATTTGCTTTCAATTAATACAAGTTCAGTGGACTCTCCACTTTTATCAAAAAATAAAATAAAAAAATTCACATATAATCAATGATGAGTGGTCTCTTATATGTATAGGGCCATACAATGGCTTGGAGTAGAGCAGAATGTTGAGAAAATGTAGAAAACTAAATGTATTTTATTCAATAACTTCTCAAAACTTTATATTCCACTTCTACCCTACTCATCACGACCTTACATGAGGTGGTTGAACATATTTAAACTCATTTACAACCATTGGTATCTATCCAACCAACTTCCATATGACTTTTCAAATGATGACCTTTCATATTCCCAATTTTTGTATTTTTTCAATTTTGACAATATTTGCAAGATTTCACAATATTTGACAACTTGACCCCACAATTACCTAGAAACCTAATAAAATCACTCAAATTCATTAGAAATGGTCCCAAATATGACCTCATTACAAATAAAGTTCAAAAATTACAAAGTTGCCTCATGGAGGCATGCAATCCACATAGTGCCCTGCACCAGCCTGCTCTTATTTGAAATAGGTCTTGTTTCAAATGAGGACTAGAGTGACGGGGGCACCGTGGTCCAGACAGGGGCACACCAATGGCCTTATCCTCTCATAATAGGATAAATAAACAATAAAATAAGAGGGCATAGTCTCGGGATGGGGTCCACTCAGCTGTGCAATCATGTGACATCAGATTTGGAGTAAAAAGGGCCAAAACAGGCCTTGGGGAGAATAAAGATAGGACATGCTAAAGTAGGAGCACAAATATGAGGTGTGAATTGTAGAGGGTTACAATTATGATGCTATATTTATCCCCCACTTTAAATGGAGTATCAGCTTATGAAAATACTCACGGTATAATAGAAAGATGAGGAAGAGAGAGAGATTCATCTTAGAAAATAGGAGTGAGGCCACAAAGAGATAAGACATTGCTAATTTTAAGGAACCAATCCCACAATCTTAGGATCTTAACTAAGATAATCAAATGCAAGGACACACATTACAAGACAAAGACAGAAAAAAACAAAGATAAACAAAGACAAAAGACACACAACAAAGGCTCCGAGTCAACTAGTTGAAGAGAACTCAATAATCAAAATGTCTCAACCACTATTCTCATTGTGATAATTTTTTAAAAAAGGAGCACAAGTGGTCACATGGAAAGAAAAATAACATGCATTGAGTGATGAACCATGATCCAACAAGTAGCAACTCTATGAGCTCATGGGGGGAATAAAGGATAGAAAATAGATGCCACATGCTAGCAAGATGTGTTATGCTAGGTGATCCATGAGGAGAGGAAAGCAATAGAGAACATGTAATTCATTGGCTAGAAAGATGCATTATGCTAGGTGGTCCATGAAAACATGAATACTCATGGGACAACAAGTTGTGTCATGTTGTGTGATTCATGTAAAAAAGGAGAGTCAAACTAGTCTAGAAGGTTGTGTTATGCTAGTTCATCTCATCTTGAAAATGTTGCACAAGGAGGGTTGAATGTCTAGTAAGTTGTGTTATGATAGTCAACTCATCCTACTGAATATGTCGATGTTTGGTTTTCGGAGTTAAACATTTCGTCTAAGACTTTAGGTTTGGTTTTGAGCATGCACCCACTTGTATAAGACTTGCAATTTAAAGAAGAACAATGTGTTTGGTTTCAAGAATGAAGCATCTCATCTAAGAGTTAGGTTTAGTTTCGAGCATGTACACCCCATATAAGACATATAAAAGGATATCCAAGCAAGGCATTATGCCAAGAAATCCTCAATTTAAATAGAAAATATGGTACAAGGAGGGCATGATGTATGCTCCCCCCTTAAGATGTCGACATAACCCTATGTTGATGTCTTAAGGAAGATAAAAATAAGGATACACACCTTCATCACCAAGGAGATATCCTTTAGGCAATAATGTACATAACTCCAATCCACCTCCAAGCTAAAGAGACATGACTCTTATCGTTGGCAAATGCACACTCCAATGAAAAATTGTAGGTGATTGAAGGTATTGTCATTGATGGCAACCTTACAATCCTGTGATACCGGCAGGCACCAGCACCGACAGACTCAATACCAACACATAGATCACCGGCACTGAAAAGATTGATCATCGACACCATGGTCGACATGAATTTTGTTTAAATGTATTTTGTATTTAATTGTAAAATCTTTTGTAAAGCTGACTTGGCGGATTGTAATATGACTCATATAAGTATGAGATCATTGTAGATAATTTAAAGAAATATAGATGGAAGGATTAATGCAGACCTAATATGCGAATTGTAAGGCAGATATTGGATAAGGGTTTATGTATGTTGCAAATCTTAAACCGGTACTGAATCTAGCATAGTAGATGCTGATTTGAAGCAGTACAAGACATTGGATTTGTATAATCCATTTTTGTAAGTCAGTGAGACTTCTTTTGTATCGGAGCAATGAGCTCTAGGCACTTGGCCTTCCTACATGTGTAGGCCTTTATTGTACACAATAATATTCCCTTACTGGCCAGTAAGCGAATATTGTGGCTCACAAATCCCACCAAGGTTTTTCCCACATCGGGTTTCCTCGTTAAAAATACTGTGTTATGGTGTGTCTTTTATGTTGTGGTTATTGCTCTTATTTACTACATTATTTTTGGTTTACCGGTACACAGTTTTGATATGCTTTTCATGTTATAATTCAACTAAATTCTTATACCGGTTAGATACTGATTCATCCTCCCCTCTCAGTATCTTTGGGAATCCTAACACTTATAAGCAAGGAAAAGATAGTTGTAGAAGAGATACCATGCAAAAAGTGTAAAGGGATCCTTTTGATGGATGTACGAAGGAAGAGATCTTTATCCAAAGATATTCACCTCCAAAAATATAAGGGATATTTGATAAAGCTAAAATATTTGAAAAAGAGAAGGAAACTAAGAATAAACACCTTCTCCCATTTCTAGGAAAAAGTGGATTCTTAGTAGAATATTGCACATAGTCACTAAGGATACATTGTTCATAACAAACATACCATTTTAAACAAAGAATAGGTCATAAATAAGGGACAAACATTTACTTGCATGAAGGATAACTATATGCAAGAAAGGATGTTAAGTTATGAAAGATGCAACTCAATAAAGAAGAAATGAATCCTTAGAAAGGAAAAATTATTGAAAACGATTCTTGCCCCCTAAGCATAGAGACAAGAACAGATATACTGTTATGTTTCTCACCGAGTATGATTTCACCTGAAATTGTACCATTATGCATGAAAATGAGCCCCCAATAGGTAAGCTAACAACATCACATAGTGAGGAGCAACAAAATAGGGACTTGGATGTTATTTGAAATGATCATAAGAAACACGCCATTCATTATCACATGTTACTTTTATGATACTTGAATCAATATATTGTTGTATTTTAATTGGTGGTAAAGCATGAAATTCATTAGTAGGATGGCATATGAATTTGATGATACTTACAAATGGTACTTTTCAAGATGTTGTCTACTTTTCCTTCTTTTTTTAGGCCAAAGAAGAGAAATTAAGTTTGCATGAAGAAGATCAAACGAAACATTATCATGTTGTAATGCCATATGAGAAGACATGGATTGACTAGAGAATGGGGGAGGGGATGTTAACAAAGGAAGAGGTTGGAAACATAACTATTCAATAGAAAAGGGTGATTACTCATGAATTTAAAGACTTTGCTGCACACATCCTAAAACATGTCCATTGTATCCATGTGTAGGATAAGATATAGGTGTTTAAATATCCATAGGAGAGGGTTTGTTCTTAGGTGGAATTGGATTGAAGTTTAAAGAGGCCCAATCAACATCCACAAATGTGTTAGGATAAAAAAATTGAGTGTCAAATTCAGGCATCTTAGATTTAATACAAAAAGAGGGTGTGAAATCTAATGACCCCCAATCATCCTCCAAGACTTCTTTAGAAACATTCAGGCACTGCATGATAATTAGGTTGATGATTCACTCTGCCCTCAACAATAATTTTTGGTTTTTGTTGAGGTCAAGAGAAACATCTTGATGAAAGCAGGCAACAACTTTAGGTTTCTCAACAATATGAATGGCACTGATTTCATTTTCATTTTTGGGAGAAAGAGCATTCAAAACATCATAATGATGGGAAATTGTGTCATCCTCTTGCCCTAAGGTATCTTCATGATTAAGACAAACTTTAGGAAAGGGACAATTATATCTCATTAATGATTCATCTCTAGGGGGAAGGTCATTGAAATGAAAAGAAGGTATGGTATCACTAGGAAATGTAGTTACAATATCATCCCCTTGCACCAAATGATCCTTATGGGGGAGGTACATTTTAAGAGAAGGATGAAATCGTCCTCCAAAGATTCATCTTTAGGAGGGATATCTCTGAAAGAAGTGTTCATATTCTCTTCTTGCACCAATGTGCCCTCATTTGTGGGACCAAATTTGGGAGAGGGTAAATCATAGCTATGAATGAAAGGAAGAGCTAAGTTATCATCATATGCATGAAAGGGAACATCAAGAACATCTTGAATGTAATTTGAAATTGAACTAGCAAAATAAGATAAGAAATCCATATGCACTTATCATCAAACAAGAAAAAGATGTAACCAAAGCTATGTTCACTCAATATATGCAATGAAATTATGAAATATCATATTTAAAATCAGAAAATATGCGAGTGTAAGAAGCGTTGGGCTCACCAAAATGTAAGGTGGTGGAACTTAGGGATTGTTAGTGAACAGATTTTGCTCTTTGCATTTAAATGATTAATTTGAAAACTCTATTACCTTCTTTTAAAAACAAATGGTTCACTGAACAGTTGGGTCGGCGTTTGTTCAATCACCTCCCTCTGAATTTTTGCCTAGGTACAACTCCCTATCTAGATTTTCATTAAGTATGTTTTTGTTTTTATATTTATATCCAAATGAAAGCTTTTAACCAGAAAGCGTATAAGGCCACCTATATCATTCTTGGATGAAAGGCTATAACTTTCCTCATATCTCATAAATAACGGAAACTATCTTCTTAATTTTCAAAGTATGTAATTACAGTAACTGAAACAAAGTTCAATATACTTCTTCCAAATAAAGACGAACAGATTCAGAGAACATGAATGCACCCACAAACATGAATCTTTTCCAGAGTAATCAACACATTCAAAGGAAAGAACATCAGAGGAATAATGAAAAACTGCAATGAAATAATCAAATACTGTTTCTTGATCGGATAAACATGTGCAAAGACATGTTATCTATTCGGATTCAAAATGCACAGATCTTTCTTCTCCCCAAAAACAATATCACCAGATTTCATATATATATATTTTTATGTAATCAAAGACATAATGATACATCTGCTAATCTTTTTCCACCATAGATTTCAACCATCTGATCTCTCCTTTGATTAGGAATAAGAAAATACAAAAACAAACACATGTTCCATTTTTTTGTAAAATCAGTTACTAAAAATCTAACCCTTCTACCATCGATTCTACTTAATTTATAGTCTAAACGGGGGGGGGTCTCCTTGAAAAATCGACCACTCCCCGATAAAACAGTTACGAAACTAACAGAAAGTATTTTGGGACAGTTGTCCCGAAGTTTTTGCATAACTATGAAAAATGTTTTGTTTTTAAAAATAAAGAAAACAAGCCCAAAGCGGATGCATTATGTTATATCTCATCATCACCCTCTTCTCCGTCTTCGCGAGCGTCATGAGCAGCCGTGAGTTCTTGGATCATTGATTGGCTTGGGATTTTCATTGCATTAAGCTTCTCCTTTGCCACCTCTTTATTCCACCTGTGTTGCACCATTTTCTCTGAGTGCTTCAACAGCTGATCATTCCCAATTCTATCTTTGTTATTTTAAAATCATCAGAACCGGCCTCTTTGTTCTCATCTCTCGATTTATAAGAAGCAATTTCCATCGTCCATTTACCAGTTTCCTCGTCATTGTTTAGGTG
This sequence comes from Cryptomeria japonica, assembly GCF_030272615.1. Classification (NCBI taxonomy): domain Eukaryota; kingdom Viridiplantae; phylum Streptophyta; class Pinopsida; order Cupressales; family Cupressaceae; genus Cryptomeria; species Cryptomeria japonica. The sequence goes on from NC_081405.1 coordinate 75,892,406, forward strand.
CGCGGTGGTCTTGAACCTCTTTGGCTTTGGATTCTTCTCAGAGTACTTGGCAACCATCTCCTGAATTGGAATGGTCATAGGAAGAGAGCTCCTTTTCTTGTTCACTGAGGTTGTTAACCATTTAGGAGTCGCAACAGAATGAGAAGTTCCTTCAATCATCTTTGGGGGTGGCGTCATTGCTACAGTCACCGTTTGAGAGTCTAGAGCACAAGCAACTTCACCATCCAAATCTTCAATTTCAAAGATCTGTGCTTCAAGCACGACATCTTTGGCTCCCATATCCCTGCCCTGGTCCATCCTCTTCTGGGTGACACTACGTGATCGAGTATACTGAGGGGTACTGAAATCCAGAGTTGGGCTAGGTCTGCGTCTAGGCAGAGCCGACTTGATTTCCTTACCTGCATGAATAGGAGCACTGTTAGAAGGACGTTTTAGTGAAGACATACTTCTCGTAGAAAGAGGCTTGGCGTCTGGCTTCATTGCTTTCTTCTTGGCCACCCATGCCACTGTTCTGTCCAGAACTCGTTCGGTTCTTGATTGAATGTCATCATTTTCCTCTTCATCCCAATTAATTGGGGGCATTTCAGTCTTTGCGTGGGCTAAATGCCCTGGTTCAAACAGTTCAAGATAATCTTCTTCAAGCCCTTTAATATCTATCTTTATTTGCAGAGAAATAACCTGTTCCAGCACCAGTCTCATATTTTCTCTTTTGAAGACCTCAAGTTCATCTGAACAGTCTTCCCAGAAGTCTTCTAACTATGGCATGGGAAGATAAGGCATTAAACCAAGGCTCCGAGAAAATCCTTTGTTGTCAAAACCTTTTCTTTCAGCATACAGAGAGAAATTAAAATTTCGAAGGTCCGCTCCTATACTTAGTGCATCAGACAATGAATTACAGGATAACACTCACAAATGTATTGGAAAATGACCTTCCCACTTGTCCTTTGGCTGTGCCTTCTTGACCACGAAAGTTAGTTGTCTGCATACTTCTGCTAGGACAAAACAATCAAAACAGAAATGCGGAAGCTTGAAGGGTTCCTCTTCAAAGCCTCCCACTCGTATATAGCAAAAGTGTGGAAATTGGATGTAAAAGCTTCCGAACTTCTTAATCAAAGCCTGTGCCTCATCTGAAATCCATTTGGCTTTTGTACCTTTCAGTTCATGACACATATCGCCCAGAAATGCATTATGTACCCTTCTGAAATCTTGTAGGGCATTGTCCTTTTGTAGCATTGGATAAAACTCATACACCGGAACATCTTCCTCAATGGGCTGCTTGGGTATGCCGGTTAACTCTTTAACATAGGCCAGACAATATAAAAGATACGAGGACATGAAGAAATTTTGTTGGAATTGCTTGGCTAGACTCAACTGCTCTTTCATCGAATCCGCAATTAACTCCGCCCAATCCAGATATTGTTTTCCTTCCAGAACTAATTGTAAATAGCAATATATCCAATCATCAAAGCTATAAGCTTCGACAGAACCTCTGTCTTGATGTAATAGAAGCATTACATCATGGATATGTGGCAACATGTGGTTCTTGTTAGGATTTTTAGGCAGTCTAGAACCACCTCTCTGAGGGACTTTCAACTAGTACTTCGCCACATTATTCCTGTGTCCAGCTCTATTCGCATTGAACTCACTAATTGACTGAGCAGGGGAGAAATTAGAATACTGATAATCTGGTATTTTGAACACTGAAGAAATCACTTCGCAGTTAATGGCGAGAAGGGTTTCGTCGTTATCTCTTTTGATGGTTTATGATACAGGGTCGTATGTGGCAATACACTCCCAAACAAGCTCTGGACAAGGGATTGCCGGAGGAAAGGCTGCAGCTTCTAAAAGTCCACTACTCAAAATCTCTATACAGAAAGACTTATCAACACCCCTGAACACCCTTTCTTTCAATTCTTCAAGGTTCTCACCCTTGAGGTCAGTATCACTAACTATGGCTTTTGTGGACGCCATGCAAAAGACGTTTCCAAACAAGTGCAGGGTGGACTTCATGATTTCAAAACAAGAAACCCAAACTTGATTGCAATGAAACCAAACCTCTATATGAGAGAAAATGCAAGGGAAAACACTGGAGAGGATAAGGAAAAACTCACCTTCACAGCTGTATAATCGGACGATGGCTAGCGACAAGAAAAACTCCTATCCAGGGACAATATAAACACAAATCCAGCAGCAAGAGCAAATGCAGAACACAAATGATTTTCATACCTTATAAAGAAAGGTAATAATGCAGACACATTAAATGCAATGATTTCACCATTTCATTCCGAACGTGACAAATTGATAGATTAGACCCCCGCACGCATGCATTGAATGCATGGCAACATACTTTAAGAAACTGCCAGTTCCCACAACGTTCACTTACTTCGAAAAAACCAAAGAACGACATCACTTTACAATATGGTTTTGCCTCTTCGTATTTAGCAATAAATGCACTTCTCGAAACATTTGAAACCACGGGACCCACCAACATCGAACCTGTGTGAACATCTTGAACCAACTTCTTGAGTGTTCAAGTAGTTCAAGATGTACGCTGCGTCAAACTATTGACCACTTTGCCGTGTTGAACACATTGAACATATTTGAACCCTTTGAACTTAGTTCAACAGGTTCAACACAAATATTATGTCACCGAACAAGAAAAACTTTATTAAAGAGCCGCTGCAAAAACTTAGAGAAAATGTTAGTACGAAGAACCTTTTCTGAACACTTCGGAACCTATTGAACTTAAATGAACATCTTGAACCTAGTTCAGAACGGTTCGACGCGTTCAAGGAGTACAATGAATTGTCCAAACTTGAACGAAAATGACTAGAGAAAGGACTTGAGGCCACATTTAAAAACTCGAACCAAGGTAATATGGTATGAACTAGGACTCCAACATAAAAAGGAAATTATGACCCATTCTCAGCATGAAGAATAAATGACACGGTAACAGGGATTTACCACCTAGAGGATAAGGCCAATAATATGCGAACTTACATTAAGGAGGAAGAGGAATATGATTGATCCAACCGTCAAGGGATTAAATATAGATTAGATTGGTGTTCCTCCTTATTTGAATCAAAACTGAAATTAAAATTGTGCAAGTTCTAGGGTAAACAATGAGAAATCAGACCAAAATAACAATTACCGAATGTTCCAAATTTCACACAAAGTAATAGACAGAGAATTGAGAAGGGCAAATAGATTAGCACTTGTAGCTAAACATTTGGGCTGAACTATTGAGACCAAGAGGGTGGGTGTGACTTGGTCCTACAGATTTTAGGGGTAGACACATGGAATGTTTTTTGGATCAAGAGAACACACATAATCTACTGTTAGAAGATTAAGCTAAATTTCTAGGATCAAGACAGTGGGAGATACCTAGTCCTCTGCTTTTCATTCCTTTAAAAGATGAAACTATTTGTCATCGTCTACTCCATCAAAATCTTCAATCACAACACCTGAATCAATTTCCTGCACACAAAAAGAAACAAGGAAGGGTTTTGGATAGGGGTTTTCCTTTAATCAAACCTCGATTGAGGAATTAACCTAGAATTAAAATGATAATTGAAACATGAAATTATGAAGTAAATGTTGAATGATATACCTCAGATCTACGATGCTTGACTAAAGGTTGATGATACAATTCTCTTTAGATGTGATCACTAATGTTCAATGCAATAACATGACAAATGACATGAATGGCCTAATCAAACAAACATGCTTGCATGAAGATTGATATGAATTTGCTTCATGATGCTTGAAGATGGATGATGGATGAATGAAATCCTACCTTGAAGATGCTTGATTCTTGAAGATAATAAATGCTCATGATATGATCCGACCTACAATCGCAGAGGACTAGCGCGAATCAATGGCGCGAAGAGGAACTAGGAATGGTGGCACGTGTGGGAATGGAGGCCCTGTTGTAATGGAGATATTGCGAGGAATAGCAACCCGGTTAGAAGCCATGGATACAACCCAGAGAAGAGGCCAATATATTGAGGATGTGAGCGAAGATGAAGGAGAAGAAGCCCCGACGGAACAAGTGAAACCACCGGCAGTTGATCCAGAGGAGGAAAGGTTTTTAAGGGTTTTGAGTAGGGCAAACACTAAACCTCATTTTACCTCACCATAATATGATGGGAAGTTAGATTCAGATGAATTGATGGATTGGATCTCGGAGATGGAGAAGTATTTTGATTTTGAAAACACTGCAGAAGAGAGGAAGGTGAAATATGCCTGTACCTGGTTGAAAGGTCATGCATCTCTTTGGTGGGAGCACTTGCAAGTTGATAGGAAAAGAAGAGGTAAAGAAAAGATTAAGACATGGGATAAGATGGTTGCTAAGTTAAAATAAAAGTTTGTCCCGATGAATTATGAAGTAGATTTGTTTCGAAAGTTGCAAAATCTGACACATAAGGAATCTAGTGTGGAGGAATACACCGAAGCATTTAACAAGTTGAACATCAGATCCAGACATGTTGATAATGAAATATAATAAATTGTAAGATATTTGAACAATTTACGGATGTCTATACAAGATGAAATCACTATTAACAAATTGGAGAGTGTTGAAGATGCTTACCGGTATGCAATAAAGGCTAAAGAGAAATTGAATAAAATGCATTAGCAAAGACAAAGAGATAGAGGTGGAAGGTTTACCAGAGGAAGATTTCCAAGAGGAAGAGGATATGCCGGAGGAAGAGGAACCATTACAGATCAGAACAAGGACAAGGAAGTGAGCAAGGAAGGTAATTCATACCAGAAGGATGATAAAAATTTCTACCGGATGAGAGAATCAAATGGTTATTGGAATGGGAACTTTGGAAGACAAGACAAAATGACATTCAGAGGAACCTATTTTAAATATGGAGGAGGCCACCATGCATTTGAATGTAAGAAGGCAGAGGCTACCGGAAGAGCGACAGTGGTGGAAGAGAACTTGACCGGATTAGACAATAAATTAGAATATGGAGAACTTTTGAAGATGAGGAGAGCTTTGTGTCATACCAGAGGAGATAAAGAACCCTTGCAGAGGAAGAACCTGTTCAAGACCAGAGGTAAGGTATCCGGTAAGTGTTGTAAAGTTGTTATTGATAGTGGTAGTTTAGATAATCTTGTTTCAAAAGAGATGGTGAATAAGTTGAAATTGGAGAGATTGAAGCACCCTAAGCTTTACCAGATAGCATAGATTCAGGATGAACATAAGTTGTTGGTAAGTGAACAGTGTTTAGTAAAATTGAAAATTGGGAATTATCATGATGAAGTTTTGTGTGATATTATGCCTATGGATATTTGTCATCTTTTGTTGGGAAGACCTTGGCAATTTGATAGACATGCAATACATCATGGGAGGAAGAATACATACATTATTGTGGCCAATGGGATGAAGCAAACCTTGTTGCCTTTGGGGGAACCTTTGAAGAATGAAGTCTGTACAAATACCCGAATCTGTCTAGTATATGGAAGGGAGTTCATGGATGGACTGAGACATGAGAGTGTGTGTTTTGCCTTAATTCCTAAGAAGACTGAGAGACCGGAACCGGAAGGAGAATACCTGGTAGAGATAAGAGATTTGTTGACAGAGTATGAGGACATCATTTTAGAAAATGTACCTAATGGATTACCACCTATTAGAAGTATTAGTCATTACGTGGACTTAGTTCCTGGAGCTAGTTTTCCTAACAAGGCTGCACACCGATTGACCTCGATAGAGAATGAAGAATTGAATAGACAAGTACAGGAGCTATTGTAGAAAGGTTTGACCAGGGAAAGTTTGAGGCCTTGTGCAGTACCAACAATATTAGCACCTAAGAAGAATGGAGAATGGAGGATGTGTACCGATTAGAGAGCAATAAACAAGATCATAGTGAAATACCGGTTTCCCTTGCCTAGGATGGATGACATAATGGACTATTTGAGTGGAGCAAAATGCTTTACAAAGATAGATTTGAAGAGTGGATATCATCGGATCAGGATTAGAGAAGGTGATGAATGGAAGACAATATTTAAGACAAATGAAGTATTGTATGATTGGTTGGTGATGCGTTTTGGATTGACTAATGCACCGAGTACTTTCATGAGGCTGATGAATGAGGTATTGAAAAAATTCTTGGGTAAGTTTGTTATTGTACGTGTATTTGGATGACATTTTGATTTGTAGCAAGACAAACGAGGAGCGTTTGTTGTAGTTAAGACAAGTTTTGCGGAGGTTGAGAGAAGAAAAGTTGTTGATTAATATCAAGAAGTGAACTGTCATGAAGGATGAGTTAGTCTATTTAGGATTTGTGATATTTTGAGGATGGTTTGAAGATGGACCCTGAGAAAGTGAAAGCCATTATTGAGTGGTCTACACTAGAAAGCATTGGAGAGGTAAGATCATTTCATGGTTTGGCTAGTTTTTACTGGAAGTTTATCAGAAATTTCAGTTCAGTTTGTAACCCTATGACTAAGACCATGAGGGGAGATCAAAAGGAATTGCAGTGGACCACCAGAGCAAACAAAAGTTTTGAATTGTTGAAACAGAAGGTGACTGAGAAGCCTGTATTGGCTTTACCGGATTTCAATAAGGTATTTCAAGTCGATTGTGATGCAAGTGGAACAACAATAGGAGCCATTTCGAGTCAAGAAGGGAGAGCAATATCATATTTCAGTGAGAAATTGAATGATGCCCAGAAGAGATATTCAATATATGATCAGGAATTTTATGCCATAGTTCAAGCCTTGAAGAAATGGAGACATTACTTATTGCCTAAGGAGTTTATGTTGTATATAGATCATCAAGCTTTGCGGTATTTGAACAGTTAGAGTAAGTTGAATTAGAGACATATGAGATGGGTAGAGTTCTTGCAGAGTTACACCTTTGTGTTGAAGCATAGAAGTGGAAAATCTAACAAAGTTGCTGATGCATTGAGTAGGAGAAGGAATTTGCTGACAGAGATGAGAGTGATGTTGGGACTCATTAAATTTGAGTCAAGTTTAGAGGCCCATTTCAAAATTTTGCTCTGCATTTCCAAGTGATCATAAAATAAGTTAGTTTGAATGGCATAGTTAGAGAGAGGGTAAAATGGAGCCAGTTGATTTTCAAAGGGTAAGGCTTGGGAAGTGTGTCCTACACCTTTCATTTAGCTTATGCAGTGTGTTGCAACTTTCAGAATTCTATTTGGATCAATTGATCAGGTACCCATTTCAAGGGGTGAGTTGAAAGTGCATTTTAGGCACATATGCAGATTTTCTTAAGTGGCCTAGTTTGAGCTCCTATATCTTTTTCCCTCTTGATCATCATGATGAAATTAAAAGTAAATTGAATTCTATATATAAAAGTGTGCCTCCATGCAAAATTTCAAGTTTCTAGCAATCCATTTTCTCAGTTTAGCAAGTTCAATCTGTTTGCATTTTGTGTTGTTTGACAAGTCCCTGTTTCAGCAGCTAGTCGGAGCCCTGTTTTGCATAAGTGTAAAAGTTGCCCCGGTGAATGTCATGTCAGAATGTTTTTCTGGGCTATTGTCGGTATAAAAGACAAGCTATATTTCCAGTTTCAAGCACCTGCCAATCCGTTTGATCAGTTTTCAAAATGGTTTCTTGAGCCACCTTTTTTAGTGTTCTGTACTTTCATTGCTATATCAGTTAAAGTAGCTATTTTCATGAGCGCACTATTTGCACTCAGTCAGCTTCCCGGTCAAATTGAGCATTCTATGATTTGATATGTACTTCAAGGTACCTATGCCTCAGATTTGAGGGTCTACGGAGATCGTTTGATATTTTTAAGAAAGGCATCATGAGTTGCCTGCGCATTGACTTCATTAGATCCGCAGTGCTGACAAAGCCAGTTGGTCATCTTTGACCATTAATATTTCCTCACTTGGGATTCATCTTGAGAAACCACTTGGCATAGTTCATGTTTGTATATCAGAGTACATGCTTGTCAGTTTGCAAGGTCCAGAAAGGTGTTTTGACCAATTTGAAAATTACGTCTTTGCGATTAAATGCGAAAATGTGGCGCAAGTGCTTGAAAGTTGCAAAACTCAGTTTGATGATCCAAAAATGGTGTCGATCGATACCAGAGGTATGTTTAAGGTTCTCGAGGCATTTCGAAGGTCAATTGCATGAAAATAATTTTTTTTTAAGTTGGACTCACTTTGGGGCCCGACCTGGCTCATGCTCGTGGATTGATTTTGTTGGCAAATTGGTTTATTAAGAGATGATTTCGTATCATTATGTGGGCATATAATTGAGAGGCTTTTATGGAACTTTATGGTTTTGAAAATTGGGGTAAAAAATGTCAATACATCAAGAGCAGCCAAGAGAGGAGCAACATCTTTGGCATCACAAACATAGAATAAAGTCCTCTTAGCCTCATAACCATTAATGCCATTGACAGAGAGTAGAAGGATAGAATTTAAAGCTAGTGCAGACCCAGTCAAAGAGCATGAAAGGACAATAATCAACAAGATGAGAGTAGGATTGAAGGAATGAATGTCAGTGCTCAGTAAAGTATTCAAACTAAGACCACACTCAGCCAGAAAGCCAATAAAAGTAGTATATATAGATAGTCCAAGGCTGTCATAACAGTCATAGGAATGAATGGCAGGTCCAAAGAGTGAACAAGACTTTGAAGATACGAACCCCAGGCCTTCAATTAAGGTCAATAATAATTAGTTGCAGAGCTGATGAGGAAAGAAATAATAGTCAAAAGTATCCATAAGACTTCAAAATCAGTCACAAGGTCATGATTCACTATCAAAGAATGAACACATAGGCACTCAATGGCTTCTAGATAGAGTAGTCCTTTGATAGTGATGGGGGAGAAATATAGGTGGCATTCATGTATGTGTGCATAAATTTTTCAAAGTTTCAATCATCAACATTAGAAACTTCAGCCAATGCAATTATTAGTATCATCCTCTGTGTGGTATGTTGTTTGGAAGGCTGAAGTTAAATCTTCTTAGCAAATGACATTGGCAGGTGTGTAGGATAATCTTCTCCCTATAGAGTTGTTGGTGGAAGCCAAAGAAACCTTTATGCAAGTGCATTGGCTGGTGTATAACCAAATTCCACGATCTCCAACATCCTTGTCCCTGCGTGGAACATGGAATTGAAAAGGGGGCCATCAAAAACTCTCTGCAAACTGTGAATTGGCTGGTGTAAACCAGTATAGTCTTCTGCATGGTGGGTGTTTGGAGGGCAGCATTGAAACATAGAAAATGCCATTGTCAGTTTGAATGGCAAACTTCCTCCCACGTAGCATGTAAAAAAGCAGAAAAGTTTAATATAAATTGGTAGGTGTATTGCCAGCGTTCCTCTGTGGATGCATTGACATGAAACATTAAGAGGCAGCCATTAAAACTCAGGTGAAACCTTCAAAATGCACAGTCCTAGGCAAATGCATTATCCCACATTGGCTGGGCGACAATAAACTTTTGTATTTAAAAGTAAAACTCCACTCATTCATAGTGTCAAAGCCTAAGAGGCTTTTGACACAAGGTGCTGGTTGGGCGCCTAGGTAGACCCCACGCATGTGGGCGTGTTTCCCGAGGTGACCAAGGAGGCCAAGTGGCGACCAGGTGGACCCTACCCATGTGTGTACGGTTCTCGAGGCAAAATTTGTAGAGAACAGATGGGTTTAAGATTGTGCAAGTTCAGAGATGATTGACGATTGGCACTGTTTCGCGGAGTGAAGATGCATGCCGGTTAAGCATCATGAAGTGGCGAAAAGATTAATGAGTGAGCAAGTTCCATGAAGATCAACGAAGTGCGCTGTTTTGCAAAGCGGAGATGCTCGTCAGTTAAGCATCACGAAACCACGAAGAGTTAAAGATCGTGTAGGTTGCAGGAGATCTAACGGTGCGCGCGATTTCGCGAAGTAAAGATGCACGCCCGTTACCCTTTGCGAAATGGCGAAAGGTGACGTGGCAGGTCCAAGTGGTAGATGAGTTCATGGGTCCCGCTGAGGTGGCGGTCCATGAGGCGACAAGCAGGCAGTCCAGTGGTGATCCGAGTGGCCAACAAGTGGCGAAAGGTGAGGTGTCATCCCAGGTGGCACCCAGTGGACTCTCCTGATGAATCGCAAGCTACCATGTGGCAGGGCGTCAAGAGTTAAAAAGGTGAAAAATCAAAGTTAATGATATAGTTGAAACTATAGGGAAAAATCCAAAAATTTAAATGATAGTGCACATATTCAAGTTTAATTCGCCTGAGAGGTTATTTTTGCCTGAAATAGCAAGTATTATATGTCGTTGGAAAGCTCTCGGAATGAAGAATTCAATTATGCAATTAGTTTGAACAAATCTCAGATATTTTGAGAGAAGTTTCCATGGGAAGGAAATGAAATTCAGTTAGGGAAAGAAGACACTTGATAGTGTGTTATGAAATATGATTTTTTTCCCTCCTCTTCTTATTCCCATTTCTTCTTAATTGTAAGGGTTCCAGAATTCTGTGAAAAAGGTTCCATATTTTTTGGTTTCCAATTCTGGGTTAGCTTCAAATTTGCAGTGTAATGTCTGCTTTCAAGTAATGGAGTCTTATTTTCATGCTATAGGTGTTTTCTGTTGTAGAATTATATGTATGCAAGGCATACATAAAATTCACACAAGATTGTCTCTAGATTTGTATTTCCATTTTATTCAAATCAGATCCTCAAGGAGGATGAAATTTGTTATCTCAAGGAGATAGTTGTGATTGTTTGTAGGGATTCTTCAAGGAAGAATTTAAATTCTGTAATAAATCATGAATAATGGAATACAGTTTCAAGATTTGATGATTTTGTGAATGATCTTAGTAATGCATTTATGCAAGGCATTAATGCAGGAATACTTAATAATAAGGATGGATTTGCAGTAGAAGTTTTCACTTATAGTTCGATGTATGACTCTATTGCCCTTGGATAAGGCACTGGTCTTGCAATTCTGGGGATTCTCAGAGATCTTAAAATCCAACATCAGAATATCTTTCTTTGTTTTATGTTCTGTGGAAGTTTTCCACCTATCTCATGTTCAAGCATGTTGAGTTGTCAATGTAGATTTAGCCTATCTACAGTACCCTCCTTATTTTTGAACCTTTCATGAGATCTATCTTCTTTTATTGATGCTGTCATATGTGGGTAAATGAGTCTGATTCAATGCATCAAAGGGTGTCCCCCCCTAGGTCTAGCAGACCCTGAAGTGTAGGAGGATCATTAGGATCCTATATTATGTTGTCCAAGCCCTGAAGTGTATCATTAGTTGAGATTGGCTTTCTCATAGATTGATTTGCAAGTGAACTTGGGTTAACCAGATTTGGTGAACAACAGGGTTAATCAGTTTTGGTGAACAACAAGTGATAGTATTAGGTTTTGAAGATTTGAAGACATTCTATGATGATAACCCGGATTTTGTAGAACCTTGGAAAGCATGTAGAGAAACGGTTTTGGTTGATAGGAGCAAATGGTTGGATTACTTCATTCAGGATGGGATGTTATTCAAGGGAGTTCAGTTATGCATACCTAAGAGTTCGATGAGAGAGAACTTGATAAAAGAGAAGCATAGTGGAGGTTTAGTTGGACATTTTGGCATTGATAAAATAGTTGCATTGGTGAGTGAGAAGTACTTTTGGCCCCAGATTCATAAGGATGTTAAGAGATATGTGCAGAGTTGTAGAGTTTGTCAAGTTGCAAAAGGTAGTAGTCAGAATGTGAGATTATATAAACCTTTGACAGTACCGGTAAGACCTTGGGAGGATATAAGCATGGATTTTGTACGTGGCTTACCTAAGACACTGAGAGGGAATAATTCTATATTTGTGGTGGTGGATAGATTTTAAAAGATAGCTCATTTCATACCTTTTAAGAAGACATCAGATGCAATGCATGTAGCAGACCTATTTTTCAAGGAAGTGGTAAGATTGCATGGATTACCTAAGAGCATAGTTTCAGACAGAGATACTAAATTTGTTGGCTATTTATGGAGAACACTTTGGAAGAAGATGAAGATAGATTTGAAGTTTAGTTCTACTTCTCATCAACAGATGGATGGACAGATAGAAGTAGTTAACTAGAGTTTGGGAAACTTGTTGAGATGTTTATTGGGAGATAAAACTGGAAGTTGGGATTTGATGCTTGCATAAGAAGAGTTTGCCTATAACAATTTAGTGAATAGAAGTATCGGAAAAACACCTTTTGAGATTGTTACCAGAGTGTATCCTAGAGGAATAACAAAATTGTGAGACATTAGCAGTGAAGACCGGAAGAGTTTAGAAGCAGAAGAATTTGCAGATCACATGGTAGCATTGCATATTCAGGTTAGACAACATTTGGAAGACAAGAATAGAAAATACAAGGAGAAGGCAGACGAGAAGAGGAGACATAAGTAATTTGAAGTTGGTGATGAAGTGATGGTATATTTGGAAGACATGAATAGAAAATACAAGGAGAAGGCAGATGAGAAGAGGAGACATAAGTAATTTGAAGCTGGTGATGAAGTGATGGTATATTTGAGAAAAGAGAGATTCCCAGTTCGAACTTATAATAAGTTGTAGATGAAGAAGTTTGGACCCTGTAAGATCTTGAGAAAGTTCAGTTCTGGAAATGCATATGAAGTAGAGATACCAGATAGTCTAAGTATTTCACCTATATTCAACATTTCAGATCTCTATGAGTACCATGACCCAGCATTCAGTGAGGAAAGTGTTGCAGGCCTTGAGAGACAATTACCTCGGAAGGAACCAAATCAGATTGAAGAGATTTTAGACAGTAAGATTGGGCGTAGTACCCGAGGCAGTCAATACAAAGAATATCTTGTGAAGTGGAAGAACAAACCAGTTGAAGATTCATCTTGGATTTTTTAGGCAGAGGTAGACCGCCTTGGTTTTCCTCTACCCCATAAATGTGAGAGGCTCAGTTTTTCATTAATCCCAGATGTGTGATACAGGAGAATCCCTGTTTCACAGCAATCTTGCATCAACCAAAAAAACATTTTTTTTTCTATTTTAGTTTTCCTTTCTATGTGTCCCGGTTTTGGCTCATTGGTTCCTATGGAGTTGGATTCTACTTGAAGACTTGATCATCCTTCTTGCTTTCAAACCGCATCTCCTTTGGATCACTTTCTGACAAGATATCACTATCAGTTTCCTTGACAATTTCTTATTACCAATTGTTCCTTTGTTATCGGTTGCCTGAGACCTATTCTGGTGATCTACCAGAACCCATTCCAAAGCTTGCAGAGCCTTGGATGTTGATCTCGATGTTGCTTGGCATGTGGCTGACCTTCTACGTTTCATCCTTTGGATTTTTTGGAGGAATCTCTTGGTGGAGGCCGACCTTATTCATTTTACACATTAGGTCTTGTTCTTCGGGTTTTGATCCTTTTTTGGGCCGACTGGATCCTTTGGATCGATATATATATTTGTTATCATGCTTTAGAATGTAATCAATCAGAAAATCAAGAAGTATTAGATAGATAGATTATGCATAGAAGATACATCTTTTGCTCCAATGTCCCCACGTGACCTATTCTACGAGGCCTGTGTGCCGGTATGTTGTAACCCGGTTGTTATTGGTTGGATGTAATTAACTTTCATGCAATAAAAAAAAACTATATGTTCTGCATTGCCTCCATCATATTTGTGTGTTTCCGTTGTGTTTACTCTTGCTGACCAGTTTGGACTGATCTCCTTGAGGTCCCTCCTCACCGGTGTCTGCTTCATTTTCCTCCTCAAATTAAGTGGTAGGATGTGTTTATAAAGGGTTCCCTATGTAAATTATCGATTAGGTTGACCTTCAATGGTCAATTTGAGCTATATGGGCCAAAATCCATTAGGGAGGGAAAGTGCCTGCTCTTATTTGAAATGTGTCCTAGTTAAGGAGGAGTAAGGCGGTGGGGGAGCCTTGGTCTAGATAGGGGTGCGCCAACACCCTTGTCCTCCCAAAATAGGACAAACAAACAAGCAAACAAGAGGGCATAGTCCTGGGATAGGGTCCACTCAGTTGTGAAGTTAGGTGACATCAAAATTGGAGTAAAAAGGGCCAAAATGGGCCTAGGGGAGAATGGAGATAGGACACACTAAATAGAAGCATAAATATGAGGTGTGAATTGTACAAGGTTACCATTTACGATGCTATAGAGATAAAGAGAGTTGAAGTATAAATAGAGCTTAAAATTGCAAGAATAGGAATTAATGAGAATCATGCAACTCAACATCACAATCCATGCTTCCTCCACTCAGATATACAACTTACAAGGGATGCTTAATCAACTTTAACTAGCAAGCCAAAAATTACACAAGTTAAACTCAACAACTTCTCATGTGCTTACTTTTACAGTAACAAGTTTGTATTAAACCAACAAGTGATATTATGTAAACCATGTGCCTAATACCATGAGCTTACAAAACCATGTCTACGTCAGCTTCTTTTTTGTACTGATTTTTTCCAATATTAAATAGTTTTTCATGGTACAAGCTACATTAAATATTTATCGTAATGTTATAGGCAACATACAAAGTGGCCCCAATAATGTCTAACCCATGTAATGTATGCATCCCTAGATTTCCTAGATGCACCACAAACAAATATTAATTTTACATTACAAGCAGTATGCATGGTGGACAACACACCTTTTCTCAACATCCTCTAGTTTCTTTCATCCTTTGTATGCAATGAATTAGAGAGAAACACATATTAGCATTGATGTTTCTTCATGTTTTATGATTATATTGATAGGTTTGATGCCTTTATAGCTTTCTTGTCTCTCATTGATTTATCTAGGTTGGCTTCATGTTGTTTCAATTTTAGATTATGGTTATAGTGACTATCCATAGATTCTACAACACATGCTCATGGTTATAGCGACTCAAGAGGTGCCCTACACTAAGTTGTTTGGTTAAAACGAGATGTTAGAAGTCCTACACCATCATTTGATAGTTCAGTTATGGTTATAATGGTCCATTGAGGGATCATACACCTCCTCCTATGCTACATTTAGTGATTTGATTCATTCAACATGTTCACAGATTCATGTCACCTCTCCATTTACTTTTTTGGCTTAGTTTGATATTGTTGACATTGTTAAACAATTATATTGGTTAAATTTAATATTTATGAAGATATTACTCATTGAATTCCTTTAAATTATTTCTTTTAGGCTAGAAGACAAATGCATTCACTAAAAGGAGAATGTACTAAAGTGATCCATATATGTATCCGTTTATGAGTGGCTAAAATATTTTATATATTTACTATTTTCTTTATTTTGATAGATGTCTTTATAATAGTTCACATGCAATTCAAATTGGAGGTTAAATATAATAGTGAAAATTACATAACTTACACTTCTCTCCTTCATTTTGTACTCACTTTGATTGATTTAGCCATTATGTAATGACTAGAAAACAAGGAATAAGTTTCTCCATTGAGAATTGGCACATTCCTTGAACATAGCATAATTTCACCCCCATACATTCCCAAGAACAAGTTTGGATTCTTTGTTTACCCATTCACCTACCTTGATCAATTCCATAATGCTAAGTTGACCCCCATTGTTTATGTCTCCCTCATATTATATTATACTATAGAGTGTTGCATAGAAGGACCAAACTCTAATTTATTTAAAGACATTTAAGATCTAGAATCAAGTGCTCTTATTCTTGTATTGTATTATTGCTCAAGAAGCACATTTGAGAATTCATTGCCATGTCAACATCTTCACACTTAGTGACAAATAGGCATATTGAATGGTTGATTGTTTGTCTTTGACCTTTGTTCGCAAGTCATTGAACCGATCTACTTATTGTAAATTCAAACATCAAAAGGCAAGGTAAACTAGTTTCTAGATCACACAACCTACTAGGATGACTTTGTGTAGTACATAGATTAAGTCCACACAAAGATCTACTTCACACCACATAATTAGCTTAAATCAATTTTATGCCATGATTACAACCAAAATTAAAGTAGATTCTAGTTTATTATTTGCTAGAGCATCAAGAGCCAAATTTGATATCAAAGCATCATTTTGGATCATATCCAACATCATCAAGCCAAATCTAAAACTAACCCTAACCCATATGTATCATTTAAACAAAAGTGCTTATATACTTAATATTTATTATCTAAAAAATAAGAGCAACATTATTCATATAAATGATAATGACTATTTATGGAATGTCATTTTAGTGAAATAATTATAGCAAAATTTAATAAATATTCTATAGGAGTAAATTTTATGGTTGTATAATCGTATTTAGATATTTTTGTTATAAAATACAATTAACATTAAAAATAAAATGTATCATGTGAAAAGAAAGATTTTGGACAAATAATCAAAATTTATATAAACTCATTCTTTTCTATATAAGCTGTATGCAATTTTTCTGAAATAATGTATTTGGAAGGGTGACCTTCTTTTTAATGGAGATTTTTTCATCCACAAACTTGTTTTAGCTAGGGGAGACGACCCTATACATGTGAACCCTAACTTCACACTTTACAATTATCTATTTGGGTATTTCAAATTACTCTCACTTTTTTACAATAGTTGACTTGTCAAGTCCCCTACTTAAAAAAATCGTTTTTAAGTCCACATGGTCAAATATGATGCCAAAATGGTCCCAAATTGTGATAAGACCGATAGGTGTGCACTAAGTCATGCTTACTTGTGGGCTGATGTGGCATCACATGATTGGTTACTTTTTGAATTTTAGAGGTACTTTTTTGGGATAAACATTGATATGACATTTTTAGTGCACCACTATTGGGCCCATTTTGTCCACATGCTATAACATGTATTGGCACTCTTATTAGGTACCAGTCTCGGTCCCTCTCCCCTACTCGATACAAGAGCACGAGCCTTAGACTAGAACCTCTTTGGGTAAGAGTCAAGGACTAAGGGGTATCCACTCCACCAAACTCGTCTGAAAGACGATCTCGACTTCATCCCTTATGATGTTGGAACCTTGCACTAAACAAGATTAGATCCTCGGTGGGCTCATTAAGAACTGATCAACTTCACCAAGAAACCAAAAGCCTATTGACAAAAAGGCCAAAAAAATTGCATGACAAATAAAATCAACCGTCAAATTTAGACTAGATGCCCTATTGCAACAGGGTAGCTGGACCAAAACTCAATTATAATACGTGAAGGCACGATGTAAAGAGTGAATGAGTTGACTTTAGAATTTAATTAAAGGTTGACGACTTAAGTGAGGCGATAGAGACGTAATTATTCCTTGCCACCGTAAATTACTACGGGAGAATAATTTGACGTTTTGTAAGATGGTCTTTTTCAAGATTCCCTAAAGTTTTCATTGAAAAAGTTGGTGGAAGTGATAGTCATTCGTGGGGAATGGAAGTCATGATGTCAATATTCCCTTGGAAAATGCACGATGAAAGCTACTAATGTTTGATGTTTAGTTTAGTTTATTATTTATTTGTATTTATTACTTTTGCAATAAACTTTAAAAATAAACTTTAGATTAATTTTATTACTTATTTGACCTCGAGGGTAAGAAATTGAATTGTATTATTTTTTATTTAGTTAGAGTATTTTTTTGGGATCTTTGGGTTTTAAATTTTTTTTACTTATTTTCTTGAGATTATTAGGTTAAGTTTTTGAAAGCTTTTGTAATGAGTGAGGAGTTTTGTTGACATGTTAAATAGAGTGGTTAGTTTTGTACCAGAATATCATGTTTATTCAACTTTTTAGAGCCAACAATTAAAGTAAGTGTCATGTCACTATTACATGAATTTAATCATTCGAGAACTAGTTTCAAAAGTAGTAAGTACATCATATTCAAATTTTCTCTTCTCTCTTTGTTTGCTATTTTTTTTTCTTTTACTTTCTTTTTAAGCACGTGGGATCTAAAAGGTTTATAGTTTTTTAGGCTGTTGATTGTATTTACAGTAAATATTTAAGCACTATCCTTATTACCTTCTTTGTGAAAGCTTGTGCACTTGCTTTCTAGAGAGATTTAGGGTGTAACAAGGTTTTTATAAAATATGACTTATTTTGTTATTACTTACTTGACAGACACTCTTTATTAATATTCTAATACATGAAACTAAGATTGAGGAATAGTGGCTAGGGCTTTGTTTGCATAACATTGATGACAAAGTGTCGATCCCAAAGCACTTCCAACATCTTTGGCTACACCCTAGCATCAATATCTCCAACAAGGCAATTTAATCATCACAAATTCCTTCATAAATGATATTTTTGAAAAATTAGTAAGAGAATATTTGAAACTTGTCAAATACAACAAGAGAGACTCTCTCTCTTCACATGAGATGTAGGCAACTATAAAATTAACTCTTCCTGATAAACTTGCGAGGCACATAGTCTTGGAAGACATTAAGGTCATCACCAAATTTGCTTCCAATCAATTATTTTATATTTGGTTTTTTCTTTTCCAGTATATCCAAGATAACCATGTAATTTTTATTTTTAGCTTAATCATTTTATCTTGAAAAGGAGTGAAGTGTTTTAAATATATTTATTAACACGGTATTATAACAATAATCATTTTGGGTCGTGATGGGTATTGTGCTTTAGAAATGACACTTTGTTAGTATTATTTGAAAAATGTATTGTAATTTGTGCCTATTTATTACATTACCCACTTGGGTAAACCAAAAAGAAAATGTCTTTAATATGTTTAATCTGTACATGTTTGTTTGATTCTATATTGGCTTGAAAGATTTTTTTAATTACCCAGCCTCTCTTGCTTTGACAATAGGTGTATATCTAGTTTATCTTAGATCCAACCAGCTAATCATCTAACATTTTCCAATCATAAAATTAAATACAATGAACAATTTGGGCCCCTTACAATTCCTTACCCACTTCATCTAAATAGTCAATGCATACTACCAAGCCATGGACATCTTTATGCCTAAGGAAACTTCTCCTTTGCTAAATTTAAGTAAGCGAAAAACTACAACAACATCCAAAGTGCAAGTTCTCTCACTAAATAAATTGTATGCCACCCCCTTTCCTAATGAATTAATTATTGAGGTGGCAAATATGTAGATAAAAATCAAAAGCACTATTGTAATCAACAATGTTAACCATGAGCATTGCATGTATAGTCCAACCATTTTATGTTATTATCTAAGTTATGTTTAATACTCTATAACAATTTACTCAAAAACTTGAGGCTAGTTTCCAACAAGTTTATTCATGTGCATCTTGCAATCATCATACACTTGTCTATTAGTTGCACGTGTATGGTATTAGAATGTAATACCTATCTTTTAATATGAACCATAATTTTTTAATTTTGGACAAAGCTGTATCCTTGAGAGATAATGATTTTATTTGTTTCAAGATAGAAAAATACATTAATATTCTTTCTTGTGAGTGTGTTTGTATTTGTGCATTATGTATAAGTATGTAGTGTGTATGGACATGTATTGCACACAATTATACATCTTTGCATATGTGTGTGTCTATGTGCATGTGCACTTATGATAAATTCTAGTTTATATTTTTGCTAAATTTGGCTTTATACTAATATTTGGAGGAATTTTGGCATATTATTATGTATGGCATTTGATAGCTTTAATGATTTTTCCTTTCTCAATTTTACTTGAATCTCTTCTTTATTTGTGAGGCGGTAAGTGTAAGATGGACTAAAATAGAAATTTAAAAAATGAACCCTATACTAATCAATCAAACAATAGAAGAGGACATGATGAATACTAAGAGGGGGGGGGGGGGGTGAATTAGTATGCCAAAAATCTTTGCACTTAAACACTTTACAAGACTGACAGTAAACCGGTAAAACAGTTTAGCAGACAAACCGGTTAGCACACATGCAAACCAAATAGCAAATAATGCATTCACCCACAAAAGCACAAACACCATAACACATGAGATTTTGACATGGAAACCCAAATGGGAAAAACCACGGTGAGATGGAACTCACAAGTAACTATCTGCATAATAGGAACCATACCGGTTAAGGTCTTACAATGTTCTTTACCAGAACAGATCCTGTTAGGAATCTCAATCTCTGTTAGGAAGGGGGGGTGAATTAGTATGCCAAAAATCTTTGCACTTAAACACTTTACAAGACTGACAGTAAACCGGTAAAACAGTTTAGTAGATAAACCGGTTAGCACACATGCAAACCAAATAGCAAATAATGCATTCACCCACAAAAGCACAAACACCATAACACATGAGATTTTGACGTGGAAACCCAAATGGGAAAAACCATGGTGAGATGGAACTCACAAGTAACTATCTGTAGAATAGGAACCATACCGGTTAAGGTCTTACAATGTTCTTTACTAGAACAGATCCTGTTAGGAATCTCAATCTCTATTAGGATATAAGTCCGATTAAAGACTACCTTGCTAGAGGATTTTAGATCCACAAATGTGAACCACCTTGTTAGAGGATTTACAAAAGACTTTTGGGCCTACCCGGTTAAGGGCTACAGACTTGTCAAATATGTGAGTAATCAACAAGTGATTGATCTAGCTAACAACACAGACTGCTTGGTTAGATCCTTGATAGCTCATTCCTAATGCATTCCAGCATTACTTTAGTCTTCTACACATTCATATTCTCTCCAACTCCTCAACCACCTTAAACCCTAGCAACAACATAAACTTTCGCTACAACCACATCAACAACCTAAAACCCTAGACATGATGTCCTTATAAAGGAATTTGATTTCATGTCGATCCAATAGGATTACATTACAATTTCTTAGGTTCAATGAACTTGGACATACTTGGTAACACGACATAAAAAGCACCGTTAAAGTGTCGGCGCCGTTAAACAATCGGTGGATGGTAACTCATCACAAAATGCCGATTGGTAACTCATCATAGAGTTTACCAGTTCATATAAAATGTCGGTTGGTAACTCATCACAGAGTATTACCAGTTCATACAAAATGCCGGTTGCCAGTTTGACAAAAAATGAAGACTGGGAAATATGTGTTCTGCCGCTTTGATCCTTCATGCCGCTTGAGATCCTCGAACCGCTTGGGGTCTACATACCGGTAAACACATTCTGCAAAACACCAATAGTCTAATGACTATAATACAACATACCGGTTGGAACAAATACCGGTTGTGCTCTAACTCATACATATAAAGGGGATCTCAATGCAAGTGTGTGTCCATCAATGACAATCACATCATAAACATAAAAAATGCCAACAATCTCCCCCTTTGGCATTGATGGCAACACTTAGGAAAATAAAATTTTGACATCTAAGTGTTTTACAACAAAATCATGCCATTAGCAAAATTGCTCCCCCTAAGCATATACACTATCTCTTTGACAATACAATGTATAACAATTTTGCATATAGAGCATAAACATTGAGATATTCAGAGCATATATCAAAATTTTGATTACCAGATACTTCTCCCCTATACTTCTCCCAAATAGAATTCTTCTCCCCCTTTGCCAACAATGACAAAGTACAGCTGAACAACCCTGTTTTCATTTGATATTAAAATAATAAAAATTTACGACAATAAGGAATAATACTTGTCAAAAATAGATTTAAAGTCCTGCAAGAATTGTTTCATTGATAAAGACCAGGACTCAAGTAGGGAGGTGGCTACTTCTTTCTCTGTCTGCATCTGGGAGACCTGTTCTTCCATGGCATCGATTGTGCTCATCTCCTATGTCATTGTTAAGGCATCCAGGTTTAGATAACACTTCTGAAGAATTTGCAATCGTGGGAGTAGAACCAGTTGTAGCTCCTGCAAATCTCTAGACCGGGTGCTGATCTCTTGCTCCATTTTTGCTGACTGGATGTGAAACCGGTGAACGGTTTGCCCATAAGTTGTAAAGGAATCATAAGGTGGTTTCAATGTGCTCATGTAGGATTGCAAGTCAGTTTGAAGCTTTTGCTTCTGAGCTAGCACATCATCATAGAACATATGGGGTTGGCAGATCTTGCTAAGTAGCAGATTCCCCTCATCTAGAGCGTCCCTTATATCCTTTTGTTCTTTTTGCAGTTCAGACCGGAGCTCATTCAACTTCTTTACCAGAGCTGTATTAAGAGCTTTTTGATGCTCTTTCTTGACATTTGCCTCCGCTGCCTCTTCTAGGCTCTGCACCTGATCATCCACTACTATGCATAGGAGCTTAAGTTTAGCCAGTGATGATTTAGTGTTGGGAAGGTTAGTACCGAGTATCAAACCGGTAAGAGTGTCCACAACCGCTTGAATTACATCCTGCTCCTTCCTCTGTATGTTTTCAAGTCGTTCTTGGGCAACTTTGATGCTCTGCATCAGCTCCATTTCACTTGCAGACTAGAGGTTGATAGGACTGGTGAGGTCAGCCGGTTTGGCTTGACTACCGGTTGCCTTCAGAGTCTCCATCTGGGTTTTCTTTGCCGCTTCTCTTTCCTTATCCTCTTCTGCTTTGTCTTCCTCAGCCTTTTTCCTCTCAGCTTCTATCCTCTTCTTCTTTTCTTTGTCTTCCTCTTCCTTCTTCCTTTCTGCTTCCTTCTTCTTCTCCTCTTCTTTCTCTTCCTCTTCCTTCTTCTTTTTCTCTGCTTCTCTCCTCTTATCTTCTTCCTCATCTTCCTCTTCCTTCTTCTTCCTCTCTGCTTCCTTCTTCTTCTTTTGTTCCTTGTCTTCCTCTTCTTTCTTTTTCCTTCCGTCTTCTTTCTTCTTTTCCTCTTCATCTTTTTTTCTTTTCTCCTCTTCCTCTTTTCTCTTTTCCTCCTCTTTTCGCTTCTCCTCATCTTCATCCTTTTTCCTTTGCTCTGCTTGTTCCTTTGCCACTTCCTGTCTGTCCTCGACTTGCTTATCAACCTGTTTAGCCTGTTGCTCCTGTCTTGTTGCCTCAGATGTTTTTTCCTGAGTAATATCCTCTACATCCATATCATCGACATCAATGGTGTCGATCAGCTCAACAACCGGGTTTCCTTCATCATCAAATGCTTCATCCGATTTTGTTATTACCGGTTCTTGCTCAGCCTTTCGGTTGGCTTCAGCCACTCGATGCATTTTCAAAGCTTCTAGAGCAAGGGTGTGTGTATTATTGAGCACTTATTTACCCTTCCCTTCAAGTAACAAGAGTCTTCTTCTTCTCATGAAGAAGAGGCCTTTGTATTTGTTCATCACTTTGAACAATTCCGAATTTGATACATCAGGAAAATGTTCAGCAAATTTTTTTTCTCTCATTTCCTGTTCCTTCTCTATGGCAATGCACCATTTATTGTCTAAGGATTTATACAAAGAATTCGGCATCTTAGATCTAATTTCTGAAGGTGACCGGTCATTAACACATAAATACTGAATTATTTCTTTTTCAACCGCTTCCTTTTCATCATTATTAAAGTCATCAAAACAATCAATTAAATCATTCAATACTTTTCTCCTAATGTTTTTGATATTTCTTTGACAATGTGTCAAAGGTTTGTAGGAGGAGATATCAATATTTACTGGTGCCGATGATGCCGGTTCATTCTTTGTCTTTTTCTTTGCTTGACATGTTTTCTTTGGTTTTTCCTCAGACACAGTTTCTTCTGAGTCTAGAGAGGTATTCCTTGTCTTCCTCTTTCTCTCAAACACTTTAGCAGGTGCTGCTTCAGGTTCCTTTTTAGCTGGTGACCGCTTGGTCACTGCAGGACTGGCTGTAGTAGCTGGTGCCGATGCTGAAGGCACTATTTTGCCTTCTTCACTGAAGGTTCTTTTCCTTTGTTTGTTGCGGGTTCCTCAACCAGTGTTATCCTTTCTAGGTAGGTGCTAGTTCTTTTTGCCTTTGGATCAAGCAGTGAGGCAATAAGGGTAGAGGCATATCCTTCCAGCATATCATTCATTACCTCATAGCCCATAGGCTCCACTTCCTCCTGTCTGGGCTCAACAGCCTCCATTATGCATTGATCCACTTTGATGGTGAAACATATATCATCTTCATATCTCTTGACAATATCACCTGATATTCTCACCCTCTGACTCATTTTGCGTCTGAACTCATCAAAATACTTGTTTAGAACTTCAGGGTAACCGGTTCCAACTACTTGAATGCTTTCCTTGATTTGCTTGGTTACTGGTTGGTCAGCAGATCATTGGACATCACCTACTCCTGGAAAGTAGCCTTGGAAGTAAAAGAATAGTCCAACCAGTAGTTGTCCAAACTTAAACCTTAAAGCATTATCCTGTTTGATAGATTTCAGATTCAATAGGAGTTGCCTTTGCATACCGGTGCATAGGTCAAATGATGCATCCTCCTTGATCATCCGATAAGCGACATTTACTGTTGCAGCAGATATAGAGTTAATTCTGCTCACTAAGAACGTCTGGTATCCAATCACCATACATGCATACTTCACTAGATCGTCCTTGATAGAGTTGACGGTCATACCTCGTGAGTCGCTCACTGAACCAGTGAGCTTGGACATTTTAGTTTTGCTTACCGTCCTTAGGGTTGGCACATCCACTGTATTGCAGAAACTAGTGACGAAATGAATTGCTTGTGTTGTTATATCACACATTCTTTCCAGGTACATCTTGTCACCATGAACTCTGCTCAGAATGATCCTAATGTGATCATCTGTGAAATCCTCCGGGAAATAAACAAAATTGTGGAGCTTCTTCTTCTCCAAGATACTATACTCCAGTTTGACCTTTTTATCTTGTCCACAGAACAAACCTAGCTGGGAGTGGATAGCTAGAGACCCTAGGTCTTCAATCTTGCAATCTATGTAATTAGAAATCCCTTCTTCTACTATAACACCAGCCGGAACTTGTGATAGGGCATTATACTTAGACTTGCATTGAATAAAACTTGCAGACTCGATAGATGCACTAGAACTGGTATGAGATGCGGAAGCCATGATAGAAACTTAAAAACTCGAGAAATACCTTTTGAAACACGTGAATTTAGGGCTTTCAGATTCTCCTTCACTTCACACTCCGTCGGTTGCAGAATCACTGCTTTGCATTCTTCACTTGGCTGTTTGCAATTTGGATTTGAATCTCCTTCACGGTTTCTCAATTTCTCAAAATCTCAGCACAAATCACCTTTTCTTCGCTCTGCTCTTTGAAAAACATTTCTTCGCTCGAAAACTGATAGTGAGAAATGATTTGAAAAATGCTTTTAAGTATATTCCTCACCTACTGCCATTAATGCTCCTCCAATAGGGCATAAACCCTAATTTGCCTTTTACCATTTCTGGTCTTCCACCAACTAATAGGTATCACATACTAGTTAAGGTCTTTTACCGGTGTAAACCGGGGGTTCGAAACATTTCGCTTTTTGCTCCCCCTAAGCTTTTCTGAAGCTTAGTTTGCCGGTTCTGTGATTTCCACACTAGGTGCAGAAAATGATTCCTCTTGTAACACCGCTAGTTTCTTCTTCCAGGTTTTGTTCATGTCCGCTTGAATAGTGTCAACATCAATGTTTCCTTTCGGAGTGACCGATATATCATCAGATATGTTCTTTCTTGATCTACAAAATCTGGCAATGTGACCCAGTTTGTTGCAGTGATAGCAGACCAATCCAGGTGCTCTCCAAGGTCCATTATTCACTTTGTCGTTCTTCCTTCTGCATGTTGCAGTAGTGTGACCATGACCGTGATAGACCATACAATTTTATCTCCATCCGATTGCCACTTGATAGCCACCGCTTCTTGGCTGATGATTGAAGGCATTAAACCGGTTGTGATTCCGGTTCACAAAAGGTTTAGGATCAACTCCTTGGGTCCTCTGAGGATATCTTCTAGTGTTGTTCATAACAGACCTGCATTCAGATGCTCTATGTCCATACTTGTTGCATGCATAATAGTTACCATTAAATCTATAGGATCTAGGCTTATCATTTAGGAAATAAGGAAAATTGTTGTAAGCCTTACTCCTACACACATTTGCAGTATGTCCTTCTTTTTGACAGTTAAAGCAAACAGGTTTATACTTTTGCTTACCTTTATCCTTTGATGCCGGTGGTTTCTTTGATGTTCCAGCATTTGTACCAGAGGTCTCACCTTCCTCATGACTGGAATAACCAAGTCCATTGGTATTCTTTGCTAGTTTGGCATATTCAAGCTTTTGCTCTAGCTTGACAGTACTCTTGTTGAACTTAGCAAGTATTTCCTTTGACTCAGAGAGTTCTTTGGAAATAGCAGCATTTGTTTCCATTAGGTTTTCATTCTCAGAGATGGCAATGTTCAATTCTCCCTGCATGTCTTCCTTTTCCACTTTGCTTGCATATGAAACACTGACCGGTAAAGGTAGGACGATTGTTCATATTATTCATTCCATTATTCATCTTAGTTTTGCATTGTTTGCCATATGACCAAATTTATTGCATTGCTTTGTCCAGATCTGGAGGATTCTCCTTTCTCAAATCCAAGTCCTCTCATGTTCTTTCTATGTCTCTAACTTTCCAGCATCTCATCAAGCCTTGCTGAGCTAGCATTGAATTTGTCTTTGTATTCATTTGTAGTAGCAAGCTCATCTCTTAGGGCAACAATTTGTCTCTTAAGTTTTGGACCATTATTATCTGATTGTGTTAACTCAAGCTTCAATTGATCATTCTCATAGGTAAGCCTAAAACATTCATCTGTTTTGTCCTTCAATGATTGAGTCAAATTCTCTTCATTCTTCTTTTGATCTTCAATCTCGTTAGTTAGCTGCATCACAATGAATTGGATCTCATTCTTCAACACAACATTCTCTTTTGCAAGCTTATCACATTCATTAGTTTTGTCTTGATTCTCCATGCATTGATCTTCTTTCTCCTTCACTTTGTCTATGAACTCTTTCCTCTTGTCTCTAGAAGTGTTGACCTGATCTTTCAAATCATTAATGAAATCTTCTGCTGCATTCAGGTTTCTTTTGAAGGAACTTATCTGATTTATTGTTTCATCAATATCCTCAAGTGACACACAAAGCTATCTTTGAAAATTGAAATCCATTGATTCAATCTCCTAGACCTTCCTCAAGCGGTTAGGATTCCTTAGAGGAACTAGGCTCTGATACCAATTGTTGGAATCAAGGAACACTAAGGGGGGGGTGAATCAGTGTTCTACCAGCTATTAAATTTTCTAAGTTAACCTTAAACCACCAAAAGCATAAGCATGAAACTAAAATGCGGAAACACAAAACAACCAATCACAAAATCATAACACCAAGATTTTTACGTGGAAACCCAAATGGGAAAAACCACTGTGGGATTTGAACCCACAATATTATTCTACTATGGCCAATAGAAAAATAATATTACATGAAGGGGAATACACAAGCATTTAGGCACACTGCTTAGAGCTTACAACATAATTACAATAAGGTCTACAACCCCGGAAGGCTCACTTCCTTACAGATCAATTACAGTGATGAATTACAATGATTGAACTCCAAAATAGAATCTAACAATGCTTGGATGAAATCCGGTTAGATGAAAAACTCTTACTGTATCTCTTCTGCAACCCTTCTTTGTTTTCTTAGTCAGCTATCAGATCAAGAATGCACACATGAAACTGCGCCAAAAGAGATTCTCGATCACTACTTGCTCGCATACTATTATATCACACACCAAAAAGATCTTCTCCATCGGTCTTATATATCTGGAATCAAAAAATAATCATTTATCAAGTTGTCCTATTAATGTGACATGTAGTCATGAGTCGACTTGAATCAGATCACCAAAACGTATGTGGATCCATTAAATGATGCCAAAAAGACTTCCAAAAGTCGGCTTTGTCACCCCATACACAAATCTCACCAGTTCAATCACCAGAAAGATTCCACACCAAAACTGTTCTACTCAACCTGAATTACTGGACCACAATAACTTCCGGATATCAAAATATATGATTACCAAATAGGATTCTTATGAAGAGTGTCCATCAATGACAACACTAAACTATTATCCATGTACCAAAATTCATCGGATGAGTGTCAATTGGCAACAAGACGAACAAATAGGAATGTTATTGGAACCAAGTGGGTATTACTGAATAAATTGAATGAAGAAGGACAAGTGACAAGGAACAAAGCTAGGTTGGTGTGTAAAGGATATTGTCAAGTAAAAGGTATTGATTTTGAGGAAAGTTTTTATCTGGTGGCTAGAATGGACCATCAAAATGTTTCTTGCATTTGCAGCCCACAAGGGCTTTAAGGTGTATCAGATGGATGTTAAGTCAACCTTCTTGAATGGAGATTTAGAAGAAGAAGTATATATAGAACAACCCGATGGATTTTAGTTGGCAGGGGATCTGAACATAGAGTGTATATTGAAAAAGGCATTGCGTTACCATAAGAAATCCCCTAGGCTTGGTATGCAAGGTTGGACAAGTACTTACTGCAACAAGGCTTCAAGAAAGCTACAACATATAGTAATCTATATTTCAAGATTGAGAATAAAAAACTATTGATAGTTGTATATGTTGATGACATTATCTTTGATGGAGATGATGGTGTATGTAAGAGATTTGCAAAGGAAATGCAGAAAGAATTTGAGATGTCAATGATTAGTGAATTGTCTTTCTTTCTCAAGCTTCAAGATGTTGAGTTAGATGATGGAATTTTCATTTCTTAGGCAAAGTATATTAAGGAGATGCTGAAGAAGTTTGGTATGAAGAATTTTAAACTAGTGAATACCCTCATGGCTCCTAGTTTTCATTTGAGTAAGGATGCCAAGTCTCTAAGAGATGATCAGACTCTCTATAAGTGTATGATTGGAGGGTTGCTATATTTGACTACTTCTAGACTTGATATTATGCATGCAACATGTTTGGTTTCTAGATATCAAGTTAAGCCTATGAGATCTCATGATAAGGCTATTAAAAGGATACTTAGATATTTGAAAGGGACTCTAGATTATGGTTTATGGTAAAAGTGAATGATGGTTTCTCTTTAAAGGCCTATACTTGGGCTGGCTGTGTGGATGACATAAGAAGTACCAATGGAAGTGCATTTTTTTTGGGAGACAGATTGATTTCTAGGTTCAGTAAGAAGCAAGATTTAGTTTATTTATCAACAAAAAGGTAGAATAAATTACTACAACTATTGGCAATATGCTGGATTTGGTTAAGTGTTATCATTGATGTCAACACTATATCCCGGTTAGTCTTGGTGATCATCTTGGTTTTGGTTGTGATTTTGATCCAAGATGATCAGGTCTCTGGATTCGGTTTTGAATGCTTATTTTGGCTGGTTACATACTTGCTCTATTATGTTGGTTCATGATTTGAGGCTTTGGGTGTTATCACTTTTGGTATTGTTGGTACCGACTAGTTTCTGGATTTATTGGCTTGCCTCTTATGGAGATAAAAAGCAAGATTGGGTGACTAGGACCTAATCCCACTTTTGCCAACACATTGGGAATACAAAAGACCCTAGGGAGATAGCTCACTTTGGCTAATTCTTGTGAGAAAGAGAGAGCCAAGGATTATATCTTAGGGTTTCTATTCCTCTTGTTTTAAATGAAGGAAAGATATGCACAATTGAATGTAATAATGAACTATGCTAGGAGATAAACAATGAAGCGTACATAAACTGAAATTGCAAAAACTTGTAGATCTGAAACTGAGATATTGAAAGAAGAGAAGGGGGAGGAATTTGAATGTGTACCTCATGTTGAAAAATGAGCCAAACTAGCTTGGATAGGAGTTCCATGCTCTAGACCTCTTTTGTCTAACATAAAGTTGTTAGGACTCGGAGGCAACTGAGAGGGGTGGGGGGGGGGTGAATCAGTTGTCTATTAATTTCAACCCAAATATAACTTAACCAAACTTAATGCATAATACCGGTAAACCAAACTTTATGCTGGTTGACAGTTTAACAATTAATTACAATACTGGTAAAGTTTAATGCATGAAACAAAAAGACAAATAACATCCACAACACATAACATAGATATTTATACATGCAAACCCTGTAAGGGGAAAAACCACTGTGGGAAACCTTACCCATAATCAGATGATTCTACTACAGATAGTATGTGTGTATAATATGGGGTCTACACATGCAGAAAGGCCAACCGCCTAGAGCTCACTGCTCAATCACAAAATGGGAGTCACACTGACTACAATTAGATGGTTAAATCCAATGATAATGTACTACTCAAAATAACACCTTCATATGATGGATTCAGTACCGGTTAAGCTCTGATTGCCTTCTCCATAACCTTCCTTGAATCTTCAAATGATGTCTATATGTATAGCTCTGCTTATATTTGCATATACCGAAATACCTTATGCTCTTTCACTTATTACATTCCCATCTAATCTCACAAATGAGATCTTACATATATACCAAAACCTGAGACCAAATGTGTAGGTTGGCTCACAAAGAATATTACAATAAAATCAATTACAAATGAATCAATATGCAATGCATCATGTCAGCTCAATGCATTTACAATAATAACAAATTGTCTCCATAACGTGTCGTGTTGATCTGGAATAGATAACGCTTGCCGGTCCATAACCTAGACCTATTTGCTGGTAACAACAAATATGCAAACCCGATTAGACCAATAACCAAATAACCAAAAAAAAGTGTCCAAACAATGTCTTCGACATAACCAAGTAGTCTCCAAGTTATCCTTAGTGCCGGTGAACAATATAACCTGTCGGTGAACCAGATACCAGTGACTGTGCATAAGTCATTGAACATGCCGGTGAACATAACCAAAGATCTCGAAGTGCTGATAAGTGTTGACAAGTGTTGACAAGTGTTGACATCAATGACAAAACTAGTGCAACACATACAAAATACCAACAATCTCCCCCTTTGGCATTGATGGCAACACAAGATGGAAAAGCCATCTAAGTGCCAAAGCAGAAATGCCAAAAAACCAAAAACCAACAATCTCCCAAAGAGACCATTAACCAGAAATTAAAATATAGATACATAGAGTAACAATCTCTCCCCCAATGAATAATCTCTCCTGAAAAGATAATGTATTTTTCCATAGATATCTCTCCCCCTTTGACATCAAATACTAAAGCAATACAAAAACCAGATAAAATAGTTCATAGAACTTATTACAAAATACCAACTTATCCAATTTATCCAACTACTCCCCCTGAGAAGTAGCTCTCCTCATCAAAGTCGGAAAAAAAGATTTACATATTAAGTCTGCCGGTTTGATTCCAAGCATCAACTGTCTAAGTCTCTACCAGTGAGGGTATAACTCCAAGCTGCTCTCTGAGATATTCAAAAGTTTCCTTAGGAAAAGGCTTAGTAAAAATATCTGCAATCTTCTCTTTAGTATTCACATAAACCAATTTCACTTCTTTTTCTTCAACATTCTCTTTAAGAAAATTGAATTTGATAGAAACATATTTAGTTTTAGAGTGAAATACCTGATTCTTAGATATATCAATTTCTGCCATATTATCACAGTAAATGGTTATAGGTTCTTTGCATTTTACCTTTATGTGCTTCAACATTTGTTTAATCCATAATACCTGGGTACAGTTAGTTGTTGCTGCAACATATTCTGATTCTACTGTTGATCAAGATGTGCAACTCTGTTTCTTACTCAACCATGAAATCAATCTGCTACCAAGAAAGAATGCTCCGATGGTCGTGCTCTTTCTGTCATCTACATCTCCTACCCAATTTGTATCTGTGTATGCACATAAATCAAAATTTTTATCTTTAGGATACCATAAACCAAGATTTGTTGTTCCTTGTAGATACCGAGAAATCTTTTTTACTGCTGATTCATGATTTTCTTTAGGATTACTCTGAAATCTTGAAACAATACATACTACATTCATAATATCAGGTCTTGTTTGTGTCAAATATAGTAAACCTCCAATCATAGACTTGTATCTTGTCGGATTAACATGTGCTGATTCATCCTTCAATGATAGTTTATTGGTTGTAGTCATAGGTGTACTTACCAGTTTAGAGTTTTCAATGCCAAATTTCTTAAGTAATTCCTTCAAGTACTTTGATTGATTTATGAATATACATTTATCAGTCTGTGAAATCTGCAACCCTAAAAAGAATTTTATCTCCCCAATCATAGACATTTCAAATTCTTCCTGCATCTTATTAGAAAAGTCTTTACACAATCCATCTTCTCCTCCAGAAATGATATCACAACAAAAACTTCAATAACCAAGATGTCATCATTAGTTACTTTGTAGTATAAGTTGCTGTCAGCATTACCTTTAGTGTAACCAAGCTTCAAAAGATATTTGTCCAATCTAGCATACCAAGCTCTAGGAGCTTGTTTTAATCCATATAAATCTTTCCTTAACCTGCAAACCATATCTTTGTCATCTGTCAAAGAAAATACATTAGGTTGTTCAATGTAAACTTCCTCTTCAAGATCACCATTAAAAAATGCACATTTAACATCCATTTGATATACTTTATAGTTCTTGTGTGCTGCAAAAGATAAGAATAGTCTGACTGCCTCAATTCTAGGTACCGGTGCAAAGGTTTCATTATAATCAATTCCTTCTTTCTGTGAATATCCCTTACACACTAATCTTTCTTTGTTTCTGATTACCTTACCATCTTCATTAAGTTTATTTTTGAATACCCATTTAGTTCCAATTACATTTTTGTTTTTAGGCCAGAGAACCAATGTCCATGTGTTATTCTTTTCAATTTGTTCCAATTCATCTTGCATAGCTTTAATCCAATATTTATCTTCACATGCCTCAATAACTGATGCTGGTTCAATTTGAGAAATTAGACATACCTCTTCATTTTCCAGTCTTCCTCTTGTCATAACTCCTTGATACTTGTTCTCAATTATCTGACTTTCAGAGGGATTCAATCTTACATACCTGGGTGTATTCACTTGCGACTGTTCTTCAGTCACTGTGGAATTCTCAAGCGATGCCGGTGTGACTGGATCAACATTCTGTACTGGTGTACTCATTATAGGTTCATTTGTGATTATCTCTATTTCCGGTTCAGAGTCCATTGACCTTGAATTACCTCTAAATTTTTCATCAATCTTCACATTTGCACTCTCAATGATTTTCTGCAATCTTTTATTAAAACATCTATATGCCTTGCTCTTAGATGAATAACCAATAAATATTCCTTCATCACTTCTAGGATCAAATTTGCCAATATACTCATCTCTCCTAATATAACATTTGCTTCCAAATATTATGAAATATTTAAGAGTAGGAGTATTACCAAACCATAGTTCATGAGGGGTCTTACCAGTTCTACCTTTCATGTGAACTCTGTTGAATGTGTAAACTGTTGTATTCATGGCTTCTCTCCAGTACACATGAGGTAGGTTTGCTTATGATATCATGCTTCTAGCTGCATCCAGAATAGTTCTTTTCTTCTTTTCCACAACTCCATTTTGCTGGGGTGTCTGAGGTGCTGATAACTATTTTCTGATTCCATTCACTTCACATAATGTATTAAATTCCTTAGATGTGAATTCACCTCCTTGATCTGATGTTAAACATTTGATTTTCTTACCAGTTTCATTCTCTACCATTACCTTGAATAATTGGAATTTCCCAAAAGCTTCTGATTTCTCCCTGAGAAAAGTAACCCAACACATTCTAGAATAGTCATCAATGATTAGCATAAAATATCTATCTCCTTGTAGACTTCTAGTTCTTGCTGGACCACATAAATCAGTATGAATTAAGTCAAGAACATTATTAGATTTCTTTGGAATACTCTTAAAGGTTGTTCTAACTTTCTTTCCAAATTGGCATTCCTTACATACCAGATTGTGAGGTTTAACAATCTTAGGTAAATCCCTTACTGCCTTAGTTGTACTAATATTCACAAAGCAATCAAAGTTTACATGACAAAGTCTCTTATGCCATACCGAACTTTCATTAATATGTGCAATCAAACATGCTTTCTCATTGTTATTCAAATGAAAGATATTACCTCTAGTCTGATTACTGGTTGCAATTTCCAAACCAGTTCTGTTCATGATTTTGCATTTACCATTCTTGAATTGTAACTGAAAACTTTTTTCAACTAATTGACCAAGACTCAAAAGATTATGCTTCAAACCTTCAACATAGTAAACATTATCAGTATTGTGCTTACCATCAAAAGATATAGTGCATTTTACTTTGATCAAACAAGCTTTATCATCTCCAAATCTTACTAGACCTCCATTGTATTCTTGAAAAGTTAAGAATTTACTTTTAACACTAGTCATATGATGTGAACACCTGGAATCAATGACCCATTCATCCTTTTCTTCAATTTTAGCTACCAGGGCTTGCTCTACCGGTTGAACAGTAGGTGCCGGTTGATCTTCTATTATAGCAACAAAATCCCATCCATTGTCTACTGGTTCCTCATCAGAATCATCAGTAACTCCTTCATCAACATAATAACATGATTTGTCTCTATTCTTCTTAAATTTGTATCTCTGATATTCAGGGTTAGGCTTATATGTTATTTTAGCTTCTTCTTTCAATCTTGCATGTCTATCAGGACACCTAGATTCCATATGACCAATTTTATTGTAGTTAAAACATTTTAATGGTGCTTAACCTTCATACTTACTTCCAATTGGACCTTTAGGCATTTTCCTTGTAAATAGTGCTTCAAGCTCTTCCAGTTCTTCATTCTCCCTTTTGATGTCTTCAAGTTCTCTAGCATAGAATGCTTTCCAATCAGATTTCTTAGATGATGATGATGATGATGCCTTAAAAGCTAAATCTGTCTTAATAGTAGCAACATGACCAAATTCCTCAAGTTTTCCAACCAAAGTATCTCTAGATACTGATGCATTAGGCATTGTTCTCAATTCATTAATAGCTGTTACTTTCATTTTATATGCTAGTGGAAATGCTCTTAAAACTTTAGAAATAATTTCATCTTCACTTAAGGATCCTCCACAAAATTGTATACCCAAAACAATTTCATTTACTCTTTCCATAAAAGCAGAAATCCTTTTATCTTCTTCCATTTTCAGATTTTCATACTTGACCTGGAAGCATTCTAGTTTTGCAATTTTGACTATGGTATCACCTTCATTCAATGTTTCGAATTTGTCCCAAATAGCTTTAGCAGTAGATCAGTCTGATAATCCCATGATTTGCTGATCTGACAATGCGCTCAAAAGTGCTTCCCTTGCTTTGCAATCATTCTCCTGATCTTTAGCCAAGGTTGGTTGATTAGGTTGACCTTGATTAGGACCAACATAGCCATTCTTTGTAACATCCCATATGTCTTTTCCAATGCATTCTAGTTTTGCAATTTTGACTGTGGTATCACCTTCATTCAATGTTTCCAATTTGTCCCAAATAGCTTTAGCAGTAGATCAATATGATAATCCCATGATTTGCTGATCTGACAATACACTCAAAAGTGCTTCCCTTGCTTTGCAATCATTCTCCTAATCTTTAGTCAATGTTGATTGATTAGGTTGACCTTGATTAAGACCAACATAGCCATTCTTTGTAACATCCCATATGTCTTTTCCAATGCAATTCAGATGTGTCTCTATTCTGTCCTTCCTAAAATAGTTAGTTGCCATAGAATCTCCTCAAGCTGTTAAACTTCTATAAAAACATGACTTAGCTCTGATATCAATTGTTAGGAACCAGAGGCAACTGAGAGAGGGGGGTGAATTAGTTATCTATTAATTTCAACCCAAATATAACTTAACCAACCTTAATGCATAATACCGGTAAACCAAACTTTATGTCGGTTGACAATTTAACAGTTAATTACAATACCGATAAAGTTTAAAGCATGAAACTAAAAGACAAATAACATCCACAACACATAACACATATATTTGTACGTGGAACCCTGTAAGGGGAAAAACCACGGTGGGAAACCTTACCCACAATTAGATGATACTACTATAGATAGTATGTGTGTATAATATGGGGTTTGCACATGCAGAAAGGCCAATTGCCTAGAGCTCACTGCTCAATCACAAAATGAGAGTCACACTGACTACAATTGGATGGGTAAATCCAATGATAATGTATTGCTCAAAATAGCATTTTCATATGATGGATTCAGTACTGGTTAAGCTCTGATTGCCTTCTCTATAACCTTCCTTGAATCTTCAAATGATGTCTGCATGTATAGCTCTACTTATATTCGCAAATACCGAAATACCTTATGCTCTTTCACTTATTACATTCCCATCTAATATCACAAATGAGATCTTACATATATACCAAAACCTAAGACCAAATGTGTAGGTCGGTTCACAAAGAATATTACAATAAAATCAATTACATATAAATCAATATGCGGTGCATCATGTCGGCTCAATGAGTTTGCAATAATAACAAATTGTCTCCATAACGTGTCGTGCTGATCTGGAATAGATAATGCTTGCCAGTCCATAACCTAGACCTATTTGTTGGTAACAACAAATATGCAAACCTGATTAGACCAATAACCACATCACCAAAACAAAGTGTCCAAACAATGTCTTCGACATAACCAAGTAGTCTCCAAGTCATCCTTAGTGCCGGTGAACAATATAACCTGTCGGTGAATTAGATACCAGTGACTGTGCATAAGTCATTGAACATGTCGGTGAACATAACCAAAGATCTCCAAGTGATGATAAGTGTTGACAAGTGTTGACATCAATGACAAAACCAGTGCAACACATCCAAAATACCAACAAAAGCTGCAATTGAAGGCTTGCAAATTTGATGAGCTTCCACCCTGCTAGATTCCACCTGAAACTAGGAGGACCAGGGCGCAGGACCAGGGCACCCAGAGATGACGAGGGTGCCCAGGGAGGACCAGTACACCCAAAGAGGACCAGAATGTAGGACCATGACACCTAGGGAGGACTAGGGCATAGGACTAGGGTGCCATGCCCCTCTCCTAGTGATTTTTGCTCAAATTTGATCTTCAAGACTGTTTCTGTGTGCTCTATCGGACCTGAAAAATTTGCATTGACGATTGGATCCTGTACCTACACCTGTAACTAAATATAGGGTTTTTGGTGGCTATATGGGATTTTGCCTTAGTCAAACCCCTATTTTGGTGATTTCCACCTCAACAAACAACCGATTTGTATAGTAAAATAGTGTGTGCAGGAATTTTGTGTGTGTGCAAGATCCTAAAATGAGAAAGATAAGAAACTAGAGCTACCCTATGCTTTGGAGAGTAAACCCTAAATGTATGTAACTGTAAACATAAATGAGAATTCTTTAAATCAAATGTGCTAAATGATCTAAAGCATAAATGTAAATATGAAAATGAGTATAAATAATCTCATACAAAGACATGAAAACAACATGAAAGCATACCAATCCACAAGGGAGAGATATAATCCACTCGGTCTCCTATTATTCTTTAATGTCTTCAAGGCTCCCAATTGATGATGAATACTTGATGAATACTTTATGAATGATTGATGAATGTTGTTGAAGACTCCACATAAGCTTCTTTTTCACTACATAGAAGGCTCCTTGTGATTGCTAGCTCTTTTTCTCTTAGATTGATAGATCCCTTCAAATGAAGAAAGATAGCTCTTATGTATGAAACCCTAGATCTTATTTTTGTCTTTAGGATGACCTAAGATTTGAATTTCCCACCAATTTATTGGGGTTAAGCATTATAATATCATAGAATTATGCTCCCAAAATTTTGAGAAAAATGTCGGGGACCGGGTGCAACTTGCACCTAGTCTGACCAACTTTTCACCAAATTTCCAAGGCTGTTAGATATGATGATATTAGAGTGAATCCCAAAGTTATAGCTTATTTCAAGATGTTTTGACATTCAAAATTAGGCTTTAAAGGTCGAACTAAGACATAATTAGGGTTTATGATTTAATGATTTATTGGAGGAATAAAATAAAAAGGGGCACACTTAGGGTAAAGAGCCCAATTTTATGATGTGGGGAGTGATGAAATATGACTTTAGATTTAATTAAATTAATTAATTAAATAATTAAATGGAAATTACAATGCAAGATGCAAACACACTAAGGTGGGTGCTAAACTAAGCGTATAATTGTACCACCCTTGCAAGGGTGTACAATTTACGATGCTACACCTCTGCTATCCCGGTTAGCTTTACTGGTATGCATTATTTGGTGACTTGGTCAATGGATTTTGGGTCCAGCTTATGGAATCAGTTCCTCTCATGCTGAAGGTTTTTCCTGATTGTATCCTAAGCTTTTGGTGACTTTGCTTTGGATGGCGTGTTGTTATGATGGTCCTATTTGGATTTGGTTAAACTTTCTATTATTTCACTGAGGGTTTCTACCAGTTGGTGAAGCGTGTTGGATTTTGGTCTTAGCAGAATCTTTGATGGATATAATTGTTTGAATACTTGATTTAGGTCCATGCTATGTAATGTAAATCCTAATATCAGTTTGGTGATATTGTGTGCTGTAATTTTTGTAATTATAGGTTTATGGGTTTAGGGTTTAGCCGACCTTGTCAATAAGGTTGATGATTAGTATTTATAGGTGACTTATTCATGTAATTTGGATATCGATGATATCAATGGGATGGATGGTTATGTCTGCATTATCAATGAGAGGATTACATGCGAATAGAGTCATATCATTCCAGTGAAGGTTGGAAAGGTTTTGTGTTGCAGAGCAGACATCAATGCTTAACTGGAATTGTATCAGGTATTAGTAGATGCTACTTTTATAGTTCATTTCTTTCTTGATTGTAGTCTGATTTTTTATGTAGGTTAGTGAGACTTCCCTTTGTGATGAGCAGTGCGCTCTAGGCTGTTGGCCTTTCTGCAAGTGCAAACCCTATTGTAATTATGTTACTACTTATCAAATTGCCATTAGTTTTTATATTCAAAGTCATACTATATACTCTAGTCGGTTAACACTACCGAATCATGCAGTCGGTATACACAGAGAAGTCGGTATGCACAGTCTAGTCAGTTACAAAGGAAAGCAGTCACAGAATGTAGTATACACTGAGCTGTCTACAGAGTATCTTTTTATGTCTACCGAGCAACAAAGATGACACACCGAGTTGATATACACCGAGTGAAACATGTTACCAGATTCATTGAACCTGGACATGCACATGAAAATGTATTACAAGATCGAGGCACATCTAACCGTTATCACATTGGAAATTGCACCAGAAGATTGTGTATGATTTTGAGATCAATCTAACCAATGAAATTAGTTATTCATTCGATAAATCATGTTTGTAAGATCGAAGCAATGAATTGGATCACCATCTTAAGAGATCTATTTATACAACATGAGTTAAGGGTGTGTACAAGAGTGTAAGAAGACTGTTACATAAGACACAGAGGTCACCGAGAAGGTTTTCAGAGAACAGTCGAAGAACAGAGTAAATAGAAGGGTTTACTGAGTTACTATATGGGTTACCGAGGTATGCTATAAGCAAGGTAATCTATTCTGAGCACATAGAATCTGCTATAACATTTCAGATGTAAAGTTGCAGATATTTGTAATAATTTTATTGTAATATTGTGAAGTTGTAAGAGAAACCTTTAACAGGGTAAAAGACTCTAATCAAGTCTATAAATTGTAAAGCCTCTAACCAGGTGCAACATTTAGATTAAGTGTTGCAAAATCCTTTAGCAAGGTAGATCTAACAGATCTTGTTACTCCTAACAGGGCAAGCTATCAGAAATAGCTAATATGTAGCTCTAGCCAAGCACTCTTTATTATTGCAGCAGTGAAGTTGTGGGTGCCATCCCCACCACATTTTTTCTCTCTAACCAAGAGTTTCTGCATAACCAAAATATATGTGTTATGGAGTGAATCATGTATGATTGTTATCTATTTGTTTTAGCTTTATTTCATGTTACTACACTATTCTATTTATGCATAATAGTAAAGTTATTATTCAAGAAAAGTTTTGGAGTACTGATTCACCCCTCCCCTCTCAGTACATTAGCTTTCCATATTGGGCCTAACAATTGGTATCAGAGCTTGAATCTTGGAAAAGGGTTTAACTACCTAAAGAGAAAGATCTTATCAATGGAAGGCTACAAACATTCTTGGAGGTTTGTGTATCTGCAAGAAGAGATGGATCATGCTAATCAAGTGATTGCAGACATGCAAAAATAGATGCAAAAATCTCTGAAAGTAAGAAGAAGATTATTTGATGATTTGCAGGACTCTCAAGAATTAGTGGAAGAAATTGAGACATCATCTGAGAATAGTATATTTGAAGAGACTGAAGAAATGATTGGAGTATTGAAAGAAAAGAACAAAGCACTGGCTGATCAATGAAAACCAATGAAAAGAGAACATGAACATTTTAGCACACAAATGATTGAAAATCTAGACGCATTAAGGATAGCTAAGGATAAAGCAAGAGATCTAGAAAGAGAGAAACAATAACTTGAAGTCATAGTATCTGATAAAAATGATGAAATCATAAGGTTGACTGGGATTCAACAAAATATGACAGATCAACTAGGTTATGCACATCATGAAGCAATTATGAAGAATGATGAAAATCAAGCATTGAAACTTGAAGTATCAAGGTTGACCGATGAACTTGAAACAGAGAAGAGATCCAAAGAAAAACTAAAGAAGAGTTATGAAGCATCAAAGATGTTGGATGAGCAACTAAATACAAGAAGACCCAACAAAGATGCAGGACTTGGTTACAAAGGAAAAGACTCTACCAAGAAAGGAATTCATACTACCGAGAGAGGAGAATCATCAAGGCAAGCTAGAAATAGGAATAACATCAAAAGAAAGAAACCTATTTGCTACTATTGTGGAAATCAAGGTCATATTTCCAACATATGCCAAATCAGAAAAGGTAAGCAACCGAATATCACTAAGTCTAATGGTTATTGTTACAATTGCAATAAATATGGTCACACATTTAACCAATGTAGGACAAAGTCTGTTAACAATTATTAGAAGGCAAAATACAAAGGGTTTTGTAGAAACTGCAATAAATATGGACATAGTATCGAGAAGTGCTGGCTTAAGCAAAAGAACTACATGTGGTCTGCACACTGAGCAAACACTAGAGGTTACCGAACTCACACAGATCCTTACCGACAATATGCAACAGTACCATGGGATTACAATACAAGGATATGGTGTGAATGTTGTGGAAGATATGGACATATTAGCGCTAACTATTTTATAAGGTTTGGAATGAACAACCGAAGATTATGGAGAAATCCTGGTATGGCATGTTTTCATTGTCACAAAGTTGGACACTTGGCTAGAGATTGCAGAGATCAACCTGTTGTTCACCAAAAGTGATAACCCAAGACACCTATAAATCTATCTATGAGATAGCCAATCTCAATCAATGAAACACTTCAGGGATGGGACAACATAACATAGGATCCTAATGATCCTCCTGCACTTCAGGTTCTGCTAGACCTAGGGGGGGACACCCTTTTGATGCATTGAATACAACAATCACAAACATAAGACTGCATCAACAATGAGCAGACAAACCATTCCACAAGCTCACCAAATTAGGTAACATGTACAGATGGGCTGGATCTTATACAAATAATAGGTGAAATAGAGCTTTGGAAGGATAAAACATTAACCCCTAAACATAAAGGGAAATAGATTTGTCTTTTAAAATGTATATCTGAGACCATTCCCAAATCTGTCAAAGACTAGTGCCTTGTTCATTGGGCAGCAGAGTCACTCACAGAACTACAAATATGAATCAAAGATGCAAGTTTGTTTTCCTTAAACAAGATATTCATGCATCAATACCTTATATTAATGCACTATTTGATTCATTCACAAATTCATCAGATCTGGATACATATTTCATTATTTATGACTGACTATAGAATTTAAACTCTTCATTGAAGAATGCCTACAAACAATCATACAATCTCCTTGAGATGACAAATTTCGTCCTCCTTGAGGATTGAATTCATAATAATGAAAAAACATATCACAGAGACAATCTTGTGGGAAATTACTCATGCCTGACACAAGTAAGACCTGCAATTAAAACCATATTTACAATAGTGCACTACAATCTCTATACCCTTAAACCAAATAGAAGCATTTACAAACTTGGGTCAAGATCTTCAAAAAATGGAATCCATCAAATTTGGAGCATTTTCCAAATTTCTGGAACCCTTACAACTGAGAAGAATTCAGAATAAAAAGAGGAGGGAAGAAAATCAAATCTGCAACTGAATTGCCAAGTGTCTCCTCTCTAATTGAATTTTTTTCCCATGGAAACTACCTCCAAAATATCCCACATTTGTCAAAATTAACCTCATAATCAGATTCCTCACTCCGAGAGCTTTTCGGCGATATATAATACTTTATATTTTGGCCAAAATTTAGACCCTGGGCGAATTAAGTCTCATTTGTGCTCAGTCATTTAAATATTTCGAATTTTAATATAGTCAGAACTATATCATTTATTCATTTTAATTTTGATTTTTTGCCTCCATTTGGTCCTGACGCTTTTGCCACGTGGTGGCCTCCGATTGGTCGATGGGGTTGATCAGACGCCACCTGGGATGACACCTCATCACCGCCACATCATCTGCTTCGTCACTGCCACTTGGCCGCCACGTCATCGCCACTGGACTGCCACCTGTGCGCCAACTATGTGCCACCTCATCGGGACCCACCTGCTGGACTGCCACCTATCACGACACGTGGATGACTCTCGTTCACTTTCGCTATTTCGAAGGGTGTAACTCACGTGCATCTTCCTTTCGCGAAATAGCGTGCACCGTCGATCCATCTCGAACTTGCTCACTCATTAACCCGACCTTTCTTTGCAAAATTTTGCCTACCTTCCTCGAGAAGCGTGCCTGCATGGGGTCCACCTAGTCGCCATCTAGTCAACTCCTCCATCGCCTCAAGATCCGTGCTCGCATGTGGGCCCACCTTGGGCACCATCAAGCACCATCCGTCAAAAGCCTTTATGGCTTAGACATATTACTACTGTAAGGTTTTGCATTTAAATACCACAAAGTTACCCTCCACAGTGAATGTGGGATAATGCATTATACTTGGGAATGCATTTTTGAAGCTTTCTCTGCAACTTAATGGCGTTTTTATCATTTTCTTTTGCTTGAAACATCTGATGCAAGAGTTTTAATCCTTTACCCTGCCACGTGAGAGGGAATAATGGATTTGTTGATCATTGCATTTGTTTGAGAAATTATTTAATTGCTGTAGCTGCTACCAGAGACTTCACATGGGGAGGATAATGGCACAAAACATTGCCAGCATTTAAATTTGTTTGAATGTTTCCTTGTGGCTTTTCACCATGCCATGCACAACAAGGAGAGAATGGAAGGGGAGGGTGCAAATGTTTGGATTTTGCTGTTTGAAATTTTACTTTGCTGCTTCAAACTTTCCAACGCACCATGTGAGCATTGGAGATGTGCCTTCAACCTGCCAATGTGCATTGATTGGAGTTTGTTGTTGTTGCTGTAGCTGCTACCTCCCAACCAGCACTCTCCTACACGCCACGCTGCTTGTTGTATTTTATTTTTAGCTCAAATGGTAACCCACAGGGAGGGCTGCCATTATATTTGTTTTTATAGGCACAAAATTGCATAGTTTAAACTCTTATTCTCTTTCAATTATCACTCCATCTGCCATTGGGAGGATTGGTGCAATACACATATCAATTGGCATTTTCCTGAGGGTTTCTAAATGCATTATTAACAATTTTACATTGTGCACTTCGCTGAAAGTTTTCTTTAAACCATCGCCCTCCATTTCATGGCTGGGAACTGGCAAAGGTTGTGGAATTAAATTTACACCAATGAGATTTTTTGTTAGAGCTCCATTTGACATATATTCGTATACCAATATTTGTTCTCACTGCTCGGTACAAAAAACCACTGAGCCTTGCCGAACTCTTTTGGTAGCTACCATTTCATCTTCTGGTAACATTGCGTTTTTTTTTTAAATAATGTCATTGAACACTTATCCCAAACTCCACAAATCGCTACTTTTCAATTATATAAATGTCATTCCTTCATAGTTAAATCATATAAACATATGATTGCAAAAAATAACAATTAAACTTTGCCTGAAAAAATGCACGAAGTGGCAAGCCAGGTCGGGCCCCAAAGTGGGTCCGACTAAATTTTTTTTCATTTTCACGCAACTGACCCCTTGAATGCTTCACAGACCTCAAACACACCTCTGGAAATGATCAGCATCATTTTCGGACATTAATCCGCATTTTACAAC
This sequence comes from Cryptomeria japonica, assembly GCF_030272615.1. NCBI lineage: Eukaryota > Viridiplantae > Streptophyta > Pinopsida > Cupressales > Cupressaceae > Cryptomeria > Cryptomeria japonica. The sequence goes on from NC_081405.1 coordinate 75,936,448, forward strand.
CTTCAGGCAATTACGCCACAATTTTTGCATTTAATCGTGAAGACGTAATTTTCAAACCTATCAAAACACCTTTCTGGAGCTCGCCATCTGACAGGCGTGTACTCTGATATACAAGGATGACTTCTACCAAATGGTTTCTCAAGACGAGTCCCGAGCGAAGAGATATTAATTTCTGAAAATGGCCAACTGGCTTTGTCGACACTGCGGACCTGATGAAGTCAATGTTCTGGCAACACATGATGCCTTTCTCAAAAATATCAAACGACTTCCGTGGGTCCTCAAATTTGAAACATAGGTACCTTAAAGTACAAATTAAATCTTTGAATTCTCAATTCGATCACCAGACTGACAAGATGCAAACGGCGCGCTCACCAAAACGGCTACATTAACTGATATAACACTGGAGTGCGGATAACTGAATTTGATGGCAAAATGAGCTCTTTTGAAAACCGATCAAACGGATTGGTAGAGCCTTGAAATTTGAAATGTAGCTCACCATTTATACCAAAATTAGCCTGGAACAAACATTCTGACATGATGCTCACCAGGACATTTTCACACTTGTGTGCTCACCAGGACATTTTCACACTTGTGCAAACATCACAAACTACAAACGGATTGAGCTTTGAAAACTGAGCAAACGGATTCATAAGGACTTGAAATTTTGCATGTTGACTCACATTTATGCAGAAAATTCAATCCATTTTGAAATTATTCATGATAATAAACATGGCAAAAGATATAAACACCCAAAGTAGGCTACTTAATAAAATTTGCACTTGTGCCTAGAATGCACTTTCAGCTGACCCCTCAAAATGGGTACCTAGTAAACTTATCCAAACTGAATTCTGAAAGTTGCACATCACTGCATAGGCCAAATGAAAGGTGTGGGACATGAATCCCGAGCCTTACCCTCTGAAAATCAACCGGCTCCATTTTACCCCCTTGCTAACTAGGCCATTCAAACTGACTTATTTTAATCATTTGGAAATGCAGGGCAAAATTTTGAAATGGGCCTATAAACTTGACTCAGTTTTAAATACTCCCAACACAACCTAGAAAAGACACTGAAGAAATCAAAGAAAAATTAAAGATGATTTGGAAAAAGAAAGAAATTGTGTCAAATGAAGAAAGCACCTTACCTACCGAGTTAGGTGCACCTATTCCAAATTAATCAGTAAAGGTATTAAGGGACTGCATTCTCTGAAGGTTAAAATCATAACAGTTCCTATTCTATTATGTACTAAATTCAAAATCTGCATAGTTAAGATGCATTAGTAAGTTTGAAGTTCTATCAAAAGTACTTTACAGGAAACCTGTCAAGTCGGTGAATACAGGAAGCCTGTCAAGTCAGTAAATGAAGGAAATTTGGTTACTCGGTTAAAACAAAAAGGAGAGTAAATCGGTTAAAAAGGAACTGAGTGCATTTAATGTTTTTGACCTAACCCGCACGGAGCCTGATAAGGTATTTTGTATACTTAAAAGCATTTTCGCGGTCATTTACACTTACCAGGTTTTTGAAAGAGCAGAGCAGAGTGATTCCAAGGTGATCAAACCTCATTCAAAGCAAATTCAAGGTATTTACAACAAATCTCATCGCACCGTTAAGCTAGCTTACCGATCTTATCAAATTGTTATTATTTGCTGAGTGTGAAGTGTCTGCCGTTTGTAAACCGTCAAACCCTAAGGATAGTTTGCTAAGTTTTTACCTAAAATCCTAAATGGTGCCCAAGATCCAAGATCCCATTATTGTCAAGAATGTAGAGAAGCCCTCACTGAAATACTCTTTGACTCCTAAAGTTGCCTCCGAACCAGATGACAAAACTGCCTTTTCACTCATCCTGGATCGAGTCTTGTTAGTCGAAGATGTGAGATTCTTCACCAAATGCCGTGTTGAAGAACTCGGTCATGTTGAAATAAGAGATACCTATGATGAACTATGTACCAATGGTGTATTAAACAACAAGTATGAACACATCAGAATCAAAGGATTGACTGAAGCCCTAACCTATCCTTATGTGTTCAAGCCCCAATGGGTCAAGTTTGTTTTGAGTAGAGTTCACGATGATTTCATGTGGCTAGAAGAGCAACCATTTAAAATCACCAAGGAAATCATTCATGTGATCACCGGTTACCCTATCTATGATCATGTATGAGCTCAAAAGATGATATCACAGAAGGAATTGATCAGTTTAATTGGAGTAGAATCTGATTACAGAGGACTGAAACTGAACAATGTCACTGATGCAGAACTTAAGTTTGCTATTAGAGTAATCGGTTACTGTTTCTTCCAATCAGCAAGGGAAAATAGTGTACCCTGTGCAGCAGTTGATATAGCTTATAAAATTGTGAAAAAGGGAATGAAAGTTGACTTATGTGAAGTGTTACTGAAGAACCTGTTTGAGAATCTGAACACAATAAGGAAGCCGAAGAAGAACAACTCGGCAAATACTCTAAAGTTTAGTTCAGTTCTTGTATGCATGTTTTTCGACTTTGAAAAATTCTTTCCATCAGTCGGTAAAGTAGTTTGGGAGCTACACTGACCAATCACCCATCAGATTAATGACTTTATCAAGAAGCTAGGTGATAATTTCAATGACATAATGGATGATTATTTCAGTAAATTTCAAGAGAAGATGCACAATAGGTACCGAATTCCACCCCAGCTAGTGGAGAGATATAAAGATGATATATGCTTTGAGGTAGACACTGACTACTATTATGTGAATGCTGTGGAACCAAGAACTCAATCTTTGCCACCTATGGGTTACAAGATTGACTTTGACATCAGACAACAACAAATTGATGCATTTCTTACATTAACAAGGCATGCTACCGAGCTGAGGTATGGAACCTATGAAGAAGTGAAGGGAAAAGTAAAAATGAGCATTGTAGTACCCAAAGCTACAAGAAAAGCAACAAAGATGATAAAGGTTTTAACAGAGAAATTCAGAGAAGATTCTTCCTCCACACCTGTCAAAGGCACTCTTGCCATCACCGAAGAGTAATCAGAAGCTCAAGAGGCAGCTATAACACTGAGCACCGAATTTCCTAAGGGTAAAGTGTTAAAAAGAAAGAAACAAGACACTTCAAAGGCCCTACCGACTCCTCCAACAAAGAGACCTAACACTAGAGCATCAGCTGCATCACCGAGTAAGAAACAAAAGAGTGTTACTGCTCCAAAGGTAACCAAGACTACAAGAAATCTACTCGGAGACTCATTTTGGCAAAAGAGTCTAGTGATACAGAATCTGAAGATGCAAACAAATTCCAGATTGTCAAGAGCAAGAAGGTAAATATACATAGTGTTGAAAACTTCTGTGCCAATCTGAAAGAATATGGCTGATTTGGTTCCTTTAGATATGTCAAGTATGAAACTAGAAATAATGATGAGAAGAGACAAATTGAAGAAGCTGTCATCTGCACACTTCTAAAGTTCCGGTTAGGTCCATTGGAACTAGTAAAGTCACTTCCAAATGAACTTTACTTACATATTGATAATAGGTGGAAATATGCAATGGACTCAGAGAAGCAAATCAAAGAAAGAAGTCTAGTCCATCTATTTCCTGATATGTCTGTAGCAGAAATAAAGGAACATTTGACAACCTACAATTCAAAATTTCTTGTCAAATAGAGAGCCTTAAAATTGATGAATGGGCTATATATTGATGTAGAAAATGAGACAAAAGCAAAATGGCAGGAAATATTCAAAATAAAGGATGCCGGTGAACAATCTACAGTTGAAATCGTTGATGTCACCAAGCACGATCCTGATGTCACCAAGCACGGTCCTGATGTTACTAAACAAGACCCGGCTGACACTATTCAAATAGATGAAGATGTCATGGATACAGAGGAACCAGAGAAGGAGATGATAGAAGGCACTACTTATGCAAAACTTGTATCTAGTGAATTCGTATTAGAATAAGTTCAGCCTTATCCACCGATCACTCAACCTGTCTCTACCGAAGCTCCTCAGGATACAGCATGAAGGTCACAAGTCTACAGTAGGAGAAGATACTACTCTAGAACAGACCTCTCAAGCACCTTTGAGCACCAAAAAATGTAGCAGTTGAGACACCTAGTATCGAGACACCAAAAGACACCACAACGGCTACAGGAACCGACCAAAGTGTTGCCTCTACTGAGCAACCTACCGAGGGTCAGCAAGCCTCTCAAGCTATTGTCTTGGTTCAACCAACCAAAGGTAAAGAGAAGAAGGTGAAAAAGCATAGTTTCAAAGTTGATTTATCTAAACCAATAGTGTTGCCCAATGTGGATATATCAAAATTAAAGGGGCAAGCACTCATTGATTTCGGTGAACTATGCAAAGCAAAGGCTGAACAAGAAAAACAGATGGCCATACAAAAGAAGAATAAAGTACTTCAGAAGGTGAAGACACTACTATCCGATATGCTACCTACATCTACAGTGTCAACCGATGCAGCCATCCACATTCATTTGGATGAACTCCTTAATCAAATAGAAACATCCGGAGTTGATGCATCTGAGTATTTGAGCAAGCTAAAAGACAAGGAGCTTACTGCAAAAATGATAGAAGAGGTACATAAAGCTCTGGCTATTGGCAAAGTCAAACTTGTCAAATTCATTGTTGAGTTGTCCCCTCAACTCAAGCACATTCTTTATTTATTTCAGAAACTCTGTACATTTTCTATATTCATTAAAGACATTAAGAATAAAACTGATGCAATTGAGAAAGAGATCACCGATCTCTCAAATAAGTTGACCCCTGAGCCCAATTCAATTCAGAATTTTTATACCAAGCTTCAACAGCTCATGGCTCAACAATTGGAACCAAGAAATGAAGAACATAAGATCAGGATGGATATAATGACACTCCAGACATTATTCCTTCCTCATCTTTCATCAGTTCAAGAACAGATTAACCGAGCCACACGCCTATCTACTACACAAGAGGGAAGCACTCTTGATGGCTTAATATCACTATTGGCTGATATTCAAGCACAAAATTCTTTAATGGAAAGTGTAAAGGATGCACTCTTTGTCGCTCTCACCGACGCCTGGAAAAAGTACAAATCCATTTTTGACTAGTTACTACCCCCGGATGGAAATTAAGTTTTTGATGTTTGTCAAAAAGGGGGAGTAATACAATATATTTGGGAGTGAGATATATTTGGGGAGTAATACAGTTTTGGTGATACAGTTTTGATATAGTATTTGGGGTATTGTATACAGGGGGAGTATACCGAGCAGAGTAAGTAGAGCACACAAGCACAGAACTGAGAATGCAAAATCAGAGTTATGTATTGTATAATGATAAGGGGAGTATATCTGAATATTCTATTTCATTGACTATTGTATATACTGTCAAGTATAGTCATTTTGCAAAGTATATAGATTTTTGAGTTATGACTTTGAAAGTAGTTTTTGTCAAACATCTCAACTAATGTCAAAAGGGGAGATTGTTACTACTTATCAAATTGCCATTAGTTTTTATATTCAAAGTCATACTATATACTCTAGTCGGTTAACACTACCGAATCATGCATTCGGTATACACAGAGAAGTCGGTATGCACAGTCTAGTCGGTTACAGAGGAAAGTAGTCACAGAATGCAGTATACACCGAGCTGTCTACTGAATATCTTTTTATGTCTATCGAGCAGCAAAGATGACACAGCGAGTTGATATACACCGAGTGAAACATGTTACTTGATTCATTGAACCTGGACATGCACATGAAAACGTGTTACAAGATCGAGGCACATCTAACCGTTATCGCATTGGAAATTGCACCAGAAGATTGTGTATGATTTTGAGATCAATCTAACCAATGAAATTAGTTATTCATTCGATAAATCATGTTTGTAAGATCGAAGCAATGAATTGGATCACCATCTTAAGAGATCTATTTATACAACATGAGTTAAGGGTGTGTACAAGAGTGTAAGAAGAATGTTACAGAAGACACAGAGGTCACTGAGAAGGTTTTCAGAGAACAGTCGAAGAACAGAGTAAACAGAAGGGTTTACCGAGTTACTATATGGGTTATCGAGGTATGCTATAAGCAAGGTAATCTATTTTGAGCACATAGAATCTGCTATAACATTTTAGATGTAAAGTTGCAGATATTTGTAAAGATTTTATTGTAATATTGTGAAGTTGTAAGAGAAACCTTTAACAGGGTAAAAGACTCTAATCAAGTCTATAAATTGTAAAGCCTCTAACCAGGTGCAACATTTAGATTAAGTGTTGCAAAATCCTTTAGCAAGGTAGATCTAACAGATCTTGTTACTCCTAACAGGGTAAGCTATCAAAAATAGCTAAAATGTAGCTCTAACCAAGAACTCTTTATTATTGCAATAGTGAAGTTGCGGGTGCCATCCGCACCGCACTTTTTCTCTCTAACCAAGAGTTTCTGCATAACCAAAATATATGTGTTATGGAGTGAATCATGTATGATTGTTATCTATTTGTTTTAGCTTTATTTCATGTTACTGCACTATTCTGTTTATGCATAATAGTAAAGTTATTATTCAAGAAAAGTTTTGGAGTACTGATTCACCCCTCCCCTCTTAGTACATTATCTTTCCATATTGGGCCTAACAAATTATTCATAATACTACTGCAGAGTATTCATCTGATTGTGGGTAGGGTTTCCCACTGTGGTTTTTCCTTTCCGGACTTTCCATGTCAAAACATTGGTGTTATGTGTGTTGTGATTTCATGTTATATCTTTCATTGTGTTGTGCTTCGGTTTAAGGTTTTCAACTTAATTAATTGCTATACTTGTGAGTAAACTGATTCATCCCCCCCTCTCAGTTTACTACCGATTTTAGATCATTCCAACAACAATGTGTCCTGCATTGCACTCAAGTGATGTGGGTCAAGAAAATATTGAAATATATTAAGGTGATGTATGTGATGAATACTAAGAGAGGGGGTGAATTAGTATGCCAAAAAATACTGTAAGAAGACTTTTAAAGAGTTTAGCAAATAACCAGTGCAACAGATTCACTAATAAACCAGTTAGGATAAATGAAAACCAAATAGCAAACATAGCATTCACCCACAAGAGAACAATCACCATGACACAAGATATTTGATGGGGAAACCCAAATGGGAAAAACCATGGTGAGAAAAAACTCACAAGTAACTATCTACAGAATAGTAACCAGACCGGTTAAGGTCATACAATGTTCTTCACTAGAATAGATCCTATTAGGAATCTAGATCTCTGTTAGGAGATAAGTCCTGTTAAAGACTACCCTTTAGAGGTTTTAAGATCCACAATTGTGAGCCACCTTGTTAGAGGATTTACAAAGGCTTCGCTAAGCCTACCCGGTTAAGGGCTTTAGACTTGTCAAAGATGTGAGTAATCAACAAGTGAATGATCTAGATGCTAGTACAATATGCTTAATTAGATCCTTGACAACTCCTTGTTAATGCATTTCAGCATTACTTCAGTCTTCAATATCTCGACACTCTATCTCTTCACACAGACCTAATCTTCTCTTCAATGATCGCACATAACCTTTTCTATTCTATATCTCACACATGCAAACCCTAGACATGATGTCCTTATAAAGGAATCTAATTTCATGTCGGTTCAATAGAATTAGACTACAAGTTCCTAGGTACAGTGCATCTAGACACATTTGGTAACACGACACAAACACATCGCCAAAGTGTCGGTGGATGATAACTCATCACACATTACAGTAATACCGGTTGGTAACTCATCACAGATATATACCAGTTAATACAATATACCGATTACCGGTTGTCAAAAATGAAGACTGGAAGATCGTAGTGTTCCGATCAAAAGTTAACTACTGCTTGGATCCTTCGTACCGCTTGAGATCCTCAAACCGCTTGGGGTCTTCATACCACTTGGGATCTTCAGTCAATCTGTGACCGGTAAACCATCTTCTGCAAAATACCGATAGTCTAAAGACTATTCATTCAATAATACACAATATCGGTTGGAACAATTACCGATTGAGCATAACTCATACATCAAGAAAGTGTGTGTCCATCAATGACAATCAAAACATCATCAAAATGCCAATAGTATGATAAGGCCATTCCTATTTTTTGTGATAATAAAAGTGTTAAAAACATTTAAAGAATCTGGTGATGCATTCAAGAATTAAACACATTTCTATCTGACATCATTTTCTAAGAGATAAAGTTGTAGAGATGGAAGTCAGATTGGAGTATGCGCCCACAAAGGATCAGATTGTAGATATATTCACTAAAGTAATTTTAAGGGATAATTTTGAGTATCTTAGACAAAAGCTAGGGGTTATTTTGCCTCCTTCTACTAACTAGATGCATAAGTTGGTGCATCCATCTGAGGGAAGAAATTCAAGGTATATACTTTGTCTCCCGAATTAATGTTGTTGTTTCTCTTAGGGGGAGCAAGTAGTTGGTTAGTTGTTGTTAAAAGAAAGGGAGAGAGAATGTTGAAGAATATGTATATAGGTTCAAGTGAACACATGTGCCCTTTGTCCTTGATGTCTAAGCGAGAGATATGCTAGATATATTCTATGTGGGAGATATACTATTGAATATTGATTGTTTGACAAAGGGGGAGAGATATTGGATACTATTGTACTAGAGAGTTGATAGTGAAAGGGGGAGAGAATATATATATAGAAGGAGAGAACATTACATTAAGTAAGCATTGGTAAGCATTTCCATTAATGACAAAGGGGGAGATTGTTGGAAATATGTGTTGTAATTGATGTCAACTTGATGTCTTATAATATGTGTTGTTTTTGATTGTTGAGAGTTGTTGTGTTGTCATTGATAATACAGTGATTGGTTGGATAGATATTGTTGTAGTTGTCAAAGAAGTAATGATGAATTTGTATGATTTGTATAATGATTATCTATGTATAAGGAGATTGGTGGAAATTTTTGTCATTGGTATAGAGTATACATGGTGGATGGTTGCAATTGTCTTATTCTATTGATGTCCACCTTCTCGACATTTGATAACTACACTCAGTTTGGTGCCTAATGTCTACATGATGATGATCTCATATTAAGATGAGGATAAGATACATTGCGATGAAGATTAGAAGCATGGGAATAGAATGATGATACAAAATGGTGGTTATATTTCTTGTTTGTTTCTTCATGAGAAAATGATATTTTTGGGACATTCTAGTCCTTGGAAGATTAATGAAGAATGGATGATAAAAATAGTTTTGTAGAATGCTCCACTTTCCTTCACATTTGATGATTTGGTCTTGCAGATTTGAATATAATGTTTAGGATCTATGGACATTGCACTCCTATCTTTTCATGTCCCTGGTATTGCAAGTGATTTGGTTGACAATTATAATTTTCTAACAATCTGGTTGTCTGTCATAATTGGTCCAAAAAATTCTCCGCATTTCTCCGCAGTGATGTTTTAGGTGTTGTGGCTTGGAGGACATGCTTAAAATATTTTTGTTGTGTCTTTGTTCAAGTTTTAGGTGTTGATGTTGTCTCTAAGAGTTGATAATGGTGTTCAGTTCATGATTGGTTTTCCGAGCCCTCCAAAATGAAGTTTTTTGTATCTAGTTGTGTTGTGCCAGTATATTTCTTGCATAATAGTAAGAAAGAAGTATTTCAGAAAGTTGTTGGATGTTCAAGGAACATCCTTGCATGCTTCACAAGATGCTAGAATATATGTTTGATGGTGTACCATGTTTGGTATTTGTGTTTCAAGGTAATTGCTCTAGTTTGATTGACATAATTTATTCTCTTATTTGTGGTGAATCCTTAGATGTCTTTTCTTGTATTGAAGATTGTGTTATATTTTATTTGGATCCTACTTTGGTGTGTGAGGACTAACATTAATTTAATTTATTTGGGAGATTTATTTATGGGCCAACTAGTAGTGTCTAACATGATTCACCTGCATGTTACCTTGTTGTCGACTTTGGAGGATATGTTTTGGCATGCAAATTGTTTGAGGCAACTTAGAAAGATGTGTTATTATTCTTTTAGGTCTTATCTATCTCTTGGATTGTATTTCTTTCACCATAATTATGTTTTGGTGGCCGACTTGATAGGACTTATGTTTTTCCCTTTCTCTGGTCGACCTAATTAATGTTTGCAATGAAGAGGATGGTATATATGTAGAAGATCAAATTGGTGCTGATTGTTTGGATGAGTATGTGAATTAATATGTGTGTTGCACCTACATAATTATATCATTTGTAGAATTATTAAAGAAGAGTTGAGGTAGATGAAGTGTTTGGTGATTGTTTTGAAGTTGGTCAATTGGGACAAAGATTCAAGAGTAGCTTCATACTTGGAGATTGTTGGAGGTGGTATTTCTGAAGGCCTATTCATCTTGATTCATATTTTTATGTACCTTGTTTGAAGATATTTAGTCTCCCTAGAAAGTACTTTATATCTTTCCTTGAGGCAGTGTGTCTCAGCTTGCAAGTCACATGCATCTTGCCTTGGGGTAGTGCACCTCAACTTGCAAGTGTTTCATGGAGCAGTGTACTTCCTTGTCAGTGAGCCTAAAACCTTATTGTACACTTGTTCATATATTGTGAGTTGAGTCTCACCGTGGATTTTCCTTGTTTGGGTTTTTGGTGTTCTCTTGTGCATGGTGATTCATTTGTTTTATCTTTCATTGATGATGATAAGATTAAGGTTAAGTTGACATTGATTTGTGGAATAAAGTTAAGTGGTTGATCAAGACTGATTCATGCCCTCCCCCCCTCAATTCTCTTGTATTATAGTTATCTACATGAATTATTTAGAAGATGATTAAGAGGAAATCAATAGCACAATATAATTTAAGAAATGACCTTTTGAAAATTATATATATATATTTTAAAAAAAATTTCACTACAAAGAAGGCCAAAATATTCTAGGTATTTTTTCACATTAGAAATCATTTTATTACAATTCAGTGAGTAAATTCTTCTATTTGTCTAAATATTCTATCAATGTAAGAATTTTAAACAAAGATGTTGAAATGAGGCTAGTGTAAAAAAATAAAAATAGCCCTTGATAAAAACTAAGAGGTTAGGGACCAATTTTATAGACAATTCTGTAATATGTGTCTAACATATGCATTCAAATTTGTAACTTGAAGTGATTGTTTTTTTAGATTAGATCAAATCTATCAAATAAGGAACAATTGGACACTTATTGAAAACCAAAAATAGTCAAATATAAGAAATAGAAATGTCAAAAGTAACCAAATGGTGACATGTAACCATTAAAAAAATCGTGAGTAAAAAATATCTTAAGAATATTTATTTTGAATAAAACTTACAAGAATAGAACATTGGGAAGCTTCCACAACTATTTTAGATGAAGAGAACATAATTGATATTTTCGCAAAGAGGCCAATAACTTTATCGAAAAAACTCAAATAAATTAACCAAACAATATTAGTAGATGATGTTTACATAAGATCACAAAGACAAGATGGTGACAACATTGATCCTTATTTTGAGTTCTCGAGGCATTACAATTTAATAATTATACTCCACCAAAGATACTTAGAAGAGTTTCCACTTCTTAAAATTCAAAGAAATTATATTAAAAAATATTTTTAGTGAATAATCACTTAAATATATGGATAATCATCATTAAATGCATGTTAGTCAACACTACTATCTTGGAGAAATAACATTGGTCCTCTATCCTTATTTACATATAAATGATTTTCCACATAGATCAAGGAAGATTTTTCCTAGTTTTAATTTGATAATACCCAACATCTAGGTTAACAGTTGTCAACCTTCATGATTTCATGTGGTATTTTGGGTTATGCATATGAAGTTTTTATTAATGAGAATATTTGTTGAAGTTGCGGTTGTTGTTTATGGACTGTTTTCATTATATACATAGTAGATACATCATTGATCAATAGATTACGCATACCATATTTTTAACAAGGTTCAAAATTGTAGTGGATGATCACATGTTTATGATGCACATGAAAGGGGACAAGCAAACAAGAGCCCAAAGAGCTAGTATTGTTAGTCTCGACCAAAAACCAAACAAGCACAACAAACTCTAAAAACCTTCAAATGCATATCAAAAGAGATGAAAAGAAAACAAAATAGGCATAAACACGTGAAAGAAGAGTAAGAAGACTCCCTAAGATGCTCCTATTGTGCCCTTGTTTGCTCTCCCTTGTTCTTCTCCTCTCCAAGATCCAAATGTTCGCTTGAGTGTAGCTCTTAGTTTTAACATGTAGCCATGGATGCCGAATGAAGGTTTGAATGGTTGAAAATGAACTCCTATTGCTATGCAAATGCACAAATGGAATTGCTATGAGAAAGCTAAAATATGAGTATCTGTGCCAACATAATAACAATGCTTAAAAATGCTTCCTTCTTTGTTTCAGGATGAGGGTTCCTTTTATAGGCAAAATGGTTGATTGGAGGGTCAAGATTGATTTATCTTATGGAGGGCTAGGATTGTATGAGAGAGGCATGATCCTCAATCCATGCTTGCAACTTCCACCAATGCAATGGTGACAAGTGACACCATGAGAGGGCTTGAGAGGAGAGGGAAGAAGCATTTAATGCTTGAGAGGACACGAGGGTAACCTCAAGTGGTTGGGTTATTGGATAAAGGTTTTATCCAATAGGTAAACTTTTGTGCAAGGTTTACCCATGGTTAGGCCTTGGTCAAAGGGACAAGACCCATGTGGGTTAGTGTGTTGAAGAAGGGAAGCATTTAAGACTTTGTAAGAGTTCTAAATGGGTGAGATGATGAGTTGAGGGTTAATTTGGGATTAGGATTGTGCAAGTGATTAGAAGTGGGTTTAGGCTAAATTTAGAAGGGATTAGAAGAATCTAGAAGAAGGGTTAGTGAGCAAGTGGGATTTGTAGGAGAATGCAAGTGGTTGAGGGTAAATAGGATTTTAATTAAAATAAATTCATTTATTTCAATTAAATGTGCAACTTGCATTAGATGAGTATTTTAAATAAATATTTATTTATTTGAATAGGGTTTTGAATTGAGGATTTTAAATAAATATTTAATTTATTTAAATGAGAGGAAAGAGGGAAATTAAGTAAACTGATAGATTTATTTAATAGTTGGACTATAGTTAGAGATCTTAATTTAAATAGATTTATGAAATTTAATTAATTAAAATAGTAGAATAAGGTTGGAATGAATTGATTAAATGTAGATTTAATTAATAGAAGAACATTAATTTATTAAACAAATATTAAATATTTATTCAATTTAGTGGATAGATTTATGTGTCTATAGTTTACATGTGGCATTCTATATGAAGATTTGGCTATTATAATCTTTGTGGAAACTTTGGTTGTAGATTTATGATTTGGTTTTATCTCTTGAGGTTTAAGCTTTTAGAGGGTGATTATATTCTAATAGATTGAATCTCAAATATCAAGAAAAAGTATAATGAGACCAAGAGAGAGTTAATTGCTAGATTTAGTTACCTAGTGAATAAGATTCCTCCCAGTTTGGATACCTAGTCCAACAAATTTGTTATTTTTCTTTGTAATTGCTCTTCCACTAGATATTTATTTCCTTATTATGGAAAATTAGGTATCTAATTTGTGTAAAGCTCATTTTTAGGCCATCAAGCTACATGACAATATGATCACTTGAGGGAAGATTAAATAAGATCTAATTAGAACCTTCATGCATTACTGATTTTGTGATGGAGGTATTTGTGGTAGAGGTTGTTCCCTTAAGTGATGATTGGGGGAAGATAGTAGATATAGAGGTTTTATCTGACCATAATAAACTCCTCTAGACCTATCATTTGAGGCTAGAGATCTAGGTTAGTTTACATCAATATCTTTTTTTTTAAGAATGCATATGTTATAATTTATTTTTAATACAAGTTATTTGTGTTTGTAGGTCATTATGGTAGTCCTATATTAATTCATGGTCAAATTTTTTCAATGTCTATAGGTTAACATTTAGCTATTTTGGCATTTTTATCATTTAAATTTAGCTATTATTAGGGTCTATATATGTGTCTGATTCACCCATATTCATAGAATTTTCCTTATCCCAATAAATTTTTATTATTTAGGATAAAGACATATCTTGTTAGACAAAAATTAGGCCCTAATCACACTAGAATATTATGAGTTTTTTAATTTTCTACACTCATTCGAATTTAATATTTTTATTTAAAAGTTGAAAAAAAATGATAGGACATTTAGTTGTTGAATCACCATACAAGTTATATATTAATAGGACATTTAAATGTTGAATCGCACATAAGTTACATATTGATGAAAACGTCAAACCTTTGATTGTAAAAAAATGGTACATGGGGAACTTTGTCATCCATTCTAAAATCTAATTTTCAATAAGAAAAAAATTCTTATGATTCTATGCTTCTTTTATTATATTTTTTAGGAATCATATATAATTTACATGAGATTGTTGCTTAAGTATACCTTGTTTATGACACAATTGTGTCATGAGATTTTGGGGCAAGAGTTATTGGATATATATGAGGATTTATTCCTTGCATCATTTAATGCGAGTTTAGGATAACATAGGGGAAAACATTTTAACTTATCCAATTTGTGTTAGATCAATTGCGTGAGGCTTTAATTCAAAATGCATTTTAGCCTCCCTATGGTTAATGATTGATAATAGAAAAGAGATTGTTTGAAATTAAAATGAGAATTGCTAGATACCACATAGTTTATAACTTGATTGGATGAAAGGAAGATAGAAAATCCTTCTAGTGATCAAATACAAAAGAAATCTCTTAAATTTACAAGATACGAACAACACACCATATGAACCAATCTCTCTCTGTCTATATAATTTTAGAATTAAATAATTCTTGAATCTTAAGAAAGAAGATCTAAGCTTAGATTTTGTCAGAAAAAAGTACAAAATCAAAGTAAAATGTAGATAGAGAATATTTTCTAAGCCTAAGCCTATGCCTATATCTAGTTTCCAATGTAGGGCACTCCTAGTAGATAAGATGGTGTTCAGTGTAAGATGATTGCAAAATCGAAGGCCACCACCACTTTTCAAAATAGCAAAATCATTCCCAAGAAGGCAAACTTGAGTTTAATAAGGGGATGCTTAGTTTTGTAAACATGAATATGGAGATTGAAAGGACAAGTTTTAGTGGGTTCTTCTACATCAATATGTACTTTAATTATGTGTGCTTTATCAACGATATGCAGTTCTTAGGGAGAATGTACTTTAGAAACAATTTGAATCAGGATAATAGAAATTTGTCAGATTGATAAAATCAAATTTGTGACCATATATTTAAATGAATCAAATATTCCACATTTCATAATATTCTTGCACTCTGTCCTTTGAATTCGTGACCCAGCTTTAGAAACATTAAGATTTTAAAACTGAAGAATGTTTGACGTCTGTGTGCAACTATAATAAACAATACTGACTTTTACAAGACATATAGCAGCCTTTACAGACACACTTTCTGTACTGAATTTGGCCGCCCAATTTATAGCGATCTTTGTCATGGAGAATCTCATCAGAAATGTTTTGAGCAACCTGATGATGTGCGATCAAATCATTTCAGGTTGGGCAAAAGCAACCAATTAAATAATGGTACTTTGTTCTCTATTTTTGGGTGGCGAAGATGGTCAAGTTACTGTTTAAGATTATTAATTTTTGATATGGATGAGGTGTAAAATTATTATCCATTTTTGTGTATTGAATCTGATGTTTAAGTAAAGTATTGCCTTGTCTACACATTTCACTTCTTCTTAATGTATTTGGTGAAAAATAAGGGTGAAAACAAGACACAAATGCAATGAAATGGTTTTATACTTAGCTCTCAATCATACCTTTGTTTAAGTGAGAAGAGGATGAATGTGCACCGAAGAATTCTCTTGATGTGCTTTTGATTGTGTTGTGTCGATGATTTGATGTGTGGGTTATTTCTTAATCTTGTAGTATAACTTTGCAATGGAGTCTGATATGAAATGACTTAGGAGAGGTTGGATTTGTAGATTTGTAGGATGAGGAATGTAAGGTAGAGATTTGATTTTTAAGATCAATTATGGAGGGTTCATGAGAGCTTATGGCAGATGAGAGATTGCTAAGTAACCCCATTTGATTTGTGCACATGGGAAGCAAGAAGATCAAGGAGATATGAAGGGCTACTATTTGTGGCACATTTGTCTAGAAACTGAAACAAAACCATTAGAAATTTGAGCAGTTTTTGAGAGGAATTCCAAAAAAATAAAGTTAATAGTCTATAAACATTGTGAAATAATTAGCTAATAGACTTTGTTCACTGGATTTCAATTCCTCAAGCTGGAGTATTCGAAGTAAACTTTGTGTTTATTGTGAAAATTAAATAAAGAAAAAGCATTGAATATGTGATTACAAAACACAATGCATTAAATCGTGAACATAAATTTGCATCATTAAACATTTTAAAATGCGAGCCATAATTTAAGTAAGTAAAGATTACATAAGGGCTACTATCGGCTAATTATGTGATATAGAGCAACCATAGGTGGCATAACTGGCTAAGGGCTTTAAATTCTTCTCATATAGGTCCCAAGGTCGATTCTCACCGGATGAACTTATTTGATGACCATGAATTGGAGGTGGTTGTGATCATCCCTAGGGGAATAGTCTCGCCCTAGCTCACTCATGTGAACTTTGACTTGACATCCAAAATATGCAAGTCTAAGGCATGGTGGGTGGGTGCTATGTTGGGACAATAACAAGGACACCCCAATCAAGCTTTGATTAACTTAGTTGACCATGTTTGACCCTACTAATAAATGCTATAATTCAATAGGATGGGCTATGTTAGACAGATAGATTTGGTGAGAAAAGTAATTGAACCAAGTTACAGAATCATTTCACCTTGAGGTGTACATTTTTATGCATTATGGACTTAGAACTTATAGGATCCCAAGATTTGGATAACATTGACGTATGTTGATGCTTCATTTATATGCATTATGATATAGAACTCTATATGATTCCAGAATAGGATAAATTTGAGATGATATATGTCATTATTGGATTTGCAGGACTTCACTATGATGATAGAAATAGGATGTATGTTTTATGTATCGATTAAAATTATGAGGATTATGACAACTGCGTATGTGGATTTATTTGGATGTAAGATGTATTGATTTGTTTAAATGTATATGGTATGCAGAGTGTTTGATGTGTATTCTTATTCATGTGTTTAAATGTTATATGAGGTTATTTGGAAGTACTAATGTGTAATTGAGATGCGCAGAAAAATTATCCATTTGACCATGGAAATATTGTGGAGAACCAAAGCTAGACCTATGTACGTTCGTAAAACCAGGGTTTGTCTATTTGGAGAGACAACACCCCATTTGTATAGTATTTTATTTGTGAAAGTGGATGTTGCATGTGTGTTAGATTTAATTTATGTATTTGTATAAATCCAACAAGAGATAAAAATTTCATGTATAATTTCATAAAAGTATTTTTATTGTGTCACTCGACACATGTGTTGATTTATTTTTATTTCGTAAACTAACCATTTATTTTACTAAATGAAAATCTCAATAACTTACCAATTTTCCAAACGATACATTATTAAATTTCTAATAATTCTAATAGCATATCGTATAATATATTCCTGAATAAAATACTATTTAAAAATTATCAATTTAAAAAATATATTTCATTTCAACAATTTTTCAAATAAAATAATATTTTATCTTTTTCCCAAAAAGATACTTCCTCAATAAAAGAGATACCAAAATTAAATATTAATTATTATATATTTATTTATCCCCAAAAATATAAACAAATAATAATTTAATAATACACAATATTAACGAATTAAGTATATATATATATATTATCATGATTAACATATATTTAAAATATATATTAATTAATAATTAATAATTAACATATAATAATCAAATATATTAATTAATATTTAATAAAAAAATTAAACATTTTAAAACCCACTTTAAATTTAATATGTTATAATATATTTTTATTATTATTATTATTTATTTTATTTTATTTTTTTAATTATTTTATTTTTAAATTATTATTATGTTTTTTTTAAAACATGTAAATAATTTCCAAATTCATTAAAACCTCTTTGACAGAATTTACATAGAAATAAAATTCATTCACGGAATTTTATTCAAATTACTTTTTCTTTAAACTAGATAAACCAATAAGTTTAATTCACAATTAAATTTATTTCTAAAGAAATCAACTAATTTCACAGAGATTTATTTAAAGGACTATCAGAACAAATCAACAAGAGAATAATTTTTTTCATAATAATTTCCCTAATTTTCTCAAAATTAAATTACTCCCATTAACTATAAAATTAACATCAGGCAAGAATTTTAAATCAAGGCTTGAATTAACCAGAAGAGGGTTCTGAATCTGACAAATAATTTACACACACACCATTCAAAGAAAAATAGAATTATTTTCTTACAAATCAACAAATCAAAGAAGCCACCCAACCTGGTATAGCTTTCCTAGAAGAAATCTGTAGAAGAGCCCTAATCTTTTCAATAAGCTTCCAATAAATTTCTTCACCTAAATTCGTGACCTGTTTCTTGTGTATCTAAAATAAAGACCTATTTCCTATTTAAACTAAAATTCTAGGTTCAATAGCTTTTTCTCAAAAAACCTAAATTTAGAATAAAAGTAATTTTATTTTATTTTCTAATTTTATAACAAAAGATAAGCTAACATGCAATAATTAAAAATCACTATTATTTCTTTTCTTTTCTCACGCAAATTAATTAATTTTCTAAATAAAGAATTAAAACAATACTTTAATTCCAATTAATTCTTTTATTCATTTTTTTAAATTTATTCATTTATTTATTTATTTAAAATTCTAGGAACAATAAATATAATTAATCTAATTTATTTTTCCACTAAAATTTAAATAAAAATATATTTCTAATATCATGCAGCTTGCAACTTAATTTAATTAATTAATTAATTAAGTTTATGGAATTATCTCATAGTTGAATTGTTTATGCATTGAGATTATAAATTTAGTTAAATAAAAGAAATGCTTTTCTCCCTCATTTAATTTTTAATTAACAAAGCTAATAGTTGCATTTCACAATATTAATGAGGGTAAAATATTTTTAATTAAATTAAATTCTCAAAATCAATCTTACACACTATACAAAATAAATATGAATAAAGCTCACTTTTCTAATCAAAATTGATTTTCTTAAATAATTAAAATTCATCTTTTTATTCCAAAAAGCAAAAGAGATTAAATTATTTCTATTTCGAATAAATTTAAATATTTCCTTTTTAAAATGCATAAACTAAATAAATTCGTTATTTAAAATTAACCATTAAATTAAACTCACTACAAACATAAATAGAGCGATCTTTTTAATTAATGATTAATCACATAAAAGAAACCTATTTATTTTAATTCCTCAATTACTAATGCGTAAATTAAATCAAAATAAATACTTAGGGTTAAATACTCTATTTACCACACGCCAAGCACGCAAATCAAGTAAGCCAACCAATTACCCGACCCGCAAACCCAAATGAAAAGAAAACTGATGGAACACATGCAATGCTCATTTGAGTATGACTAGGGTAAACTGAAGGTTTTACAACCACCTAACCCAAATTCTAAGGATAAAAGAGGTATACTCAACCCCGCGAATCCAGGTGAAGATGAACCTTACACCTAGGCAGTACTGTACCTGCAATCTCCTGCAACCAAGAGTCAGACAAGCATATATATATATATATATATGTATTTAATGAAGATGTTAGCTTGAGATTAATAACAAGAATCAGGAGGACATTTTAAACTTACATAAGAATAAATATGAAAGCACATTAATAGATATGCACAATAATCATAATATCTGACTAAACATTACCTCATGGTAATTCAACCATTCAAGATTGTCACATAAAAAGTCAACCAAGGTCAAACCGATTTTACAAAGCTGACTAGGGTAGGGGTACTACACCTAGTCCTCTATTTGCAGAAGCCTAACAACTTGAGGAAGATTCTAAAACCGGTATCAATGGAAAGCTTGAGACAACAGTTGGAAGGATCTCTTGAAGATTTTGATGCAGAAAAATTGTAGAATATCAAACTGGAAGATGAACTCAGAACTGCTCAGGAGTTTATCAAAGCACTTCAAGATAATCTGGTTATAGCAAAGAATAAGAGAAAATAATTACATGTGCAATTATAAAATCAAGATGATGAAGAAAAAGAAACTCTTAGAGATATTGCAGACAAATTGAGACAAGAGAACAATAACATGAAGAATGAGATGCAAGATTTAACCATGAGACTATGCAAGGATATTGAAGATAGAAAGATAAATGAGGAAGATTTGGGCAGAAGACTAAATGAAAGATCAGATGAATCTCAAAGTCTTAGTTATGAAAATGATATGCTGAAAACTGATTTGATTCACATGCAACATGACAAAGAGGAACTTTTGAGACAAGTTTGGAAAGTGAGTTGTTCACTACAAATGAATACAAAGACAAATTCAAGAAAAGTTCAGATAATCTTGATGATATGCTGAAAAGTCAGAAACCTGATGGAGAAACAATTGGACCTGGATTTGAACATGGAGAAAGTTCTGGGACTGCAAACAACCATGATCACAACAAACCAGTAAGGCAACCTAATGCTTATAAATTTAATGGGAAATGTTTTAATTGCAACAAATTTGGTCATAGAGCAAATCAGTGCAGATTTAGGAATAATCAGAATACAAACTTACCCACCGGTCAATTTTCTAAATGCAATAATAATGGTCATAACTCAGACAATTGCCGAATGAATGTGAAATTCTATGTTTGTGATAGATTTGGACATTTATCTAATCAATACAGAATTCAAACTAGGCAAGGTTATGGGAAGGCTATTCAGAGAAATAATGTAACTTGTTATGCATGTTACAAGATTGGGCATATTGAATTTTTTTGTAGAAGCGAGACTATACCAGTGAACAATAAAGGATCTAATAACAAAGGTAAAGAGAAGGTGACTGAAATCAAGAAAGAATTTTCAAAACAATGGATTAGGAAGAGAGATCAGAGAGGTGATGAATCTGTCTCTACACTAGCAGAACAGGGTAATCTTGCACTGACAGGAGATTCTTCATCCAACTAAGGAATAATCCTTAGGGGTAAGGCAACAAATTTAAAATCATGCAGTTACCCTTGATTGATGGTAAGAAGTTATATTTCCTCTTTACCGGCAGATATGTGGAGTTTTTCACTTCACCGGTGAGCATTTATTGCGGTTGTAAGTCAAAATTTTGGTTATAAAGGCATTGTAACCTCTCATTTCAATTCACCAAGAATCTAAGCATTCAAAGAGAGCAAAATTGAGCAAAGAAATTTTAAAGGCAAAGCAAAAAAGATCTTTTCAGGGCATTCAAGGATTTCACAGTTAAAGAGGTATTTATCTTTCACATTGGCATCTTCATCTTCTGTTCTTGAATTCATAGCAAACCCTACCATTGTGGAAAACATTAAGCGACCTAGACCCATCTTTAAGATCATTCCTAAGATAGAAAAACATGATTATTCTATTGGTGCATTTTCCAAAATCCCGAAGGGAGTCACGTTCACCGAAGACCCTACGACATACATACATTGCAACATAGAAAGTTTAGGATCTGAAGATTTGATGAACATGTACATGAATGTAATTGCTGACAAGGATGGGATAGTGAAAACAGAACATAAGGTAGTTGAGGATTTAGGTTTCATAGACATCCTCCATATGCCAAAATTCTCGAATGAAGCCATCCACTATGTCCTTAGCAAGGTTAACGAAGAATTTATGTGGTTGGACTCAGTATTCAAGATTACCAAGAAGCTATTAAAGTTGTTACTAGTTTACCCTCCACTAGTTCTAGACCTGACAAGAAGAAGAAAATACCTAACAAGGAAGTTATGAGCTTAACCGAAGCTACATATGACAACTGGTTACTTAGGGTTAATGACATGAAGGATAAAAATGTTAAATTTGCTAGCATGATAATTGGATATAAAGTTGGTGACACAAATAGGTTGAATTCTGTGTCAAGTTCATGCATTCACAATGCACATGAGATGATTGCAAACAATGCAAAGATTGACATTTGTGAATGGTTGAAGGATGAATTGCTAGAAAATTTGGATAAGATAAAAGGTGACAAGAAAGGAACATTCAAATTTGGAAATCTGTTAGTATGTTTAATGCTTTACTTTTCTAAGGAGATCCCAACATAGGTCATAAGGATTTTGCCTATGATATTTCTGTTGGAAAATAGATAAAGGAGACAATCACCGGCATGGGAGCTAACAATAATGAGTTGGTCAAAGATTACTTCAAGAATTTCCAAACCAGAATGAAACAGAGAGAAAGGATTTCCCAAAGCATCATGGACAAATATGATAAACAAATATGCTTTGTAGTAAAGAGAGATGAAATCTGGATGGAAGCAGTTAGACCCAGAACAATATGGATTACAAAAATGGGATATGAGGTGGAATCTCACATTTTTGAATCATATGCAAAATACTCCTAGATGCTCCACCAGAACCATCAGAGAAAATATTTGGTAGTGTTGAAACAATTGAAAGTGATGTAGCCATGATGAAGCAGAGAAAGAAAAGAGACAAATTGATGAAAGATGCTTCTAAAATGGTAAAAGAAGTTACATAAGGTTTGATGAGTCCTGGCAGTATTGCTGCTAGTATGAAAGAAAGTCAATCAAAGCAGACATCGGTAGCTTATGTTTCCCTGGTTGTTACTTCTTCCGAGACAGAAAGTGATAAAGCAGCTGAATTTAAAAGAGTTGAAAGGAAGAAAAGAAAACCTTCACTGGCACCTGCCCCATCTCCAAAGAAGTCAAGGACACAAAGAAAGAAGCAACAAGCTATAAGAGAGCCTAGTGGTCCCAAGAAGAAGGTAACTCCTAAGAAGAAATCAAAACCTAAGGCACTAGATACTCTTACACCGGAAGAGTTGATAAATGAAATCACACAAGAAGGTAACCATAGCAATGTAAATTAACTCTATCATTCTTTCAAGGATGCATATAAAAAACACTATAGAGGAAAGCATTATATTACATCTTGATATCTACAAGAAAGTTTTCATTGAGGTTGTAGATGATCTGCCCAATGATTTGTGTTTGAGGTTAGAGGCTAAAAGGATGTCAGAAATGGAATTAGATAAGAAATTCAAAGTAGAGGCTCTACTTGTTGTGCATCCTATTAATTCCAAATAGGAAATTGATGACTTAATTTCAGAGGCAAACAAAATAGTTTTTGCAAGTGGTCACCGACAGGTTAGCCTTATGGCAGGCCGAGTTAAGGAAATTGTAGATGAGACAGTAGACAAATGGGACATATTCTTTGTGGAAAGAGAGAAGAAAGAAGAAAAGGATAGACATAAAATGGATGTCTTTTGCAAAGGTATATCAAAAGGATAAAGGTAAAGGTAAAATTGGTAGTGTACCTAATATAACGGTCAAGGATAACCTTCCTCCACCAGCACAGGACACCCCACCAATAACTACAGAGGCACCGGTACAAACTGACAGTCAACCAGAAGAGAAGGCAAAGGAAAAAAAACTAAGAGATGACACTAATCCAGAATCTGAAGTTCTTTTTACCATGAATGTGGACACACAGGACTTCAACATTGTCATGGACAAAGAGATTGTAGAGGTAAAGTAACTAATGCCACAAATATTGAGATCTCTGAGTCACCGGTCAACACTATTGACTCTCAGAACATTGAGATACCAACAGAAGTTGAGAAACCTAATACCATCCCATATGCTACCCAGCCTAACATTGAGAAACCGACAGAAGCACAAGCAAAAGCACAGGTAAAAGCACAAACTGAACCTATAAATGTTGACACTCAACAAAAGGTAGAGAAACTGACAGAGAAAGAACCTGATTAGAGTATAGCTGAACCGTCAATTAGCAAGACAAAGAGTAAGGATGATAGTAAGAATGAAGACAGATGTATATGAGGTCTAGACAAGGACGTATATGAGGATGATAATGAGGACTATATAAGGACTATGCAAGGAATATGCAAGGACTTGGGATGATAATGAAGACTATTTAAGGACTTAGGACGATAATGAGGACATAAGTGGGGACTATGCAAGGACTTAGGACGATAATAAGGACATAAGTGGGGACTATGCAAGGACTTCCTAAGGTCACAAGTATGTAAAACTTTGAGTTTTTGTTTTTAAAATGGACCTTGTTTTCAGTAACTCCATGTGTGGGACAAGTTTTTTAGTTTTCCAAATCTGAGAACAATTGCTTGGAGTTAGGTATAGCTGACTGACTCAATTTTCACACAATCTCAAAAAAATAGAGATACGTAGGATAGGGCCTGAAATAGCCCAAAGGACTGACTCAATACTGTTCTAACACAACGATTCATAAAAAAGAACATAATACAATCTTAGGTTGGAAAGTGGACACCATTCAAATGAGGCCCTTACAATAAAATATTGAAACAAAATGAACATATAAAGAGTCTAGCAGCACTGGCTCCACTCCATGGCACACACTTCTCAGGCATGCCAGTTTCTCTTACCCTGAAGATCCGAAGATCTTATAGCCGAGGGATTCCTATATCATAGTGTAAGGTACATGAAGGGTATCTATGGGGTACGATCTGCACTCCCGGAATCACTAAATGTAAGATTTTTGGCAACTAAATTGGTTCGTAGTATAAGGTTTTGAGGGGTCCCGATCCAATGATGGATTCTTAGAGCAAGCCACTTAAGACTTTAGTTGAGCTTATCGATGCAGGGAAGGCCGCCACATACGTCGAATTCACTCAACACTCTAGCCGCCTGACTAGTATATTTATATAGCGGCTCAAAAAACCCGCTCGAGAGTATGATGGGAGAGATGATATCCCCAACGCATCCCAATTTGAAGTACCTCTGTGGGGTGATGAAATCCCTAGTCAAAGATACCCCTCACTACATAGAATAAAATAAAAAGTAGATGTCATTGTCACCTCCTTCCTTTCTCCCAAGACCCCAAAGGCGAGTGGAAAGTCAGTTAATGCAACAGTAGGTCCACCCCAAACACGATAAAAATTCTTTACCTTAAGAAAAAAGAAATATGATTTAATCTAATGCAACCTGATTCATGCTCATTTTATAGCCCAAATTTAGGTGTTGAATATGCATGTGCATGTCCATTTTAAACACCAAATCGAAATATGAAGGCATACATGTCAATTTTAACCATTTGTTGATTTTAAGCACCAAAAGACAAAGTGTGAGATACATGCATGTCAATTTTAGCCCATGTTTATTTTAAGCACCAAACAACGAAGTGTGAGATTATCCATGCATGTCCATTTTAATTGTTGTTGATTTTAAGCACCAAAAGATGAAGTGTTAGATGATGCATGCAACTGATCTAATACTAATCCGATCCTTTCTGTAAATTCGCCACAGGCTGTAAACAGGAGATTAGTAGTAAAATAAAACCAACAGAAAACAAAAACTCAAAATTTGATAGAAGCGAATGCATGACAATACCTATGCAATTGTGTGATACTGACAAATCGAATGCATGAACCTAACAAGGCGTATGTGTAATTCTGACAGACTGAATGCGTGATGATAACAACTCGATTGCATAATAATAACAGGGCGATTGCGTGACAGATAGGAAGACAACAAAAAATTAAAAACTAAAAAATAAAAGAAAACTAAACTCAATCAGAAACCTACAAAATCAACTATGAGGCCCTAGCCAAATCTCTCATCATCCATTCAATATTGATTTGATCATATTTAACTTGATAAGAAAGAACTAAGCTGTTATATCTATCAAAGGCCAGTTGTTCTTCTGAATCTTGTTTCTACTTTTCTGCTTGGAGAACCTTTTGATAGCGTTTGGCTTCTCTTCTTTGTTCTTTCGTCCTTCTTGCACTTGAAATCCTGAACTGTACCTTTCTTGCCATAAATTGTTATAATCAAATCATGAAATAGAAGTAATTTGTTTCCAGATTAACCCAATTTTAGATAGAATTAGACAGATCAAATAACAGATAGAATAAAAAATTAAACAACAATTTTCCTTGCGAATGCGTGATCTGGAAAGGGCGATTGTGTAACCAGGAAAGGGCGATTGCATAACCGGGAAATGGCGATTGCGTAACCGGGAAAGGGCAATTGTGTAATCCTGTCAGATCGAATGTGTGACCCCGAGGGGTTGAATGCATGTCTTTGTCTATGCGATTGCGTGATGATGTAAGCATGATTGCGTGACGGAATAACTGTTCTGCGAAATCTGTAAAAAAAATGCAAGAATTCGTATGACCTGCAAAAATTACATAGAGAACAAAGAAGGTAAATTAGTTGTGTTTCACGTCAGATTCACCAAAATGTCATATGATAAAATTTATCTCAATAACAAGTATTCAATTAGGAGCAAAGGGAAATCATGAATCCCTATCTAATCAAAGAATCTTAACAAACAGACAATGAAATAACACAATCAAGCAAAATAGGAATTATAAATGAAATCAATTAAAAACTCCCTATTCTGTGACTATGTATACTTCCATTGCTCTTCTCTTCTCTGTGGTATGATGGCTCTCAGATATTATGTTGGCAACCTGCAAGTGACACAAAGATTCAAAGTAATTGTGAGGATTGAATGCTCAATTTATAGATTTTTGGATGAGATTGATTGAAAGGTGGAACAAATTGATCAAGAGGTGGAACTCAGGTGAGCTCACATGAAAATTGATAGTTGAATTGTTGACTTAGACGTGAAACATAATAGATTGAATAGATTAATTGAGTTAACTGATTGAGAAAAAGCCAACTGAGAGAAGAAAAGGAATGATTGGAGGAAATAAAGAGGATAACAAAGAAAGCTTAATTTAGAAAAAGCTAATTGATAGATGGAAATAGAGATTGGAGAGATAATGATTTAATTAATTAATTGATTGAATTAATTAATTTAGCATGTGCTTTCATTTAGACTTAGATTTTCAATTTAATCTTTGCATGAGATTTTAATTCAAATAATTGAATTTATTTAATTCAATTTAGTATTTGAATATATTTAGAACTTGACTTTGACTTTCAATTTGGTTTTTGAAATCATGCACATGTGATTGAATTTGGAATAAATTAGAAGAAATAAGAAATTAAATGAAATTAGAATTTGAAGAACTGAAGAATTAATTAGTTAATTAAATAATTTAAAGAAACTATTTAATTATTTAGAAATGGAATTTAACTAAATAATAAAGATTATTTAAATTAAAGGATTAAATTATAATTAATTAAATAATAAATATTTAATTAATATTTAGAAAATGATTAAAATGATTAAATGATGAAATAATAAGAAATAGAATAATTAGTAAGATTATGAGGAAATGTGAAATTAGAAGAATAAGATTAATTAACTTAATTAAATAATTAAAGAATTATTTAATCAATTAGAGGAATAATTAGTACATGATCAATGAGACATTTGTAGGTGTCTACAAATACTACTTACAATGAGGGGCATGCACATGCAGGGAGGCCAACAACCTAGAGCTCACTGCTCAATAAAAGGTGACACTGACTACAAAATGGATTATCAAATCCAATACAATGTACTAATCAAAATAGCATCTCTAATGCCAGGTTCAGTACCGGTTTAAGCTTAGTCAATAACCAAAACCTTCGTTGTCAACTATATCACCTTATACAATAAAATGTCTTATCACACACACCAAAATGACTTATAAGATGTCATACATATATGAGTCTTTTACAATATACCATGTCAACTTACAAAAGATAATTACATTTACAAAACAATTCATATAAACAAAACTTTATCCAATGTCAGCTGGAGTGTCGGTATGCTTGTTGTCAATGTAATCTGAATGCCGGTGTAAGTGTTTGTCGGTGCCGGTGTCTGCCGGTGTATGAAGTTTGTGATGTCGGGCATGTAGAAACCAATTGCCAGTGACCTGCCAGTTGGTTGCCATCAATGACAACATCAACTATTCTCATAAGAGCGTAGAATGCCAACATAACTATCATGTTAGACAAAAAACCCCCTTCCATTATGATTTTATGGATGTCCATACTTTGTTTTAAATGGTGATCTTTATATAGGATTCAAAAATATTGATAAATGTTATAGAGACTAGTTTTATACCTCTTGATGGAATTTTCTTTAAATATTCCAATTTGTTTTCAACTAGAAACCATCTTGTTCATATACAACTAGAACCAAATTCCATGGGACTAAATTTCTTTGATGCATTTCATTGAATATCTTTAAAAGTCTCACTAGCGTCATCAAGAATATTCATCAATAGTTCATCAATTGTTCACATGCCTTTTAATTCTTCCCATAAGGCCACACTTTTTTGAAATATTTATCAATAGTTCACATTCCTTTTAATTTTTCTCATGCTTTGAATGAATGTCTATATGGGCATTTGCAACTACAACATCTAATAAAAATCTATTTTTCAATCCTAAATGTTAATTATAAAAAGTTTCACGCTTAATAGAATGGGGTCAACTTTGGGAATGTGAAATTAAGCATTTCTTAAGGTGGACAAAATCAAACCAACATTTTTCTCTAGTGTAGGAAAAGGGGTAAGCTTATAATTGAGTTCAAACCAATAGAAATGGGTTGGCTAAAGAACAAAGACTAATACTAGATTTTATCAACCTTCTTGATATAAGTCTTGAATTAAACATTATTACAATACATTGATTGACATAATTAAAGTAATCTTACACATTTAAAAAGAACTGAAAGACAACATATTTATTGATAGAGTTAAATTAATCTCAAATTTATAGATCATGAAACAAAAAGCAATAAAGCATGCACTTTTCTCTTCTACAAGAACACTCTACCTTTTATTAAATTCCTTATGAATCATGCAACTTCACTAGAAAATATATATTGTGATGACTAAGCAAGTGTTTGAAGTACTTAAAGAGATAAAAAACCAAAGAGTATGTTCATCATACTGACTTTTCTCTTCTACAAAATTAGCCTATATTTTATTAAGTCCCTTATGAATCATGCACATTCTAAAACAAGCTTGGTGTGTTTTGGGTGAATTTGAAACATTTAAAATTAATCACTACTACTAGGAGATAAATTTGGCTGTTAGTGCTCTTGCCAACATGGGTTGTGATAGCAATGAAAGATTCTTGGATAACAAATCAAAATTTAACTTCTCAAGTATTGAACTCATTGTAAAATTGGAGAGTAGAACCCATCAAAGGGGTTATCTTTAAATATTTTTTATTTTGTTGCAAGGTATATGGTACATGTTTAGAGTTGTTTGTTCACTAAAAAATGATTTCTATGTTGTGAAATATGTTTTCATCATTTTTCTTCACATTACTTACACAAGTTAATTTCTTCATTATCGTTGGAATTATAAGTCAATGTGCAAGGTTGAAGGTGACATCATTGTTGTGCATGATTTAACTCCTATGTGGTGGCTTGAACATGCTACATAATTTATATATGCTTTGGTGGTGATTTGTGGTACTCCTTATATATTTCAATTTTGGTAACTTTCTTTTTAACTTAGGCAGCTAATTCCTCAATATTCATTTCTTTTGTTGCATATTTTGTACTCCTTTGCAATGTAAATTGGGTGCCTAGAGATGCAATAATGGATATATTTCCCTTGAATCATAGAATTGTGGTTCACTTTTATAAATTAGATTATCTTGAATCGGGTGTCATCAAAAATGAATTGCTAAAGATTCTCTACTTGATGGACTTCATTCATGATGAGAAGGATATATGCATGGTGATTGGGGAAAATACACTTCAAACTTCTTTTTGTGTCCCTTATATTTGTCTCATTCATTATCTTTCTTATTTTTGAATTTCATGGATCTTCTTTAATCATAAGTTCTTGTGGCTTAGCTTGTAGTAAACTATGTTCTTGATTTTCTCTTTTTGGGCATGAATCTATACAATTCTATAAGAGAATATGACATAAAATGGGAAAGAATTGGTAGAAGGTTTCTTTAGGTACAAATATCTTAAGAAGAAATATAGTTTATTGTGCACCTATATTCCTTTAAAATGAGTACTATATGAGTAGATGAAAAATTGTTGTACATGTTATTTATGTGCATAAGAAATACATGAGCATCACTCTTTATGATATAATTGTTGAAGTTTTCAAGGTATTACTTTTCATCATTACTCAAGTGGCTCTTCCTCTTGTTCATCCTCAAGTTCATCTCATTGAAGATAACGGCCATTCTAAGAATAAATAATTAGTTTCTCTATATGTACCCCAGTATCAGGGGTGTTTTGGCTATAACTATTGTATAGTCAGCCATTTTGATACTATGTTAGGCCTTCTATTTTTTGGATGTCATTTTTAGTTATTGGCAACATTTTTTGCTTGGATTGTTTAGAAATGAAATCTTATGTAATATTTTATTTATATTAATAATATTTTAGGAATTTTCCTTTTTATCTATAAAAAGAAGATGAATAGGTATGACTTATCTCGAAGTTATCAAATCTTATTTGAATTGAAACATTATACTAAAAATAGAATGATATGCATGTGGGAAAAGTTCCAATTTGATTGGAATACAAAATGACAAAACATTAAATATTTCAAGGAATATTTGACATTATCCTTGGTTATTTATATCTCTTACCTCCATTATATTTTGACATATTATGGGACCTATTTATTATAAGAATGTAACTTTATGTCATCTTTTTTTTTGATAAATGTGACCAAGGTCACTGAAAATTTTATTAATAATAGAAAGAAAGTTTATATAAAAGAGTCATTCTGATAAAAAGAACATGATGCAATATTTGTGCAGGAAACCCAACCAAAAAGGCTAAACAGAACCCGAAAGTACAAAATTGCAGACCACTCACCATCCCCCATGCTGGGCAAGCCAACATGATTGCATACATATCTAGAGTATAACCACAACCCAAAATGTAGGCATATATACATAGAAAATATATCTATAAGCTCAGTCAGAAGCCTGATATTGACTCTAGACAAGAAGAGAGAGATAAAAAGTCATCAATAGGATCCAAAGAGTTGAAGCAATCATTTCAACCTACAGAGTTAAAATCCATGTCCATACATGAGAGCTCATCTCCCAAGCTCGAAGCAGGGACATGTTGAAAGCCATCACAAACATCAAAGAGAGGTTCCCAAATATGATCAATGGTAGGAATAGTGACTTGCAACGAAGGGATAACCATTGGCTCCACACCATCACACTCCAAAGGATGACCCAATAAAGTAAAAAGCCCTAGAAAACAATCGAGGGCATCAGACACCAGGGGAGGAGCAACAACATTGAGAAAATAACCAAATTCTTTAACAATATCCCAAAGTGAGCCATCCTTCACACCGAATATAACAAGAAGAAGAAGCTGACATAGACGTGTATTAGCCATGAAATGATGAAAATCCACAAGACCACCAACGGGGAAAAAACCATCTTCCAATTTGTGAGATTGTAACAAAAGTTCAAGAACATCATTATCATATAGAGCAAAATTAACATATTTCATGATGATATATTGAACCAAAGAAAAATCAAGGAATAAGTCCATAATTACAATAAGAAAAAAAGAAACAACTTGTATAAGTAAGACAAAAGAATTACTTTCAAGCAAAGAATTACCAATTAGAAAATGAATTGCATCTTCAATGTGGTTGCAACTCATGTTAAAATACAAGGAAAGCCTTTCAGAAGAGAACTTAGCCTCAACCCTAACCTCCTATTGTCACTACAGAATGGCTACCCTGTAATCCATAGCACTGAAGAATGTGAGAGATACAAGAAACTACAGAGTAGAGAAAACAAAATATGAGCATTAATAAAATCTGATCATAAATAAATAGCCAAGATCGTGCCAATCTTGCAAGAGAAACCAACATTGGCCATAATGAAGCATGTGATGGCTCGCACAATCGAAAGTACTCACACTAAATATAAACACCATTGAATAAAAAGCAAAACTAACTTTGTGGCACAAAAAGACAACTCAAACATGCTTACATAATGGGTATAATAACCCAATGATTACTACACAATAAGGATGCCAAATGAATATAAGAAAAGGCCATATATCACATATGATAGATACAAAGGGTGTCAAGTACAATGCCATAAATTATTAAGCCATAGCATCTGACACCAGAGAAGCATGTTAAACTACCAATGAAAGGACAAATAATGACGTTGCCCTCATCACCTCAAGGAAAACTAGCATAAAAGTGGCTTCCTCAATATGATAAAAGATGATAACCCATTTGTATATTATCTTATGAGTGAAGAGATATTAGCAATAGGGACCTCCAAAATACAATAATTGTCATTAATAGCCTTATTGGCAAGAAAATATGCAATATAATCAGACGCATGAAAGCAATAAGTAACTTCATAAGAGATAAAACATCAAATATTAATGATTCCAATTTGTCATCATTTTATTAGTGAGGCCATAAAAAATGAACATCGAGTACCCTTCAATCAAGATATCCTTAATCCCAAGCGAAATAGAAATATCCAAACAAAAGCAAAGAGATTTTGATTTTTCTATATTAGTTGTACCATCCAATATTACTTTGCAAGGAGCCATAACAACAATGGCCTTACAATCATAAATAAGAATTCCAATCCCTAACTTACCAGGATTACCTCTAGAAGCACCATCATAATTCAATTTAAATTTTTAAGGAGGAGGTAGCCACTTATCTTTTTTTCTAAGAGTCCCTTTATCAAATTGGTGCAGCCATAACCGGTAAAGCCCTTAAAGAGAATCAACCAGCTTATGAAGCAAGAGTAACACAATGAAAGAAACAATAAAAAATAGCAAGATTATAGAAATATATTATATTATTGCCTTAGAAATTTTGGTAACCAATCGATTATCATCATACAATCATCATAGAACATCCGATAGTTAACCAGTTACATGCTGGATTCAAGCCAGATACAATCCAACTGAGACTCTAAGAATCAATCGGATAACAAAATGTGAATCTCAATCCTTATTCTCCATTCTACTTCTTCTACCACTACAAATGATTACATAATAACATATTTATACTCAACATAACATATCTGGGTCGGCCTCATAAGATTACATTTACCAATGCAGAAAAATGAAATGTGTAACTAGGTCAACCCTAAGAATTAAAGAAATCCTTTCGAAAAATAACAACCAAGAAGTGCAGTTCAATAGGAAGGTCGATCACATGCCAAAAAACATCGGACAAGACCCAAAATAGATCCACGCACCAAGAACAACTCTGGTAATGAAGGAAAGTTAACCGGTAAGCACAAGAACTATCTCGAAACCCAGAAATAGTCAATCAAGAGCGATAACTGAGCGAAAAAGAATCCAAATGAACTGAAAATATGGAATTAAGCACATGAACCAGCCTGGAAACTGAAAATGAGATCTGCAATGAAAAGAAAGCAAATACCGGTACCAACTGGTAAGAACACAGAAAACTGCATACTGAACTAAACAAGAACTAAACTAAAAGGAAATATTTTTGGTTGATGCAAGATTGCTTAGAGACCGGGAATGCTCCTACATCAGACACCCCAGGTAGGAAAATATGTTCCATGAGAGGAAACTCATGAACATCTAAAAGGATTCAGGATAAAGGCTCCACGCTCATTTTGTTGGCATTATGGATGAATTGATTATGTGTTGCATTGATGTCAACACTAGTTGTTATGGTTGGTTATAGGTAGAAGATCTAGTGTTACTGGCATAAGAGACTATTTGTTGGACACTTTCGGCATGTTTGGATCTCTGGAATGTGATTGGTTACATGTGGTACGTGCTTTTGGAGCATGTCTTGGTTAGATGGTATTGACTTGGTAATCGGATACTATCATACACTCTGGTAAACCCTTACCAACACTGGTTTAAAGTTTTATCGACAAAGCTTTCACTGAGAAATCTTGACAGGATGCATAATTGGTGTTGGTGCAACTTCTAGATGGATTTTGGGATGATGAAGATGTTCTTTGATCATGCTTCAACTGCTTGAAGATATTTCTTTAGTGTGGTGGACCCAGCATGGGTCTGGTACCTATCTAGGTTATGGACCGGTATCATGATAACGTGTTCTCTACACGTTACCAGGATGTTTTGGGATAATTTATGGATTTGTTATTGTTGTTTTGGTCTTAAGTCGACATGGCATATCATTGTAATATGGATTTATGTAACGATCTTATTGTAATATCTTTTACATGACCGACCTAATTGGTTTAGGCCTCAGGGTTGGTATAAAATGATGTAAGATCTCATTGTAATAAGTTTTTTGTGGTCGTGGAATGTAATATCATATGTGAAGGATATTTGGTTGATTATAGGTGATCGAATTGGGATTAAGGGAGAGGTTAAAGGTCTCCGGTATTGAGCTTAATTGGGACTGTAATCAAGCATGGTAGATGCTATCTCTGGCAGTTCACTCTATTGGATTATTGTCCATTTATCTTGAGATGGTTTTAGCCTCTTTGTAGTCAGTGAGACTCTTTTGTAATGAGCAGTGCGCTCTAGGTAGTGTGCCTTCATGCATGTGCAAGCCCCTCATTGTAACACATACTTTCTGCAGAAGTATAATCTAACTGTGGGTAGGCTTCCCACCATGGTTTTTCCCTTTCCAGGTTTTCCATGTACAAATCATGGTGTTATGTGGTATGGTTTCTTTGCATTGATTATCTGTTTAATTATTAAGTTGCATTGTTTACTAGTATCTATTTCTGCTTTATCGGTACTTAATCTGGTTAAAGGTTATTAAGTGAATTAAATGTTATAATCTATTAACAAATGATTCACCCCCCCTCTCAGTTGTTCACCAATTATCTTAACAATTGGTATCAAAGCTTTGGTCCTCTTTTGTTGAAGCTTAACCACTTGAGGTAGATCCTATGGCAACTAACACTTCAAATCCACCGACAACTATTTTTAGGAGAAATCCCTAAGCTTAATGAAACAAATTATGAGATATGGAAAATTCGAATGGAGACTCATCTTAGATGTCTTGGAAAGGATATTTGGGAGATCACTGAGAAAGGATATACACCTTATGATCTGACATATGGCAATCATGCTCCTGCAGACTTGTATAAGAATATTGAAAATGATTGCAGAGCTAGAGAAGCTCTCTTGTGTGTAATTACTGATCAGCAGATCATGGGATTGACTGATAAATCATTGGCAAAGGTTATGTGGGAAAAAACTGAAAACTTTGAATGAAGGTGATCCTATTGTCAAAATTGCTAAACTTGATGGTTACCGGGTAAGATATGAAAACTTGAAGATGGAAGATAATGAAAGAATTGTTATGTTTATGGAAAGAGTAAATGAGATTGTTATAGGAATTAAATGTTGTAGAGGATTTCTAAGTGAAGATGAAATAGTTTCCAAAGTCTTGAGAGCCCTTCCATGGGCTTACAAGATGAAGGCAACTGCAATTAATGAGTTGAGAACAATGGCAAACTCTTCAGTTAATAGAGACATTCTAATTGAGAAATTATTTGCTTTTGAGCTTGAAGAATTTGGATCTTCTGGAGCTGTAAAGTCTGAACCATCTTTTCATGCATCATCATCATCATCTACCAGCAAAAGTGATTAGAAAGTCTTATATGCAAAAAGTCTGGAAGACATGAGGAAAGAAGATGAAGAATTTGAGCAATTTGAAGCCTTATTTGCTAGAAGAGTACCTAAAGGTCCAACATGAAGTATGAAGGAAAAGCACCTTTTAAATATTTTGCATGTAATAAGATTGGTAATTTTGCATCTAGATGTCTTGAAAGGAATGAAAGGTTTGAGGAAAGAGCTAAGAAATCATTTAAGCCTAACCAGAACATATATAGATTCAAGAAAAGTAAACAATGCTACATAGCGGATGAGGAAGGAGTAACTGATGACTCTGAAGATGAACCGACAAAAGACTCTGCTAGTGGATTTGGCAATGGTATGGAATGGGTGTTCTATGCTTTAAAGGAAGATGAACTAGAACCGGCTATCAAAAATGAAGAAAAGGCCCTAGTAGAAAAGTTGAAGATAAGGATGAATGGGTAATTGATAGTGGATGTGCACATCATATGAATCGAGATAAAAGGAAATTTCTCTCCCTATAAGAATATAATGGTGGTCAAGTAAGATTTCGAGATGACAATAATGTATGATCAAATATAGAGGTATTATTTCCTTAGATGGCAAGCATAACACTGATAATGTCTATTATGTAGAAGGTTTAAAGCATAATCTTTTGAGTGTTGGTCAATTGGTGGACAAGGGTTTCCAGCTGTAGTTTAAAGATAGAAAGTAAAAAATCATTAACAATGCTGGTTTGGAGATTGCAACCGGTATTCAAACTGGAGGTAATATCTTTCACTTGAACATTGGTAATAAGATATGTTTGATTTCTCATATTGATGAGAGTTGGTTATGGCATAAGAGGTTGTGTCATGTTAATTTTGATTGTATTGTTAAGATTAGTTCAACTAAGGCAATTAGAGATATACCTAAGATTATGAAGCCTCATAATCCGATATGTAAGGAATGTCACTTGGGAAAGCAAGTTAGAACTTCTTTTAAGAGCATACATGATAAATCTAATGATGTAATTGATTTGTTTCACACTGACTTATGTGGTCCAGTAAGGACTAGAAGCTTTCAGGGTGATAGGTATTTCATGTTGATTATTGATGACTATTCTAGGAAGATGTGGATGACTTTTCTAAGGGAGAAGTCTGAAGCCTTTGATAAATTCAAGATCATTAAAGAAAAAGTTGAAACATAATCTGGATTGAAAATCAAATGTCTAAGATCAGATCATGGTGGTGAGTTCACTTCTCATGAATTTAATAGTTATTGTGAGACAAATGGTATTAGGAGATAGTTATCTACACCTAGGACTCCTTAGCAGAATGGAGTAGTGGAAAGAAAGAACAAAACCATTTTGGATGCAACAAGATCTGTGATGATGGAAGCCAAATTGCCTCATATCTACTGGAGAGAAGCAGTGAGTAAAATAGTCTACATATTCAATAGAGTTCACATCAAAGGTGAAACCGGTAAGACTCCTTATGAATTATGGTTTGGACATACACCTACTATTAAATATTTCAAATTTTTTGGAAGTAAATGCTATATCAAAAGAGATGATTCAATTGGAAAGTTTGATCCTAGATGTTATGAAGGGATATTTCTTGGTTATTAAATTCAAAGAAAAGCATATAGATGTTATAACAAATGATTTTAGAAAATTGTGGAGAGTGCTAATGTGAAAGTGGATGAGCAGTACATAAATCAATCTATATCATATTATAGGGAACTGGTAGTGGAAATGATAATAATTGAACCAACAATACCTCAACCAGTACAGGAAATTGAGACAATTACACTCGCACAACAAAAAAATTCAACTGTGATTGATGATCAGAGTAGTGAACCTAAAGTTCAGAAGACGCCAAGGTATGTAAGATTAAATCATTTTGAAGATAAAATTATGGGAGATAGAAACAAGGGAGTTATGACAAGAAGAAGACTGGTAAATGAAGAGGTATGTCTTATTTATCAAGTTGAACCGACAACTGTTACTGAAGCTTGCAAGGATAAACTTTGGTTAAAAGCTATGGAAGATGAATTAGATCAGATAGAGAAGAATGAAACTTGGACTTTAGTTCCCTGGCCTAAAAATAAGAATGGTATTGGAACTAAATGGGTTTTTAGGAATAAACTTAATGAGGACGGTTAAGTTGTAAGAAACAAGGCTAGATTGGTTTGTAAAGGATATTATCAAATGGAAGGAATTGATTATGGTGAGACATTTTCACCTGTAGCTAGAATTGAATCTTTTAGATTATTTCTTGCCTATGCAGCTTATAAAAACTATAAGGTTTATCAAATGGATGTTAAATGTGCATTTCTGAATGGTGAACTTGAGGAAGAAGTATACATTGAGAAACCTGATAGATTTTCACTAATAGATGATAAAGATATGGTTTGCAGGTTGAAGAAAGATTTATATGGATTGAAACAAGCTCCTAGAGCTTGGTATGCAAGGTTGGATAAATATCTTTTAAAGTTTGGTTTTACTAAAGGCAGTGCTGATAGTAATTTATATTATAAGATCACCGATGATGATATTCTGATTATTGAAGTATTTGTTGATGATATTATTTTTGGAAGAGAAGATAAATTGTGCATGGAATTTGCTAACAATATGAAGAATGAATTTGAAATGTCCACGATTGGTGAGATGAAATTTTTCTTAGGTTTGCAGATTGCGCAAACTCACAAAGGTATTTTTATCTGTCAAACTAAGTATCTGAGGTAATTGTTGAAGAAGTTTGGTATGTATAATTCCAAACCGGTAAGTACTCCTATGGTGACAAGTGAGAATTTATCTCTTAAGGATACTTCTACATTGGTAAATCCGACAAAGTATAAGTCTATGATTGGTGGTCTATTATAATTGACTTAGAATAGACCAAATATTATGAATGTAGTAAGTATTGTTTCAAGATATCAAAGTAATCCTAAAGAAAATCATAAATGTGCAGTAAAATGGATATTTTGGTATCTACAAGGAACAATAAAATATGGTTTATGGTATTCTAAAAATGATGATTTCACTTTATGTGCATATACTGACTCTGATTGGGCAGGAGATACCGATGACAGGAAGATCACTTCGGGTGGAGCTTTCTTTCATGGATCAACAAAAATAGTCATGCATTTCTTTATCTACTACAGAAGCTGAATATGTTGCAGCAACAACTAATTGCACTCAAATCTTGTGGATGAAGAAAATGTTGAAGGATATCAAGGTAAATTGTAGTGGACTAGTAGTTATCTACTATGATAACTCTGCAGCTATTGACATGTCTAAGAATCCGGTATTTCACTCTAAGACTAAGCATATATCAACAAAGTATAACTTTCTAAAGGACAAGGTAGAAGCAAAGGAAGTCAAATTAGTTTATGTGAACAATAAAGAGCAAATTGTAGACATATTCACTAAACTGTTGTCTAAGGAATCATTTGAGTATTTGAGAGACAGGTTATGGGTTTCTATCCCTCCGACAAAGACTTGATTGATGCAGTTTGTCATCAATCCGACATGCATTATCAGAGATATTATTCATTTTAGTACTAATGAGTGGTGCTACTACTCAAGGGGAGTAGTCAGCTTTGAGATATAGAGGTTTATATTCTTGCTTTGATATTTTTGTCAGATTTCTGGCATTGATGTCAAAGGGGGAGAGATATTGATGTGAAAAAAAATTAGAACCTTACAGAGATATCATTCACAGGGGGAGAGTTATTGATATTTAGGAGATTGTTGGTTGTCTTCCACAAACAAAGACTTGTTTGGCATTTCTTGGTACTTAGATGTTTTTCACATCTAGTATTGCCATCAATGCCAAAGGAGGAGATTGTTGGCTTTATGGATGAATTGATTATGTATTGCATTGATGTTTTGTCATTTATGTCAACACTAGCTATTATGGTTGGTTATCGACAGATAGGTTTTGGTTACAAGTAGAAGATCTAGTGTTACCAGCAGAAGAGACTATCTATTGGACACTTCCAACATGTTTGGATCTATGGAATGTGATTGGTTACATGTGGTACATGCTTCTGGAGAATTTCTTCATCATATGGTATTGACTTGGTAATCAGATGCTATCGTACACTCTAGTAAACCCTTACTGGCACTTGTTTAAGGTTTTACTGATAGAGCTTTCACTGAGGAATCTTGACAGGATGCATAATTGGTGTTGGTGCAGCTTCTAGATGGATTTCAGGATGCTGAAGATGTTCTTTGATCATTCTTAAACTGCATGAAGACATTATTTTTGCATGGTGGACCTAGAATAGGTCCGATACCTGTCTAGGTTATGGATACCGGACCGGTAACATGATAACGTGTTTTGTACACATTACCAGGATGTTTCAGGATGATTTATGGATTTGTTATTGTTGTTTTGGTATTAAGCCCACATGGCATATCATTATAATATGGATTTATGTAATGATCTTATTGTAATATCTTTTAGGTGTTTGACCTAATTGGTTTGGGCCTTAGGGTTGGTATAAAATGTTGTAAGCTCTCATTGTAATAAGTGTTCATGGTCGTGGAATGCAATATCATATGTGAAGAAGATTTGGTCGATCATAGGTGATTGAATTGGGATTAAGGAAGAGGTCAAAGGCCTCTGATATTGAGCTTAACCGAGACTATAATCAAGCATGGTAGCTGGTATCTCTATGGATTGTTGTCCATTTATCTTGAGATGGTTGTAGTCTCTCTGTAGTCAGTGAGACTCTTTTGTAATGAGCAGTATGCTCTAGGTAGTGTGCCTTCCTGCATGTGCAAGCCCCTCATTGTAACACATGCTTTCTACAAAAGTATCATCTGACCGTGGATAGGCTTCCCACCGTGGTTTTTCCCTTTCTGGGTTTTTCACATACAAATCATTGTGTTATGTGGTATGGTTGTTTTGCATTGATTATATATTTAGTTGTTAAGTTGCATTGTTTACCGATATCTGTTTCTGCTTTACCGGTACCTAATCTGGTTAAAGGTTATTAAGTGGATTAAATGTTATAATCTGTTAACAACTGATTCACCCCACCTCTCAATTTTTCACCAGCTATCCTAACACATTTCTAATCCAAATATCTTCCTTATCTTCCAACCTCATCATTAGCTC
The DNA here is from genome assembly GCF_030272615.1 of Cryptomeria japonica. NCBI lineage: Eukaryota > Viridiplantae > Streptophyta > Pinopsida > Cupressales > Cupressaceae > Cryptomeria > Cryptomeria japonica. The sequence goes on from NC_081405.1 coordinate 75,977,204, forward strand.
CTTCGGTGCCTCAACCAGCTTCTCTAATTGCTGACTCTCTTTGTCTCTCTTCCTTTGCTTCAGATCTACACATTGTCTTTGTTTACTTCTTTCTTTCTTCCACAACTCTGATTTGTTTTTGCCATAAGACTTCATCTGGTTTGTCACCACGAGCTCTCTATCATCTAGTTCTATCTGTCCATCAGGCTTATTTATCAGATATTTTTGCAAACTCATGTCACCTTCCGGTATTACCTCTACAATCGGTTTCTTAATAATGCAACTTTTCTCAGGACTCAAATTCTTCACCTCCTTCTCTTTCTCCTTCAAAGAAATCAATGTAAACTTTTGCCCATCTTTCTCAATAGTGACTAGGTTTCTTCTACAGTCATAAATAAATCCTCTATCAAACTGCCAAGGTATTCCCAACAAGACATGATGAGCACTCATAGATACAACATCACACAAAACCTCATCTCTAAGAGGCCCAATATTAAAATTCACCAAACCTTGTTCCTTTATCTCTATCTTTTGATCATCTTGTAACCAATTTACCTCATAAAGACAAGGATGCTCAAGCCTCTGTAATCCAAGCTTCACAACCATCTCCTTAGATACCAAATTGATAGTACTTCCACTATCCACAATAACCTTGCAACACTTACCACCTGATTTGCACATAGTCTAGAAAAGCTTCTTTCTCTGAGTAGTTCTGGTATCCTCATTGTTTTGTTCGATCATGACTTTTCCAGAACATAAGGGATTCTCCTTGCTCCGGTATATAGTGAGGTCCAGTAACTTCACTTTTTCAGTTCCTCATTAGCCACACAACTTCTTTCCATTTCATGCTTATATTCATAAGATCTATGTCTGGTTTCTCCACACTTGAAACATTTTCTAGGAATTTCTCTACTGTAACTGCCAGTGCCTTTCCTCTATATTTTCTGTTCCGGTTCTTTAGTCCACTTAGGTTTTGATTACTCCTCAAAATTCTACTTCTCTGTACTCATCTGTCCTTTGAATTTGTCCTTCCCTCTGTTCAGTTGTCTTCTTCTCATATTCTCCCCAGCCTTCAAAACATACTGGTAAGATTCCTCAATCGTGGAAACCCTCAACATACTCATCTCATCCTGAATGTTAAATGCAAGTCCATTTATGTACCTCACCACCTTTTCTCTATCCATCTCTCTATGTCTAGATCTAATCATCACCTTATAGAATTCCTTAGTGTACTCTTTCATACTCATGTTTCTTTGTTTCATGTTTTGTAACTTCTTGAAAAATTCCAACTCATAGTCTCTTGGTATTAACTTGGCCTTCAATATTGCAACCATCTGTCTCCACTTGGTGATCTTCACTTCACCATTCTCCACTCTGTCTTTCGGCAATTCTTTCTACCATAAGGCAACATGCCCTTTCAACTTAGTCTGTATCAATGAGACTCTCTGTGGGTCCTTGACATCCTCAAACTCAAAGTAGTCCTCGAACTCTTCAATCCAATCAATCATATCGATCCTCCGGGTTCAGCATTCCATAAAAGTTTGAAACTTCCACTTTATGAACTTTACTTGCTTGTGCCACTACTCTCAAGAATCTTTCATATCTTCCATCTTCCGGTCCTTTAGCCTTTTCTGCTTCAAGCTCTTCACTGACTTCTTCATATTCATTCTTAGATTCATGGTTCCTCTACAAACAAGCAAAGACATTATGGATTTTATTCCACTTCATTCTTAAGGTATTCCATCATCTTCTCTACCCTCTAAGGGTTTGTCCTTCTAGGTGGCATCTCGTCTTTCGCTCCAGTGAACTACCTCAACTCGGTGATCTAAGTACCGGTTTCAATTGCCTCCCCTTAGCAATCTATTGAACACACATGTATCTTGCCTCCAATCGTCGACCTGTCCACCCAAAGGGATGCCTCAATGTTCACAAAAAACTCTTCCATAACTGGTAAACCCTCAAAGAGAATCAACCAGCTTATGCAAAAAGAGTAACACAACAAAAGCAACAAGAAAACATAGAAATATTACAAAAACAAATCATAAGATTTCCTGATAACTTTTGGTAACCAATCGGTTATTATCATACAATCATCATAGAACATCCGACAGTTAACTGGTTACATGTAGGCTTCAAGATAGATACAATCTGATCAGGACTCTAAGAATCAACTAGATGACAAAATGAGAATCTCAATTCTTATTCTCCATTCTACTTCCTCTACCCCTACAAATGATTACATAATAACATATTTATACCAATTGAAACATATCTGAGTAAGCCTCATAAAATTATATTTACCAATGGAGGAAAATGAAATGTATAACTAGGTCAGCCCTAAGAATTAAAGAAATCCTTCCACAAAATAACAACCAAGAAGTGTGGTTCATCAGGAAGGTCGGCCACACACCAAAGAACATTGGACAAGACCCAAAATAGATCCACACACTAAGAGCAACTCTGATAATGAAGGAAAGTAAATTTGTAAGCACAAGAAATGTCCTAGAACCCATAAATAGTCAACTGAGAGCGATTACTGACTGGAAAAGAATCCAAATGAACTGAAAATCTGGAATTATGCACATGAACTAGCCTAGAAACCAAAAATGAGATCTACAATGAAAAGCAAGCAACTACCAGTGCCAACCGGTAAGAACACAAAAAATTGCATACTAAACTAAACTGAAAGGAAATATTTTTGGTTGATGTAAGATTGCTCAGAGACCGAGGATGCCTCTGCATCACAAATATAGAGGCAATTGAGCCATGAAGAGGAAGATCTTTCAACACAAGCCAAGCCCATAATCTTGCTATCCCAAATAGAGAATGTCCTTAAGTTAATCAAATTCTTATAAATGAAGACAAAGCTACTTCTAAAATAAATCTCTCTAAAGATGAAAGCACAACCTCCAAAGAAGAGGATTTCTTTTGAAATATTCTATTATTCCTCTCAATCTAGATATTCCAAATAAGCAAGAGGGGCAAATATCCTAAATGCAAGAAAAAAAAGAAGATGAAAGCAATTTGGGCCAACTTTGGAAATGATACTTCAACAAGCCACAAGGAGAAGAATACCAACCCAAATTAAAATAAATTCAATCCCAACAAAGTCGAGAAAATGGGTAATTAAGAAAAAGGTGATCAAGAGACTCAATAAAATGCCCACGAAGTACACAGGTAAAAACTTCAGTAATACCAAGTCTATCTAATCTTAAACTAGTAAGAATTCTGTCTTGAACAACTAAGCAAGCAAAAACTCTAGCTTTAGGAAGGCAAGTAGGACCCAAAAAAAGCCTAGTTGGGAGATCAGAAACAAATGAAGCATTAACAAGAGAATTCTTACCTACTTTCATCAAATATTTCCTAAACTTTGACTTTGTCCAAATAAGATCATCCTCTTTATTACTCAACATAACTATTCTATAAGAAATTTCTTCATTATAAGCAGGAATCAAATCTTGAGAGACTGAAAGAGAATCAACTGGTTTCCAAACAACCTTTGGTGAAACCCTAGAGACATCAATTGTTGGCATTTGTGTGAACATTGCATTAATGATATGTGATGTTATCATTGATGTCAATTAACCGGTAATGATATTATTGATATTGTTGTAATACTATTGCTATAACCGGTGGGAATAACTTGTGGAGTGAACAGGGAACCAGTGTAAACCTTATCTATTGACGTAACCGGTAAACCCTACCTGTTATTTTTGATAAACCCTAATTGATTAAGTTTGGTGAATTGGTTATATTGGTTTATGATCTGATGATGAGCAGTAATGATTATGACACATGATTATTGTATGAAGACAATTTCAAGAGATTTTGGCAAGTTGTTGTAATGGTTTTTGTCTAGGGAATGAGCAAATGTATTGCATCTAATGCAAAGCACATGATGAGTTACTAAGTTTGATGAAGCGGTGATCAAGCGATCAAGGTTTTCTTGATTGATGTGCAAAGATTTCTATGTAGTCCAATGGTCATACTTGAAGCGATTTGTTTGTAATCTCTATGAGAATTAGGTTTTTGTTGTGTTACCGACCTAATTGATTTGTTTATATGGTTGATGAAGTTATTTAGTTTAATAAGTTGGCAAAGAGTGAGAACAGATTAGTTGATTGTGTGGTTGCTGAGTTGAATGATGTATCTAGAGTTTGAGTAAAGGTAGATAGGAGCATGCAATGTATCTGATCAAGTAAGTGTAGTGCTATTCAGATAGATCAACAAACTCCTGTTATTTTCTAACAATTACAACAAAATTAAAATCCCCTAACTGGGTAAGCTCTAAAAAGCTTGGTGTTTTTCTAATCCTTTAACAAGGTGATCCATTAGCTTGGATTTTCAAATCCTCTACTAAGGTTACTCCTTATAGGGTATTGCTTCTAACAAGGCATTGTAGTCAATCCCTTAACCGGGTGTGGTGCAGGAGCACCTAAGGGTGAGGAATTACCCTTTGCAATTTTGGCAATTTGGACATAAGGACTGATTCTAGTTCATTAGGTTGTATATTTGGAGCTTGGAGTGAATTTTTGTCTTCATATTTGAAACTTCATGTTTTCAGCGTAACCTGCCCCAATGAAGTCGCCAGTAGTTGGAGCGAGTCAAAGCAAACCATTGGATATTGGCAAGAGTGCTTTCTACCTACCCCAATAGCTTGATGAAACTATCGACTAATGGGTGAGAAAGTCCTGGGGTGATCTACGTCAGTCGCTATATTGCTATGGCAAGTTGCACGAGGTTTATCGTCCACGACTTGGTGACTAGGGTGGGAACCAGTGAGAAGGCTGCAAGCAGAGTGAGATGAAGTGGAGCCATCGGATATCATTATAACCAGTTTATGTGCAGCCTGCTAACCCAATAGGAAAGCATACGTTTTGGAGCACACTATCGACCATTGGCACATATGCTTTTGTTGCTACCCTAATGACTCAATGGAAACCGATGAGGAAGTGCGTAGTTTGTCAAATATCGGACATCGAAGTTAGTGTTTTGAGGCTACTCTGATGACCCGATAGGAAAAACAAGTAAGTTGTAAACTGCCATCGGACATCAGGATAAGTGTTGTGGTGCTAACTCGATGACCTGATGGAGGTTGAAAATCAATTACAGACAGAAACCAAATTGTGTTCGATTTGTGTCGAGTTGAATCTCATCTGTTGGGGATTTTTGTTCAGGACATGTCGTAGAGGCTATAAAGGACCCAATGGGAATTCTGTAAGAGGTTGGATTTTGGGATTGTTGGATGTGACAGTTCCACAAAATGAACATATTTTTAATAAAAATTTGTAGACCATTTTTTGGTTTCCTTCTCAGAGTTCTGTAAATAATGGCTTAATCTATAAATGCCTGTGTGATAGAGTAGATGTTTATTTTCTATGTTCTGTGAGTTCCAAATCCGAGTTCATGCCAAGATCGGCTTTGTAAATAAGTTGTCATTTTGTTTCTTGTTTTCTGTTGGTGACAAGAAGTCATAAACATGACTCTATCTTGATTCTCCATCGTGGGATCTACATGACCTTTGGAGGTTGTCAAGAAGAGCTAGTCCTGTACAATAGGGTTCCATTTGTATCAGACAAGGGAATGGCATCGACCGTTTTAGAAAACTGGCCCTAGGCGAGCTTGATGATAGCCCGACTAGGAATCAGTGGCCAAAAGGAAATCACTTGCAGGGTAGACCGGAGTCTAGGCTATCAGCCTCAGAGAAGAGGAAGATGGGATCGAATGGAGAGAAGGTACTAGCATGAGGAGAAAACAACTCAGGAGAAGTTGCAGGCATAATCCATGGTAGAGAAAACCTTGCAAGGTGTCTGGTTAGATTCTGTGGGTTAGTGAGTTGGTGGATTTATGAAAGTGAATTCATAAGTAGCAGAGTAACAACCCTTGGTAGTGAGGACCTAGAGTGGATTAGGGGAATAGAGAGAAGTATTCTCGGGTTAGGCTAGGAAGAAAGCCTTGGAGTGACTCAAGATGACTCAAGCAACTAGCATCCTCCCTATCAGATTGGTATCAAATCAAGTCAAGGACTTGGGGTGAAGAGTGCAAGACTGATCTAGTATCAGAAGAAGGAGTAAAGATGGTGACAAATGTAGAATTGGCTAAGCAGGTTGTTGACCAAGAAGATGAAAATAGATTGCTCAAGGAAAGATTGGAGCAGTTGGAGAAGAAATTGGGTGTGATGAAAGTCAAGATAGAAGAAGTGAGTGGGAAGATAGACAAGAAGGGTCAAATGATGGCAATAGAGGATGAAGTCCCTATACCAGACCCTGTTATTGATCAAGAACCATTCTTGAAGGCTTTGAAGGCAATGAGTGGAAAGTCTTTGGAAGGAGTACCGCTATTTATTGGCAAGATGAAAGTAGAGTTGGTAATGGAATGGATAGAGGGTATGGAAAGCCATTTTGAGTGTGACGGTGTGACCGAGGCCCAGAAGGTTAAGGTTACTAAGTCAAGAATGAGAGGTGCTTCCGTAACTTGGTGGAATTTTATACAAAATGAGAGAGAGAGAAGGTAAGAACCCCATCTCTACTTGGAAAGGGATAGTAATTAAAATCAGAGAGACTTATCTTCCTGAGGATTATGAAGTGTAGTTGCATAGAAAAAGACAAAACCTAAGGCAAAAGGAGTGAGATGTAAGTACCTACAGTGAAGAGTTCCAGAAGTTGTGTCTAAGGTCAAAAGTGATGGAGGATGAGAGAATTAGAGTAGAAAGATACCTTAGTGGTCTGAGATGGAACATGCAAGAAGAATTAAGTTTGTTGAGTCCAAATACCATTCACAAATGTTACTAGTTGGCCCTAAAGGTAGAAGAAAAGAATAAGAGGAAACATGAAAGCACTAGTAGAGGCAGAGGTAGAGGCCGAGATTCAAGAGGTTTCAGAGGAAACTATGGAGGTAGAGGAAGTGAAACAAGATCGCAAGGAGAGTTGAAATTGGCTAATTAGTCCAATGAATCCAGTGGAAGAGGAAGTTATGGTAGAGGAAAAGGTCCTAACAGCAACAACAAAGGCAGATCTAGAAGTTCTGGTGGAGGTTCATACTTTGCAAACATGAAGTGTTACCATTGCAGTAAGTTTGTTCATCCTGCCTACAGGTGTCGAGAGAAGGCAACCTCATCACATAAAGAGAAAAGAATTAATTATGTGCAAGAGGATTCCAGTAGTGTGAAGTCTCCTGAAGTAAACCTTGAGGAGGTCTCATTTCAAAATAAAGTGCAAGATACTTGGTAAGGTCTGTAAAGTAATCATTGACTCAGGATCAACTGACAATATCATCTCCGAAGAAGCAATAAGTAAACTTGGGTTGAGTAGCATGCCACATAGTCATCCTTACAAGGTCACATGGTTGAATAAAGGACAACATGTGTTAGTAAATGAACAAGTATGGGTTGAGTTTGCAATTAGGAAGTATTTTGATAGAATTTAATGTGATGTTATACCAATGGATGCTTGTCATTTATTACTAGGCAGACCGTGGAAATTTGACAGAAAAGCTATCCATGATGGAGAGAAGAACTCTTATGCATTCACAAAGGAAGGGTGACATACATAATTCAATCTTTGGTAGAGGATGAAGGAACCAAGCTTAGTAGTCCTAATGTGTTGTTGGTTGGAAGAAAAGAATTTTTGAGAGATCTCAAGAAAGGAGATGGAGAACATTATGCTCTCTGAGTGAAACCTAGTCAAGAAGAAAAGAATAAACACGAAATTTTACTTAAAGAGGTTTAGCAGTTGTTAGAACAATTTAAGGACATTGTGAGTGATGGAACACCCACAATGCTACCTCCTCCTAGAATAGTAAGTCACTAGATAGAGTTTATACCCGGAGCATCACTACCTAATAAGGCTGCATATAAGATGACTCCTAAACAAAACAAGGAAGTGGCAAGACAAGTACAAGAGCTGCTTGACCAAGGTCTAATCAAGCAAAGTATAAGTCCATGTGTTGTACTAGTGGTGTTAGCAACCAAGAAAGGATGTAAATGGAGATTATGTACTGACTCTAGGGCAATAAACATAATCACCATTAGATACAGATTTCATATCCCTAGAATTGAGGATTTAATGGATTGTCTTGGAGAAGCAAAGTATTTTACTAAGCTATATTTAAAGAGTGGTTATCATCAGATCCAGATTAAAGAAGGGGATGAATGGAAAATAGCTTTTAAGACTATAGAGGGGTTATATGAGTGGTGACTTATGCCATTTGGGCTTACTAACGCTCGTAGTACCTTCATGAGGTTGATGAATGAGGTGTTGAAGGACTACATAGGTAGATTTGTAGTGGTATACCTTGATGATATCCTCATATTCAGCAAAACAAAGAAAGAGCATCTTGAACACTTGCAGATTGTATTAAGGAAACTGCATGAGGAATAGTTGGCAATCAACCTTGAAAAATGTGAATTTATGAAACACGACCTCATTTATTTGGGTTTTGTAGTGTCACAAGGCACTTTGAAAATAGATCCTAGAAAGGTGGAAGCAATACAGAGTTGGCCTACACCGAGAACTGCTACTAAGGTAAGAAGTTTCCATGGGTTTGCCCAATTTTATAGAAAGTTCATTCGAGGTTTTAGTGAAATTTGTGCTCCTATTCTTGATACAATTAAGGGTGGGTTGAAAACTAAGTTTAGGTGGACTAAAGGAGATGACCAAGGGTTTGAATTACTCAAAAAGTGGATAACTACCCAACCCATCCTAGTTTTACCAAGTTTTGATAAGTTATTTACCCTAGATTGTGATGCTAGTCATATAGCAGTAGGTTGTTGTTTTGAACCAAGAGGGAAGACGAGTAGCATTCTATAGTGAGAAATTGAATGAAGCCAAGAAGAAATACTCATCCTATGACTTAGAATTTTATGCCTTAGTGCAAGCTCTAAGGAAGTGGAGTTATTATATTTTTCCCAAAGAATTTGTACCAAGCCTTGAGTTTTTTTAATTCACAAGAAAAATTGAGCAATAGACACATCAAATGGATAGAATACCTACAGGCATACACTTTCACTATCAAGCACAAAAAGGGACAACTGAACAAGGTAGCAGATGCCTTATGTAGAAGACTTCTCACTATCCAAGAAGTGACTTTGTGGAGCATAGGTGTGGAAAGTTTCAAGGAACTTTACAAGGAAGATGAAGATTATTTTAAGGTATACAAGGTATGCAGTGAGTTTAATAATCATTTCAATAGCCAGTGTGTAGATTACACATTACAGAGTGGTCTTTTGTTTAAGGGATGTTAGTTATGTGTGCCAAGAGGATATATGAGAGAAAATCTCATACAGGAAAAACATAATGGAAGTCTTAGTGGACATTTTGGTCTGAATAAAACACTTGAGTTGGTGCAAAGATTTTATTATTGGCCAAAAATGCACAAAGATATCAGGAAGTATGTTGAGCAGTGTATTGTGTGTCAGAAAGCCAAGGGTACCAGTTCAAATGCTAGACTATATCAACCTTTACCAATTCCCAATAGACCATGGGAGTTCATCAGTATGGATTTCATTGTGGGATTACCAAAGACCAAGACTGACCTAGATAGTATTTTTGTCATTGTTGACCAGTTTAGTAAAATGAGTCATTTTGCTCACTGCAAGACTATGCATGATGCTAGTTACATTGCACATTTATTTTTCAAAGAGGTGGTAAGAATTCATGGGCTGCCTCTCAGTATAGTTTGAGACAGGGATGTGAATTTTATGGGACACTTTTGGAAAACTTTGTGGACAAGACTGGGAACTAACCTTTCTTTTGGTTCTGTGTATCATCGACAAACAAATGGTCAAATTGAGGTCATTAACTGAGTATTGGGTAATCTTCAGAGGTGTGTGACGAAATAATATGGACAAATGTGGGATCAAGTGCTACTACAGGTAAGAGTCCTTTTGATATTGTTAATGGACTCCACCCACATGGTGTTTGTGAACTTCACAATTTAGGAAACCTCAAAGGAAAAAGTGGACATGCAGAGGATTTCACTCAGTCTATGAAAGAGGTGCATGAACAAGTGCATAAACATTGATCGACACTACCTAGAGGATTAAGGCTAAAGCAAATGAGAGGAGAAAGGATAGTCAATTTGTAGTTGGAGATATGGTGATGGTACATCTGAACAAGGCAAGATTGCAGAAGGGAGTCCATAGTAAGCTTCAGATGTGGAGAATAGGTCCTTGCAAAATTTTGGTTAAGTATGGCTCAAATGCCTATAACATAGATCTACCCGTAGATTTGGCATTGTCCCCTGTGTTTAATGTGCAAGACTTGGTTTCGTTTAAAGGTCCTGTAGCAGTAGCAGATGGACAACATCCAGAAGGGGAGACTACCCTCAGTGATATTCTAGTACCATCCATTTCTAAACCATAGGTGAAACAGATTTTAGATTCCAGGGTGAAGAAGAAAACGTGGCATGGCATGTACATGTAACACTTAGTCAAGTGGAGACACTTACCTGAAGAAGAAGCCACTTGAGTTGTAGAATCCGATTTCAAATAATTGGGCATTGATGTCATCTTGTCATTCCTAGGGGGGACTTAATTTTTCATGTGGGGAGTATGGTGCAGGAGCACCTAAGGGTGAGGAAATACCCTTTGCAATTTTGGCATAAGGACCAATTCTAGTCCATTAGGTTGTATATTTGGAGCTTGGAGCGCATTTTTCTCTTCATATTTGAAACTTCATGTTTTCGGCGTAACCTTCCCTGATGAAGTTGCCAGCAATTGGAGCGAGTCAAAGGAAACCATTGGATATCGGCGAGAGTGTTTTCCACCTATCCCGATAGCTCGATGAAACCACCGAATAAACCACTGACTAACGGGTGAGCAAGTCCCGAGGTGATCTACGTTGGTCTCTATACCGCTATGGCAAGCTGCACAAGGTTTATTACCCGCGACTTGGTGACCATGGTGGGACCTAGTGAGAAGGCCGCAAGTGGAGTGAGATGAAGTCGAGCCATCAGATATCAGTGTAACCAGTTTGTGTGCAGCCCGATAACCTGATGGGAAAGCATACATTTTGGAGTGCACCATCAGCCATCGACACAAACATTTTTGTTGCTACTCCGATGACCCGATGGAAACCGATGAGGAAGTGCACAGTTTGTCAAATGTTATCGGACATCAGAGTTAGTGTTTTGAGGCTACTTCGATGACCCAATAGGAAAAACAAAGTAAGTTGTAAACTGCCATCGGACATTGGGATAAGTGTTGTGGTGCTAACCCGATGACCCGATGGAGGTTGAAAATCAGTTACAGACAGAAACTGAATTGTGTCTGATTTGTGTCGAGTTGAATCTCGTCCATTGGGTATGTTTGTTCAAGACATGTCGTAGAGGCTATAAAAGACCCAATGGACATTCTATAAGAGGTTGGATTTTGGGATTGTTGGATGTCATAGTTCCACAAAACAAACATCTTTTGAATAACAATTTGTAGACCATTTTATGGTTTCCTTCTCAGAGTTCTGTAAATAATGGCTTAATTTGTAAATGCCTGTGTGATAGAGTAGATGTTTCTTTTTTGTGTTATGTGAGTTCCAATTATAACTTTGTGCCAAGCCCGACTTTATAAATAAGTTATCATTTTGTTTCTTGTTTTGTGTTGGTGACAAGTAGTCATAAACTTCACTCTATCTTGATTCTCCATCGTGGGATCCACATGACCATTGGAGGTTGTCAAGAAGAGCCAGTCATGTACAATAGGGTTCCATTTGTAGCAAACCACAAAATGGCATCAGTCGTTTCAGCAAATTGGCCCTAGGTGAGCTTGATGATAGCCCAACTCTATATTAGTGGCCAAAAGGAAATCACTTGCAGGGTAGACTAGAGTCTAGGCTATCAGCCTCAGACCAAAGGAAGATGGGATCAAATGGGGAGAAGGTACTAGCATGAGGAGAAAATAACTCAGGAGAAGTTGTAGGCATAATCCATGGTAGAGCAAACCCTACAAGGTTTCTGGTTAAATTCAATGGGTTAGTGAGTTGGTGGATTTATGAAAGTGAATTCATAAGGAGCAGAGTAACAACCCTCGGTAGTGAGGACCTACAGTGGATTAGGGGAATAGAGAGAAGTATTCCCTGAGTTAGGCTAGGAAGAAAGCCTTGGAGTGAGTCAAGCTGACTCAAGTAAATAGGATCCTCCCTATCAGGGTGATTCCTAATAGGATCAGTTCTTAATAGGACTTTTTGTAAAGCTTTAACAGGCTAGACTCGTAACAGGGTGAACTTTAGAATGGTTAAGATAGTTATCTTGTGATTCTCATCTCATTGTGGTTTTTACCTATTTGGGTTTCCACATCAAAACTATTTGTGTCAAGTGGTGAATGTTTTTATGGTTGATTTACTTAACTACTTAACTACTTTGATAAGTCATGATAACCAGAAGCATTGAGAAATAAAGAAGTTGTTTATTGTTAATTTGTTGTAACAGTCAACTGGTTTATCTTATGAGTTTTTATCTTGATAGAGGTATTACATTGTTAGTTTTAAGTTTACTTTGAGAGATTGATTTTTGAGATTGGTGAAGTTTGTATCAAGTTTTTCTATCTATTGATTCACCCACCCTCTCAGTAGTTAATCAGATACTTATTCTTTCATCATACCATCAATTGGTATCAGAGCTTATCAGGTCCTCTAAGGTCTAAGACTAACAAATTGAGGTAAATATTTTGTAGATCATGATGAAGAAAGAAGGTTCAAAGTTTAATAGAGAGAACTACAGGATATGGAGTGACAAAATGAAAATTTATATCAAGACTCTAGGAAGCCAGTATTGGGAACATGTCGATACTAAGTATGTTGCACCTAGTGGGATGTTGACTTCTGATCAGAAGAAAGAGCAACAAGAAAATCATCAAGCATTGGAAGCTATTATCAGTTCTTTGTGTGATGAAGAGTATGTAGATGTTCATGGTCTTGAGACTACATATGAGGTATGGAAAAAAATTGAAGAGATTTATAGCGGTAATGAACATGTTATGATTGCCAAAGAAGAGAGTCTAAGAGGAAAGTTGATGACATGCAAATGGATGAAGGTGAGAATATCCAGCAGTATGGTCAAAGGATAAAAGACATAGTCAGTGAAATTAAGAGTGCACAAGGTAAAGTGGAAGATTCCACAGTGATCAGTAAGGTATTGAGAACCCTGCTATCGGTCTACACTATCTGAGTTGCAGTTATTCAGGAGCTCAAGTCCATTGACAAAACTAAGGTAACTCTTGACTTCATCATTGGAAATCTTACTACTTTTGAATTAAATGGTTATGATGGTAGTGTATAGAAATTTGAGTCTGCGTTTAGAGCTTCTGTTTCTAACCCATCTATGAGGAAAAGTAAAGATGCCAGTCATAATTATGAATCCAGATCCAGCAGAGAATCTGATGATGAAAATAATTTACTTGAGCTTGAAGCATTATTGGCCAAGCGGTTGCCTAGAGGTACAGGTAAATATAGAGGCAAATTACCTTTGAAATGTTTTGCGTGCAAAAAGATTGGACACATTGCTACTAACTATCCTAACAGTGATAATGAGCATAAACAAGAGAAATTCAAGAAGTACAAGGGTAAAGGCAAAAGAGATTGTCTTATTGATGTTGATGGTGGTATCACTGATGAGGAATCTGATGGTGATTCTAATGAAGACATTGTGTTTGTAGCGATTAAAAAAGAGAGGTTAGACCAGAAGGCATTAGTATCCAGGATGGATAACTCTGATGATTGGATCATTGATAGTGGTTGTTCACATCACATGATCGGTGATCGAAAAAAATTTATTTCTCTGAAGGAATTTGATGGCAGAGTTGTAAGATTTGGTAATGACTCACCCTGCATGGTTAAAGGTAAGGGAACTATTTCTCTTAATGGAAAAAGTAGTGCAGATGATGTCTACTAGGTTGAAGGTCTAAAGCACAATCTTTTGAGTGTGGCATAACTCAATGACTAAGGATACCCATTAGAGTTTAAAAATGGTATGTGCAAAATCTATGGCAATAAAGGTGAACTGATTGCAACTGGGAAGCAAACACCTATTTAATTGCAAAGATTGATGATAGTTGGCTTTGGCATAGGAGATTTTGTCATATAAAATTTGATAACATTGTTAAAGTGAGTAAGTCCAAGATAGTGAAAGGTTTGCCTTAGTTAGACAAACCAATTACTGCCACTAATACATTTAGCCTAAAATTTCGACGGAGGTTTCCGACGGAGAAGGTATATTGTGATCAAACTTGATTTTTTTTGAAAAAACACCCAATTTCATTGGAATTCCGATGATAATGCAATGACATTAGGGTTTTTTTATAAAAAGTGCCCGTGTTCGTCGAAATTCTGATGACCATGTGCATTACTTAAAAAAAAAGAAAAGACCAAGTCATTTCATAAATCTTGCCTCTTTACAAAATCCCACCTCTCATTCGTCTCACCTCTGTAGCGATCATTGGTGTGACAAACACGGCCGCAATGGGGAGTGGGGGAATGAAGTGCCACGGGCACAAAGTGCCAAGGGCTGGAACATAACCAATGAGGATGACCGCAAGGGAGCCCAAAATGGGCTGTGTAAATGGCAACGCCCAGGCCTCCGTCAACAGCAATAAGAGCTATGGATGGAGGAAGAAGTCATCTTTGAGAAAGAATTATGGATGCGAGCACTCTTGAGGAATGATATTTTTGCGGTGAAATTTTCTTGAACTTGTGCTACAGTTGTATCAACAAAATTCCTTGCTAGTTAGGGTATTAAAATAGAATCAAGAAAATTTTCGGTTCATTTTCGTTACATTATGGTCAGAAAATAAATCTATATCCTGATACAAGATTGTAATCTCCTCCCCCATCACCCACATTTCTCCCCGTGTAATACTTATCTAGAGAATCCAGACAAAGAGGTAGACACATCGATTGGCCAGGAGCAGGAGATAATATGTAAGTTGGAAAATATCAAGGCCACAACTAACAATTTCCATGGAAATAACAAGCTTGGAAAGGGAGGATTTGGCGCTATATACAAGGTAACATAATCCTTAGTGGCCCTCTTTTCTATAGTTCCAAAAATGGTTATAAATTTATAGTCAGATATAAACATAGGATTAATGAGTTTTCCTTAGTGGTCCTCTTTTCTAATCTCGATTAATTTATCAAAACACGTTTCAAGCAGTATTTTACTCAATTTATAGTTCTGGAATCGGTTATAAATTCATAGTGAGATATAATCATAAGATTATTGTGTTGTCTTTCTGTCAGGGGACAATGCCAAATGGAATACAAATAGAAGTAAAGAGACTTTCCGTTCAATCAACGCAAGGAAAGGAGCAATTTCTAAACGAGGTTAATTTAGTGGCAAAAATACAAGATAAAACAATTTTTTTATATTATATATCTCATCAAGATGAGTATTAGTCATTCTCGTTTAGGTATGGAAATCTTTTGCGAGAGCAAATATTGTGGATGTGATTGACAAAGAAATAGTAGAAAGCATATCCAATGAGTAAGTTTTAAGATGCATTCATGTGGGCCTTTTATGTGCACAAGTAGATGCATTAATTCGACCGTCAATGATCGATGTACATGCAATGCTTTTAAACTCTCCAACCTCTAGAATTATAGGCACAAATTCAAGTACTTCACAGATCACTCATTCAATCCATCCATCTATTAATGATGAAACCGTAACAGATTTAATTCCTAGATAATCTTGTTTATTCTTTGCACATTAGAATAATAATAAATTTAATATCAAGTAGGTAGTGTTTTTTACAATTTTAATTATGTAATACTTTATCATTATATATCAGTGAGTCATATGAACTCACACTTCATGATTAGTATGTAATATCTCCAGTTAGAATATTAAGTAATATTTCACTAAATTTCTCACCTCAAAAATTTCTCCACCTTAATGATAGTTAATGTTAAGGATTGAATGAAACAAACTCTTGTTCATGGATCACCTTCTTAGCCTCCTATGGAAGTCATTCTTTGTGTGGTCTACCATGACCATAATCAGGGTCTTAATAAATGTATTAGATACTCTCTATTATCAATAAGAGAGTTATCATAATATAGTCGTGGCGAGTGGTTACAAATAAGATTAGTGGGTCCATAGTTCCCACTTGGTTTGCACTTAGAAACATTATCATTTCTTAGTTGTATGGAAACTAGAAATTCATGCATCTAGCCAACAATACACACTAGCTATTATATGATTCCACTAATGAGAAAAGCCTAGTCAATCTTATAGTTTGTGGAATTAGTCATGTCCCTCATTTAGAATATCTATATATGGAGTATTCTTGCCTATAGATTACCTATTATTTTTCTTACTAATGTGATTATTTCACATACATCATAAAAGTGCCCTTCTAATATGTTTGTGCATCAATCTTGAAACCATATTTTTATTAACCAACCAATGATAAGAATTATCTTAAACACGCCTCTATATTTGAATCCCACTAGCTTTGATAATCAACCATAATAACCTTAACAATGCATCGACGACAACAATGCCTAATAAATCATCAATTGTCTTAGGTGAATCTAGCCAAAGCCAACCCATCAAATCCACTAATCTCCCTTGCATCCCAATCATAAAATTTTATGGTTGTTGGAACAAGCTTGGGAGATTTAGTTCTTCCTTTGCAAATCAACATACCCTATTTTGGTTTCCCAAATATTTACTAAATAACTTTGAAGATAAACTGGGAAGAGAATCCATCATATAGATATTTCTTTTCAACAGCCTTAGAGGACATTGTTTTGTCTATCATTTATTATAATAGCTAATACCCAATTTTTTTATAAGATAACAAGAAAAACCTCCTCTTCACAAACTATGTTTTCCTTAATAATCCAAGAATGAAAAAAGGAACCCACATAAAAATTACTTACTCCCTACCATGAAGGCAAAAGAACATCCAATTTAAAGATAGATGTACCAAAAGGAAAGAAATATCACCTCAAAATCTGTCTTGAACTTATACATTGAATCTATACACACAAGAATCCCCTTAATAACTGTCTCACAACTTTCAATGCTAGAAGAATGAGTGTTTTCACAAGACTTTCATACTATGATATTTATATCAAGATTCACTTGCATAGTTTTAGAGTCAAGCTAACCCATTCTCATGAGTAGTTACATGAACCCCTTATAAGAATGGATCACTTAGTACTCATTTCATCAAAGTGATGCTCATAGTATTATTGAAAAATTGTATTATTGTTCCAAATTTTGTGGATATTTAGGAGACACAAATAAAATATAAATGTAATCATTCCATATTTTTGTAGGAGATATTGGAATGAGACTAATAGGAAGAGTACTAAACATGAGTCACAATGAGCACTTTAGAATAAATCTAAACATTATAAGGAAGAGTAGCTTGGAAAAATAGAAGCGTAATTTATTTTCCAATATGCAAGATTATTACTTGGGAAAGAATCTTGAAAGAGGATTGAAAAGATTCCTTGAGCTAACATTGTCTCACTTATCCAAAATTATGAGGAAGGATTCATTAATGAAATGGTCATTAACAAGATGGAGAGAATAATAATTAGGAAGAGATAGATTTCACATGCTACTAGGTGACTAGATTGGAGAGAAACTAGAGGCAAATAATTTAGCTTGGCCATGACACAAAGTCTTAGAATAGATGCCAACCTTGGTGAATGGAATGAAAATCCCAAACAATTAATGAGTGGTGAGACAAGTAGAGGTATCTATAAATTTTGTTTTGAATATATATAAAATAAAGAAAAAATGGGACTAAAACCAAGGGAAATGCACATGGAAAGGATATGATGAAAATCAAAATAAATAGTTTGAAGATAATATTAGTTACCTAAAGGATATTCCACTTGATTATTTGGTATATCATAACTATTTTGACAAATTTTGAAACCATTAGAGGTACCTTTTACTTCTGTAGATGAGGCATTCATTCATGTTGAAGTTGTGATAGCTTATTTGCCTCTTTATAGACAACAAATTATCCATACGAATTATCATATATACTTGTAACCTCCATCCCAAACCACCTATTTCACTCTTCTTCCTTTGTGTACCTCTTTTATTCTTCCATTACCTCTTCGCTTACCTAAATTCAATCCAAAAAATAGTGTATATAGCATCAAAAAAATTCCATATTTGATTAATATTATCCACAACATATCAAAAAGACAAATACCACACTTACTATGTCATCAACCAAAAATAATTTACTTACATATTCAAAGAGTTCAATAATGGAGAAACATCCATGCGGTGCTCTACACATGTCCTTGAAGGTTCAAGAAATACTTATCCTCTATTGGTCCAAACTTTAAATCACTTTCCATGCATGAAAATAATTGCAACCATACATAATTTCCCACCCAATAGATTCTCTCAAACTAGTTTACTATCTTAACATAGGGTCAAGGAAAAGCAGGCCAAAATAGGAATCCAAGTGTCTTAAAAGCCTTCAAGACCATAGTGGTGAGGATTGAATTTCTTTCTTTAGTGGTATCTTTCTATAGATTAATTAGTTGGCGATTCTATTAGGACCTTTTCCTAATTAAAAAAAAAATATAAAGATTACATTCCTAAATATTGCATTCATAATAGAATAAATTTCTGCAATATTGAGACTATATTCATAATAGATTTATAGTGATGAATAAAGAAATATTTAAGATTATCAAAAAATTGATGTTTTCTTTCTCCCAACCGTCATTGGTTATTGGGTGATCTTTGAGGCATTATGTCAAATAGTTCATGTGCCTTATCTAAGCTTACATATTTTGCATGCATGTGTACCTGGGCAGTTGCACTACAACATCTATACTCACTAATCACATTTGGTTGGAAGTTTCTAAATCCATTTCAAACACATCTTGTGCATATCCTACAATCTATACTTCCACATTTTCCAAACATGTCAAACAGAGCATTTCCAACCGTAAGCATCTGATATTAATTGCCCTTGCCTTCTGCTTTGATGGAAGCCCATACTCTGTTCCAAAGCTCCCATTTTGGCACAGGTAGAGAGTACGTTGGCAAATAAAACTGATCGAAATGGAAATCTATTTGTTTCATTGACTGCATTGTGAGGATGCTTATATATTTCATCGACAATATAAAGCAGGAAAGGATATGAGAAGATCTCCTTGGGGAGGTATTCTATGATAGTTGCAAGATAGATGAGAGTTTGTTATGCCATTTGCTTTGTTCTATGTAGTCAAACGCGAGAACACTATTTGAATTCAAATGCTAACGGTGATTGTCTTTTTAACGGAAACAGATGGGAAGGGACGTCAAGGGAAGGAATGGGCCCACAACACACCTAAGCAGTCAAAGCTTAGTGTGTGTTGTTTAAGGCTGCCCCATTAAGACATCATAATTGATTGGCTCTTCACTCCTAAGACCTTCAAAAGTCTTTAATGGCTTCATTGAGTCCTTTTGTCTTCCAAATTCACCTGCACCAACTTGAATTCTCCTTCAATGCTTGATTGCCTGTTCACTTGGAATTGAATTGATTTTATAACTAAGAGATCGCTTGATTTTATATGTCTTGAAAGCATTTTATCCCGATGGCTTTAGATTAATGTACTTTCTCTTCTATTTGGTATTGGTGGAGCGGATCCTTTTATGATATGTAAGTTGAGAATATTTTATGAAAGGTCCCTAAATGAATACACTTTAAACTGATTTTAATATACCTTGAAGTGTGCAATATGGAAGGTTTGTATTCTTAATCTCCTACCCATTTCTTAATTTAAAAGATGATATCTTTATTAAATATCTTTATTAACTTGATTTCTCCTTCAATTCTTGATGAATGCTTGATTGCATGTTCACTTGGAATTGAATTGATTTTATAATTAAGAGATCACTTGAATTGTAGGTAAACCCCTTCAAATGACAGGGTAGGCTTCCTTTTATACCTAATATATGTCTTGAAAGCATTTTATTGTGATGGCTTTAAATTAAAGTACTTTCTCTTCTATCTGGTATTGGTGGAGCAGAGGTTGCATTGCATCATCCTAGGATACATATTTTCGCAGATACAACACAAGTTAAATGTATCCCAGGTCTATGCAAAGCAACCTCTTCTCCAGAGATCACCAAAAAATAGAGAAAGAACTTTAATTTAATGCCATCAGGATAAAAGACTTTAATCAAGACAGATAAAATTTGAGTTTGATTGTCATCATTTACTTTGCCAAATTCTTCACACGTAACTCCTGAATCAATTTCCCTACTCACAAGAATTTTATTATGTCTCAAATATAGGGAAACAGAAGGCTTCAAATAGAAAACTTGAACATGCAACTAAATCCATTGACTAACCAGAAGAACAAAATTAAGAAACGGTTTGATCATCTGAGAGATGTTGTAGACTTGCAACTCACCAGCTATGTTTTTGCGGGTAAGAATTTTTTTTGTTTTGGTTATGGTTGTGGTGTTTATAGGGAGACATTTACAAATTTATATCTATTTTCACTATTTAATGGTTTATGGGTTTGTAATGGTAATTTAATGTTCTTTCATATTTTTGTATATATTCTTTATAATAGCCTATTATATTGATTTGTTCTATTATACATAATGGTGTGGGTCAGATGGCTTTGTCGTCGGTGCATGAAAGCATTGAACAAGTTCTACTTTTAAAAATTACATGAAACATTTTTAATTTATTTGATTCTGTGTTATTTGCAAAAATTGATTATCAATGATGTTTCCTTTCTCCAAGAATTGTCTAGGATCTTTCCATCAGATAATATGTAACATCGAATGACTAAATCTTTTCATTACAAATGCTTATTTTATTTAATTATTATCTGAGCGTGAATTAAAATTTATATCTGTACGGAAGCAGAACATACAAGTTGAAGAGTCATGTGGAAGCAAATTTCCTAAAAGAAAGCAAGTAGGCATTATCTTGAATGACATGGAAACAAGCTCATCAGCTGCCTAGAAGAGAGAAATTGGAGAATGGTAGAGGAAAGTGTTTAAGGGTGATAAATAGATAGATAATATGCAATACAAACAAACAATGTCTGGAGTATCTGATGTGACATCTCTAATTTATGTCCCGAGGGTCTAACTGGTTTTGGAGTTCCTGTGAAACCTATTGGGCCACGCTTGGAGGAAATCAATGTGTTCATGCAAGGAGTACCTTTTTTCTATTATGAGAATGATACTTTTTCACCAAGGGATATTTGGAAGTAAATATCCAAAAATTTCTATAGTGTGGAACAAGAGTTGGCGGACTCAAAGTATAATTGTCAGCTTTCAGAAGACCAAGAGGTTATGTACACAATCTCCCAATAGAAGAGTGATTTCAAGAATTACCTCTCCCCCCCATGCCTATTCAGGAAGCACTTCCTCAAATAGAGGACTATTGGCCTCCATGGGATCAAAGAAAAACATTAAAGCATAGACTCTAGATGATGTGGTGGTGTCCTTCGTGAAGAACTCTACACTATAATTGAAAATTCATGAGGGAAACTACAAGATAGTGAAGAGAAATACAATCTTGAAAAGTGGGAAGAATGGATCTTGGTTTGGGTGGGGCCAAGTCAGGTGGCTCCTCTAGAGGTTGACGAGGTAGAAATCATATTAGGGTTTGAAAAAGATCACACTCATGGAACTTCATGTGCGAGTGATCGATTGTGGTGTTTGGGTAATGCATTCCAAATAGATATAGTTGCATGCCATCAAGACATTACCCATTTGGAATGCAATTGTATCTATTTGGAATGCATTACGCAAACACCGCAATCGATCACTCGCACACGAAGTTCCACGAGTGTGATCTTTTTGAAATCATAATATGATTTCTATCTCGTCAATCTCTAGAGGAGCCACCTGACTTGGCCCCACCCAAACCAAGATCCATTCTTCCCACTTTTCAAGATTGTATTTCTCTTCACTATCTTGTAGTTTCCCTCGTGAATTTTCAATTATAGTGTAGAGTTCTTCACGAAGGACACCACCACATCGTCTAGAGTCTATGCTTTAATTTTTTTCTTTGATCCCATGGAGGCCAATAGTCCTTTGTTTGAGGAAGTGCTTCCTGAATAGTCATGGGGGGGAGAGGTAATTCTTGAAATCGCTCTTCTATTGGGAGATTGTGTACATAACCTCTTGGTTTTCTGAAAGCTGACAATTATACTTCGAGTCTGCCAACTCTTGTTCCACACTATAGAAATTTTTGGATATTGACTTCCAAATATCCCTTGGTGCAAAAGTATCATTCTCATAATAGAAAAAAGGAGCTCCTTGCATGAACACATTTATTTCCTCCAAGTGTGGCCCAATAGGTTTCGCAGGAACTCCAAAACCAGTTAGTCCCTCTGGACATAAATTAGAGATGTCACATCAGACACTCCAGACATTGTTTGTTTGTATTGCATACTATCTATCTATTTATCACCCTTAAACACTTTCCTCTGCCATTCTCCAATTGCTCTCTTCTAGGCAGCTGATGAGCTTGTTTCCATGTCATTCAAGATAATGCCTGCTTGCTTTCTTTTAGGAAATTTGCTTGCAAGAGACTCTTCAACTTGTATGTTCTGCTTCCGTACAGATATAAATTTTAATTCATGCTCAGATAATAATTAAATTAAATAAGCAATTGTAAAGAAAAAATTTAGTCATTCGATGTTACATATTATTTGACTGAAAGGTCCTAGACAATTCTTGGAGAAAGGAAACATCATTGATAATCATTTTTTGCAAATAACACTAAATCAAATAAATTAAAATGTTTAATGCAATTTTAAAAAATTGAACTCGTTCAATGCTTCCATGCACAGACGGCAAAGCTATTTGACCCACATCATCTCTCGCCGTCGGAATTCCGATGACAACTAATGAAACGCCTGACAAGGATGCTGTGCATCCGATGACACTCCTCTGTCAGAATTTTATACTTTGGAGTCAGAATTTTGATGATAGCCCAAGATGGTGATGGTATTCTTTCACGGAATGAGCATCCATGGTGGCCATCGAAAAGGTTGGAGGTGATGTCGGAATTGTGACGACCACAAGGATAGTCGGAACTTCTGACACAAAGTTTTCGACAACCTTTTTTGTCGGTAGTGCGACAAAATGTGGTCGGAATTTCGACGATTGGCCATCGAAATCTTGACCCAAATGTACTAGTGTGCTCTATGCAAAGAATGTCAGTTGGGAAAGATGACATCCTCAACTTTCAAGAGAAAATCTTTTTCCTTGGAAAATTTGTTAGATTTGGTTCATACATATCTTTGTGGATCAATAAGAATAAAAAGTATTCAAGGTGACAGATATTGTATGATCTTCACCGATGATTGCTCAAGGATGATATGGGTCACATTCTTGAAGGATAAGACTGAATCTTTTGGTAAGTTCAAGGCATTCAGGACCTTAGCTGAGAAGGAGAGCGGTAAGAAGATAAAGTGTTTGAGGACAGATCAGGGCGATGAATTTACTTTGAGGAATTCACCAGGTATTGTGAAGAAAATGGTATCGAATGACAACTTTCTGCACCAAGGACACCACAATAGAATGGTATCATAGAGAGAAACAACCGGTCAGTTGTTGAAGCTGCTAGGACGATGTTGATACAAGGAGGTGTAGCAAAAAATTTCTGGAGAGAAGCTATCAGCACAAATGTCTACACTATAAACCAGATTCTAGTAAAGAGAGGTAAGGACAAGAGTCCTTATGAATATTGGTGTTGTAGATCACCTGATGTTAGTTACTTCAGAATATTTGGAAGCAAATGTTTTATTAAGAGAGGTGATTATACTAGCAAATTTGAGGCTAAAAGTGATGAAGGCATATTTCTTGGCTATTCCACCAAGAGTAAGGCCTACAAGTGTGTTAACAACTGGACATAGAGAATTATTGAGAGTGTTGATGTTCGAGTGGATGAATACCTTGAAGTTCCAGAGGAAACCAATTCAAAGAAAAAGGATGAAGATCCTTGCATTTTGTTTTTGGAACCAGAGACTATTAAATCTGAAACCGGCAAAGCAAATATTGATGTACTAGTTCAACCAGAACAGATAAATTCAGAAGAAGATGATGATAACGAAGAAGTTGAACCTAAAGATAATGATCATGCTATTCTAAGATATGTGATACTGAATCACAATCTTGAACATATTATTGGGGATAAGGATGCTGGAGTACTAACCAAAAGAAGAATCAAAGAGAATTCTTGCATGATCTCCACTATTGAACCAAGAACTAGTAAGGAAGCATTTGGTGATGATCATTGGATTAAAGTTATGGAGGAGGAATTAGATCAAATTAAGAAGAAAAACACATAGACCCTAGTACCTTGACCAGTAAATAAAAATGTGATAGGTACTAAGTGGGTATTCAGGAACAAGTTGAATTAAGATGGTGGTGTAGTTCACAACAAAGCTAGGTTGGTTTGCAAAGATTATGCACAAGAGGAAGGAGAAGAAAATGGTGAGACTTTTGCATGAGGGGAAAGATTGGAAGGTGTCAGAAATTTACTTGCATTTGCAACACACAAGAATTTCAAGGTATACCAGATGGATGTTAAGTCAACATTTTGGAATGGGATACTATAAGAAAAAGTATACATTGAGAAGCCAAATGGTTATGCTCTGACTGATAAGAAAGACATGGTATGTAGATTGCATAATGTTAGGATTAATGACAGTCCCAAAGATACTAAGAGGGGGGGTGAATCAGTATCTAACCGATTAGCAGTATATTTAAACTTATTAAGAACTTTGCATTCCAAAACAATGTATCGGTAAATAAGAATTAATGCAGTAAACAAGAACAATAAAGACAACATAGAAAACACACCATAACAAAAGATGTTTAACGAGGAAACCCGATTTGGGAAAAACCTCTATGGGATTTGTGACCCACAATATTCACTCACTGGCCAATGAATAAATATTACTTACAATGAGGGGCCTGCACATGCAGGAAGACCAGCTGCCTAGAGCTCACTTCTCAATAAGAGTCACACTGACTACAAAAGTGAATTATGAAATCCAATACAATGTACTGCTTCAAATCAGCATCAACTATGTCAGGTTCAGTACCAGTTTAAGCTCATTCTATAACCAAAACCTTTGTTGTCAACTATATCTCCTTACAAAAATTTCATCCATATATTCTCTCCATGCATACTAAATTGCTACTCAAAATGAACTATAAGATCTTATTCATATTTATGAGTCTTTTACAATATGCCATGTCGGCTTTATAAAAGATAATTATAATTAAATACAATAAACAAAAGTTTATTCCCTGTCGGCTGGGGTGTCGGTATGTATTGTTGTCGTTGTTGGTGAAGTGTCTGTCGGTGTATGTAGATGTCTATGCCGATGTCGGTGACTATCAATGGCTTACCAGATGAGTGCCAGAAGGTTGCCAGATGGTTACCATCAATGACAACACCAACTATTCTCATAAGAGTGTAGAATCCCAACAATCTCCCCCTTTGGCATTGATGGCAACACTCATGAGAAAAATCAAAACTGTTCCAAAACTGAATTCCAAAAAGTTACCAAAACGATGTGCTCCCCCTGAGCAAGTGATCTCCTTTGAATAATCATTTTTCTCTTTCCACTACTCCCCCTTTGACATCAATGGCAAAGGTTGTCAAAAATTGTCAAATGAGTGCAAAAATATCACCTCAAAGTTTGTAAGTGGATGGTTACAATTTGAAATATGTCTACCAAACCCAAATTTAGACTCCACATGAACCTATTGCTGTCATTCAAGGTTGCCTTAGTCTGTTGGATCGTACCGGTGAGATGATGCATGTGCTCTTCCGGTGATCTTTCTCCTTGAAGTAATACCTTAGAAATTTCATTTCTAAGAGAGATAAGGTTGTCCAATTTGGGACCAAGTTTATACTTAAGTTCTCTGGCATTAGCCTTAATCCTTGCCTTCTCTTTCTCCAATTTCTCCTCAAAACCTGATATTTCTTGCTCAATAATTGATATAGGTTTGGATGAACCAATTATGTTATCAGCTATGTCATCTATTTCTTTCTGTACTCTGCTTATTTCCTTTTCTATGTCCCGTGTCAAAAGATGTGGTTTGCATGTTTCTCTATACAACTCTTTATATTCCAAAATTGTAGTGTTTAGTGCGGGTAATAGTGTATTTATGTGTTCTATGCACTTCTTTATTGTATTCTCAAAGAATTTATCCTTCTCCTTTTCAACTTTCTCTTTGAAGGTGTCCTCATTCACCTTATCAACCGTTATTACATTGTCAGAAATGAATTTGGACAATGTGTCCAATTTACCTAAAGAATCCTTTACATGATCTATGTTACATTTTGGTGCAATTAATTTAAGAATTGGTATGGTATCATCAATTGCCTTGTAGGCCAATGCATTACACATAGTTATCTTCTTGATTGAATCCAGGAGTACCTTTGTTACATTAGTAGGTTTGAATTCACTTGATGAAGTACCAGATGTCTGACCAACTACCTTAATTACCTCCATGCTTCCAATATTAGTAACCATTTTGCTTGTGTTAACCTCTGGTGGATCAGTTCGAGTTTTCATTTCAACTAGTAAATGTTTTTTCTGATTGTTTAGGTATCTTAGTGATTACCGGTTTCTCTTCTTCAATATGTACCTCTGCCTCTATAGATTTCTCTGTGTGCTCAACTGTCAGTGTCTCAGTCTCAGGAGGTTTCTCTATGTCAGCATCTATACCTTGAGTATGCTTTCTAGTATCCAATGGTTGCTTTGTTTGTAATGATTTCTCTGTTGGGATCTCAACCTCAACAGTCTCTACCGGTTGCTCAGCAATGTTGCCACTATCAACAATATCATCCTTAACCTCTGTACTATTCTTATCCACAACAATGTTCACTTCCTGAGTATCCACATTCATGGTGAATAGTATTTTAGATTCAGGATTGGTGTTATCATGTGTGACACCTTCAGTGTCAGTAACCGGTGGATCATCAATATATACCGGTGTAGTATCCAAAGGTGATGGCAAATTATCGGTTATCTTGATGTTCGGTATTCCACCAAATTTACCTTTCCCTTTGTCTTTATCCTTCTGATATACTTTGAATGTTTTCTTTGGTCAGTTCAATTGTTCTTGTTTTTCTTTTTCCACAAAAAAAATATCCCATTTATCAACAGTCTCCTCTGCAATCTCATTTACTCTACCTACCATCAAACTTACTTGTCGGTGACCACTAGCAAAAATGGATCTGTTAGCCTCACAAATCAGATCATCAATTTCCTCTTTTGAGTTAACTGGATGTATAGCTAGAAGTTTTTCAACTTTTAGTTTCTTGGCCAATTCCATCATTGCAAACCTCTTTGCATCTAACCTTCTATATAGTTCATTAGGCAAGTCATCCACAACCTCAATTAAAATTTTCTTGTATATATCTAGATGTAAAATTATACTATTTTCAATGCTTTCCTTGTCTGAATCATTGAATATGTTATACAATTTACTCACATTAGCCAAATTGCCATCATCAGTTAATTCATTCAATAAATTATGCAATGAAGGTATAACCGATTTCTATTTCTTCTTGGGAGTTAGTTTCTTAGTCGGTTGCCTTACTGCCTGTTGTTTCTTCCTTAAGGTCCTTGTTCTTTTGGGTGGAGGAGAGGGTACTGGTGAAGGTTTTCTCTTCCTTTCAACTCTTTTGAATTCAGCTGGTATGTCACTGTCAGAAGATGTACCAACCGGTGAAATGTGTGCCTCCTGCAGTCCTTCTAGCTCACTAGCCATTGTACCAGTAATGTGTATAACATTTTATTTGATTTACTTTACCTTCTTTGATGCATCCCTAATGTACTTTTATCTTTTCTTCCTTTGCTTCATTATTTATACATCACTTTCAATTGTTTGAGCACTACCAAAAACTTGTTTAGTTGGTTCTCTTAGTGCATCTAACAAAGATTCTGCATATGTCTCAATAATGTTGAGATCTACCTCATATCCCATTTCAGTTACCCAAATAGTTTGAGGAAGTACAACTTCCATCCATGTTTCATCCTTCTTGATTACAAAATAGATGACTTTGTTATATTTATCCACTACACTATGTGGTAGTCTTTCTCTAGTTTTCATTTTAGCTTGAAAAGCTTTAAAGTAATCAATTATGTTGTTGTCCTTTGCAGTTCCCATGCTGGTAAAAGCTTCCTGTAATTTTTTTCCTACCGGTATGTCATATCCAAAGTCTTTAAGTCCTATAACGGGGATTTCCTTGGTGAAATACAACATTAAGCATACTAAAAGATTACTAAAGCAAAATGTCCCTTTCTTGTCTCCTTTAATCTTTTTCAAATTATCTATGAGTTCATCTTTTAGCCATTCACACACATCAATCATTGCATTGTTGTTGACCATTTCATAAGCACTATTAATGCAAAGACTAGAAACTAAATTAAATCTGTTTGCATGTGTAGTCTTATAACCTAAAACCATACTTATGAATCTCACATTGATGTCTTTGATGTTATTCACTCTCAGTGATCTACTATCTGATGTTGCTCTAGTTAGGGTCATTAATTTGTTGTTAGGATTTTTCTTTGTTTTGTCTGGTCTATTACTGGTTGAGGGTAAACCAGTTACTGTCCTAATTGCTTGTCGGGTAAATTTGCAGACAGAATCCAACCATAGAAATTCTCTATGTGCCCTACTTAGGACAATCCTCACTACTTCTTCCAGAAATTCAGGGATATTCAATATTTCAACAAAACCTAAAGTCTCCACAATCTTATGCTCAGGTTTAGCAGTGCCATTGTCATCACAAATTACAGTTCTAAATATTTTCAACAATTCCTTAGAACCTAACTCTTCAATGTTGCAATGAATATATATCCTAGGGTCTTCGGAATAAGCTACACCTTTAGGAATTTTCGAAAGTGCCCCTATGGAATCATCTTGCTTATCTACTTCGGGAATAATTTTGAACATGGGCCCAGGGCATTTTACATTTTCCATGATAGTAGGGTTTACAATAAATTCAGGAGCAGAAGATGAAGCCATTGAAAAATACCTTTAGCTACCTGATAATGTCTGAATACTTGAAAGAAATCGCTTCACACCTTTGCCTTGAATGCCTTCGCTCATTTTTTTGCGCTCTCTACTAATTTAAATGCTCGGTAAATAAAAAATCAGGGAAATCCGATGATTTATAATGACTTTTCTCTCAACAACCGCATTGAATGCTCGTTGGTTAAGTGAAAACTTAACACATCTACCAGTAAAGAAGAAATCTTAAGTGAAAACTTAACACATCTGCTCGTAAAGAAGAAATCTATCTTCTCACCATCAATCGAGGGTAATCTGCATGATATTCAATTTGCTGCAATACCCCCAAAGGGTTACTTCTCAGTTGGATGAAGAATCTCCTACCGGTGGAGTAATACTCTATTCTATCGGTGCAGAGACAGTCTCATCAACATTCTGATCTCTCTTCCTAATCCATTATTTTGAAAATTCTTTCTTTACGTCATCTACCATTTCTTTGCCTTTCAAACTGGATCCTTTATTATTTGTCGGTGAAGTCTTGGTTCTATAGAATTTTGCAATATGTCCAATCTTGTTACAAGCATAACAAGTCACATTATTCTTCTGAATAGCTTTTCCATATCCTATGCCGGTTTGTGTTCTGCATTGATTATATAATTGCCCAAATCTTCCACAAACATAGCATCTCACATTCATTCTGTAGTTTTCTGAATTATGACCAACTTTTTTGCATTTGGAACATTAACCAGTGGGTGCATTAATGTTCTGATTGTTTCTAGATCTACATTGATTTTCTCTATGACCATACTTGTTATAGTTAAATAATTTCCCAATAAATTTACAAGCACTAGGTTGTCTTACCAGTTTGCTGTGATCATGATTGTTTGCAGTACTGAAACTTTCTCCAACTTCAAATCAAAGTCCATTAGTATCTCCATTAGGTTTCTGACTTTTCAGCATATCATCAAGTTCCTTTAAACTTTTCTTGAATTTCTCTTTGTGTTGATTTGCAATAGCCAACTCATTTTCCAGAATTCCCTTTTGTCTCAGAAGCTCAGTTTTATCATGTTGCATGTGAATCAAATCTGTCTTCAACATATCATTTTCATGACTGAGTCTTATATTTTCATTTCTAGCATCATTGAGTCTCCTAGTCAAGTCATCTTCATTCTTCTTCCCGTCTTCAATGTCTTTACAAAACCTCATACTCATATCTTGCATTTCATTCTTCATAGTACTGTTTTTTTGTCTCAACTTGTTCACAAGTTCATTAAGAGTTTCTTTTTCATCATTATCACTCTGCATCTTCTCATGAAGCTCTTTTCTTTTATTTCAAGCTATATTAAGATTCTCCTAAAGTCCTTGAATGAAATCTTGTGCAGTCCTCAGATCGTCTTCAAGTTTGATATTCTTGAACTTCTTTGCATCATAGTCTACAAGAGCTCCTTCCAATTGTTTTCTTAAGTTCTCCATTTGTACTGGTGTCAGAAACTTCCTCAAGCTATTAGGCTTTTGAAAATAGAGGACCAGGCTTTGATACCAATTGTTAGGATTAATGACAGTCCCAAAGATACTTGGGGGGGGGGTGAATCAGTATCTAATCAATTAGCTAAATATTTAAACTTATTAAGAACTTTGCATTTTAAAATAGTGTACCGGTAAATAAGAATTAATGAAATAAACAAGATCAATAAAGACAACATAGAAAACACACCATAACATAAGATGTTTAACGAGGAAACCCGATGTGGGAAAAACCTCGGTGGGATTTGTGACCCACAATATTCCCTCACTAGCCAATGAATAAATATTACTTACAATGAGGAGCCTGCACATGTAGGAAGGCCAACTGCCTAGAGCTCACTGCTCAATAAGAGTCTTCAATGTCTTTACATATCCTCTTCTTCATTCTTCTTCTTGTCTTCAATGTCTTTACATATCCTCATAATCATATCTTGCATTTCATTATTCATGTTATAGTTCTCTAATCTCAGCTTGTTCACAAATTCATTAAGAGTTTCCTTTTCACTATTATCATTCTGCATCTTCTCATGAAGTTCTTTTCTTTTATTTTGAGCTATAGTAATATTCTCCTAAAGTCCTTGAATGAATTCCTATGTAGTCCTCAGATCATCTTCAAGTTTGATATTCTTCACTTTCTCTGCATCATAATCTACAAGACCTCCTTCCAATTGTTTTCTTAAGTTCTTCATCTATACTGGTGTCAGAATCTTCCTCAAGATATTAGGCTATTGAAAATAGAGGACCAGGCTCTGATACCAATTGTTAGGATTAATGGCAGTCCCAAAGATACTGAGAGGGGGGGTGAATCAGTATCTAACTGGTTAGCATATTATTTAAACTTATTAAGAAGTTTGCATCCCAAAACAATGTACTGGTAAATAAGAATTAATGCAGTAAACAAGAACAATAGAGACAACATAGAAAACACACCATAGGACAATATATTTAACGAGGAAAACCGGTGTGGGAAAAAACTCGGTGAGATTTGTGACCCACAATATTCACTCACTGGCCAATGAATAAATATTACTTACAATGAGGGGCTTGCACATGCAGGAAGGCCAACTACCTAGAGCTCACTGCTCAATCACAAAACAGAAGTCTCACTGACTTACAAAAGTGGATTATGAAATCCAATACAATGTACTGCTTCATATCAGCATCAACTATGCCAGGTTCAGTACCGGTTTAAGCTCATTCTATAACCAAAACCTTTGTTGTCAACTATATCTCCTTATACAAAAATGCCATCCATATATTCTCTCTATGCATACTCAAAATGACCTATAAGATCTCATACATATATATGAGTCTTTTACAATATGCCATATCAGCTTTACAAAAGATAATTACAATTAAATACAATAAACAAAAGTTTATTCCCTATCGGCTGGGGTGTCAGTATGCATTGTTGCCGCTGTCGGTGAAGTGCCTATCAGTGTATGTAGATGCCTATGCCGATACCGGTGACTGTCGGTGGCTTACCAGATGAGTGCTAGAAGGTTACCAAATGGTTTCCATCAATGACAACACCAACTATTCTCATAAGAGTGTAGAATGCCAACACATAAAACTTTATATGGATTAAAGTAGGCACCAAGAGCATGGTATGAAAGGCTTCATACACATCTGATGAATATAGGCTTTCTGAGAACCAGTGATGATAGTAACATATATCTCAAATCTGAAGGAGATAAAATACTAGTCAGTGAAGTATTTGTTGATGATATCATATTTGGAGGTAATGATGACATGAGCAACAATTTTGCAGATGAAATGAAAAATGAGTTGGAAATGTCTTTAGTGGGAGAAATAAAAATTTTCATAGGCTTGCAAATACAACAAATGAAGAATGGTATTTTCATCGCATAGTCTAAGTATGTGAAAGAGGTCTTGAACACATTTGGCATGAGTGACTGTAAACTAGTTGGGATACCTATGGTTACATGTTGTAAGTTGTCTAAGGAAGATGAGTCCAAATATGTTGATGAGAAGGAATACTGGTTAATGATTAGAAAATTGCACTATGTTATTCACAGTAGACCGAACATAGCTCATACAGTTGGAATAGTTGCTAGATTCTAGAAGAATCCTAAGGAAGCACATCTGATAGAAACCAAAAGAATTTTTAGACATCTGAAAGGTACTGTTGATTATGGGTTATGGTATCCATATGGAGGAAATTCTGACTTGAAGGTGTACTCAGATGTAGATTGGGCAAGAAATGTTGATGATCGGAAAAGCACAACTGGTGGAGCATTTTTTCTTGGAGGGAGACTTGTTTCATGGAGTAGTAAGAAGAAGAGTTGTACTTCAGAATATACTGTTGAATCTTATTATGTTGCAGCTTACATGAATTGTACATAGGCTATATGGATGAGGCACATTTTCGAAGGTTTTAAGATGAAGATTTCAGAACCTATAAAGATTTTATGTGATAATAGAAGTGCCATAAATATTTCCAAGAACCCTATTTTGCATGCAGGAGCCAAGCATATTGAATTGAAGTATCATTTCTTGAGGGAAAAAGTAAAAAGTAAAGATGTGATCTTAGAGCATGTTTCTACCAAGGAGCAGCTTGTAGATATTTTTACTAAACCTCTGCCTAAGACTACTTTTGAGTATCTTAGAAGTCGTTTAGGGGTTGTTACTCTTCATGAAGTCAGTTAAGTATGTTGTAGATTACATTAGTCCCGGAGCTATGTGCAGAATTTTACAGAAGGATTGGTGTAGATGTGGATTTATTCCACAAGGGGAGCATCAAGTTTCAGATTGTTGATGGTGCATAGTGAAATTTGACATTACAGGTTTTGCTTTCAATTTGGCATTACTGTCAAAGAGGGAGAAGAATTATGTGATTATGGGAAGAAGAACCAACAACAAGATGAATTCATGGAGAGCATGGTGAATACTTGGTAATGTAAACCAGGATTCCTATTCACAATCATGTAACAATCAATGGTATTGATATTTGTATTGTCATCAATGCCAATGGGGGAGATTTTTGGCATTTGCATGAAGATTGCATTAATGATATGTTATGTTATCATTGATGTCAATTAACCGGTAATGATATTATTGATATTATTGTAATATTGTTACTGTAACTGACAAGAAGAATTTATGGAGTGAACCGGTAACTGGTGTAAACCTTATCTATTGATGTAAGTGGTAAACCCTACCTATTGTTTTTGATAAACCCTAACCGATTAAGTTTGGTGAATTGGTCATATTGGTTTATGATCTGATGATGAGCGGTAATGATTATGACACATATGATTATTGTATGTAGACAATTTCAAGAGATTTTGGCAAGTTTTTGTAATGGTTTTTGTCTAGGGAATGAGCAAATGTATTGCATCTAATACAAAGCATGTGATGAGTTACTAAGTTTGATTAAGTGGAGATCAAGGAGCGATCAAGGTTTTCTTGATTGGTGTGAAGAGATTGCTATGTAATCCAATGATCATACTTGAACCGATTTGTTTTTAATCTCTATGAGAATTAGGTTTTTGTTGTGTTACTGACCTGATTGATTTGTTTATAAGGTTGATGAAGTTGTTTAGTTTAATGAGCTAGCAAAGAGTGAGCACAGATCAATTGAGTGTGTGGTTGTCGAACTGGATGATGTATCTATAGTTTGAGTAAAGGTAGATAGGAGCATGAAATGGATCTGATCAAACAAGTGTAGTGCTATTCAAATAGATCAGCAAACTCCTGTTGTTTTCTAACAATTACAGTATAATTGAAATCCCCTAACCGGGTAAGCTCTAACAAGATTGGTGTTATTCAAATCCTCTAAATATTGGCAAATGCACACTCCAATGAGAAATTGTAGGTGATTGTTGGTATTGTCATTGATGGAAACCTTACAATCCTATGACACTAGCAGACACAGGCATAGGCACAGGCCCAGACACCAGCATCGACATCGGCTAAGATGTTTACCAGCACCATGACTGACATGATTTTGTTTATTGTATTTTGTATTTAACTATAAAATCTTTTTGTAAGCCGATAAGGCAAATTGTATTAGGACTCATATAAGTATGAGATCTTGTAAATCATTTGCAGGAAGCAAAATATGCAGAGATGGATATTATGTGCGAATATTAAGGTAGATTGTGGAATAAGGTTTATGATTATTGCAAGAGCTTAAACCAGTACTGAACCTGGCATAGCAGATTCTGAACTAAAGCAGTACATGAAATTGGATTTACATAATCCAATTTTGTAAGTCAGTGAGACTTCCTTTTTGTATTTAAGCAATGAGCTTTAGGCAATTGGCCTTCCTGCATGTGGAGGCCCCTATTGTATCAGTAATATTCACTTATTGACCAGTGAGTGAATATTGTGGGTCACAAATCCCATCGAGGTTTTTCCCACATCGGGTTTCCTCGTTAAAAATATTGTGTTATGGTGTGCTTTCTAGATTGTGTTTACTGATCTTATTTACTGCATTATTTCTGGTTTGTCGGTACATTGTTTTGGCATGCAATTCATTTAATAAGTTTAGAAAATCCATATACCAGTTAGATACTGATTCACCCCCCTCTCAGTATCTTTGGGAATCCTAACAATTGGTATCAGAGCTTGGTCCTCTATTTTCAAAATCCTAATAGCTTGAGAAAGATTCTGACACCGGTACAGATGGAGAATATGAGAAAGCAACTGGAAACAACTCTTTTAGACTATGATGCAAAAAAGTTGAAAAATATCAAACTTGAAGATGATCTGAAGGCTACACAGGAAATCATCTAGGGACTTCAAGGAAATCTCACTATTTCAAGGAACAAAAGAAGAGAACTTTTTGAGAAGATGTAGAGCAATGATGATGAAAAAGAAACTCTTAATGACCTTGTGAACAAACTGAGACAAGAAAATAGTACAATGAAGAATGAGATGCAAGATATGACTATGAGGTTTTGTAAAGACATTGAAGACCAAAAGAAGAATGAAGATGAATTGGCTAGAAGAATCAATGATGCTAGAAATGAAAATCTAAGACTCAGTCATGAAAATGATATGTTGAAGACAGATATAATTCACTTGGAGCATGATAAAACCGAACTCATGAGATAGAAAGATTTCTTAGAAAATGAGTTGGTTACTGCAAATCAAGACAAGGAGAAATTCAAGAAAAGTTCAGAGGATCTTGATGACATGTTGAAAAATCAGAAACCTAATGGAGATACAAATGGCCTTGGCTTTGAAGTTGGTGAAAGCTTCGGTACTGCAAACAATCATGATCATAGTAAACCGGTAAGACAACTGAATGCCTACAAATTTAATGGAAAATGCTTTAACTGTAACAAGTATGGTCATAGAGAAAATCATTGTAGATCTAGAAACTATTAGAACACCAATGCACCCACCAGTCAATGTTCTAAATGCAATAAAATTGGTCATAACTCAGAAAATTGCAGAATGAATGTAAGATGTTATGTTTGTGGAAGATTTGGACACCTATATAATCAATGCAGAACACATGCCGGCATAGGATATGGAAAAGCTATTTAGAAAAACAATGTGACTTGTTATGCTTGTAATAGGATTGGACATATTGCAAAATTTGTAGAAGTAAGGCATCACCGGCAAATAACAAAGGACCCAGCTTGAAAGGTAAAGAAAAGGTTGAAGAAGTAAAGCAAGAATTTTCAAAACAATGGATCAGAAAGTCAGATATGATTGTTAATTAAGCTATTCCTTCACTGGTAGAATAGAGTATCACTCCACCGGCAAGAGATTGTTCATCTAACTGAAAAGAAACCTTTTGGGGGTATGGCAACGAATTGAAAAACATGCTAATTTACCCTCGGTTGATGGTGAGATGTTGAAATACTTCTTTACCGACAAATGTGTTAAGTTTCACTTAACCCGCAGACATTAAATGTGGTAGTTGAAGGAAATGACATAATAAAGAAAGTATTTTTGGCTCTTTTTCATTCACCAAGCATTCAAATTTCTTGAGAGCGTGAAAATCTCGAGCAAAGGCATCCATAGCGAGAAGTGAAGCAAATCATTCAAGCACTCATACCTAAAGGTAGATTAAGGTATTTATAACAATGGTGTCCTCCTCTGCACCTGAATCCATTGCAAACCCTACTGTAATCAAGGTTGTTAAGCGCCCTAGACCCGTATTTAAGATTATTCCCAAAATTGCGAAGAAAGATGATACCCTAGGAGCATTCTCAAAAATACCTAAAGGAGTTGTATATGCCGAGGATCCTAGAATCTACATACATTCTCATATAGAAGAACTAGGAGATGATGAAATTAAGAACATGTACAGGACTGTTATATGTGATGTAAATGGAAATGTTAAACTAGAACATAAGATAGTTGAAACCCTAGGTTTTGTGGAAATTCTTAGTATTCCTAATTTTCCCAAGGATGTTATAAGGATTGTGTTAAGCAGAGTTCATGGGGAGTTCTTTTGGTTGGATTCAATTCACAAGATAACCAAAGAGGCAGTTAGGGCAGCGACAGGCTTACCTTACACCGGTAGCAGGCTTGACAAGACTAAAAAGGTTCCAAATGACATTGTAATGACCCTAATTGGTGAAACCTTTGACAAGAGATCCTTGAGAGTAAATGATGTAAAGTACATAAATGTAAGGTTCATCAACATGATTCTTGGATACAAGGTTACACATGCCAACAGACTAAACTTTGTTCCTAGCTTATGTATCAAGAGTTCCTATGACATGGTAAACAACAATGCAAAGATTGACATATGCGAATGGTTGAAGGATGAACTGATAGACAATCTGAAGAAAATCAAAGGGGACAAGAAAGGGACTTTCAGATTTCACAACTTACTTGTGTGTTTAATGTTGTATATTACCAAGGAAGTACCCGGTATTGGTAGAAAGGATTTTGGTTTTGACATACCGATAGGAAAACAACTTCTGGACATTCTAAACAACATGGGAGATGACAAGGAAAAGAACATAAATGAACATTTTCAGGCATTAAAGGATAGAATGAAAACAAGAATAAGGCTATCTCAAGCTAATGTTGACAAATATCAAAAGGAGATATGCTTTGTAATAAAGAAGGATGAGATTTGGATGGAGGGAGTAGTCCCAATGACTATTTGGGTTATGAAAATGGGATATGATGCAGATGACAACATAATTGAAACTTATGAAAAAGCCCTCCTAGAAGCTCCTAAAGAACCAACAAAAAAAGTATTTGGAAATGCGGAAACAATTGAAAGCAGTATTCAATCTCAGAAAAGAATAAAGAAAATTGAACAGATAGTTAGAAAAGGAAAAGGGCAGGCTAAAGCAATCAAGGAAGTTGTATTGAATAAAACTGGTATTAAGGAGAGTGACTTGGAAGGATTACAACTAGAAACACATCTTTCACCGGTTGCTGCCTCCTCTGATAGTGAAATACCAACAAAATTTAAAAGGGTAGTAAGGAAAAGAAAACCATCATCGGTACCCTCTCCTGCACCAAAGAGAACAAGATAGAAACAAGAGGCAGTTAGGCCCCTGACAAAGAAGTTGACACCAAATAAAAGGAAAGAAAAACAAGTTGTCCCTCTTTTAGACAAACTTTTGAATGAGATAACTAAAGATGGCAAAATGTCAAATATCGGCAAGTTGTATAACACACTTTCAAATGATGAAAAAGAAAGTATAGAAAATAGTGTTATCTTACACCTTGATATCTATAAGAAATTCTTGATGGAATTTGTAGATGATATACCCAATGACTTGTATAGAAGGTTAGAAGCAAGAAGGGTAGCAATTGTTGAATTGGATAAAAAGAACAAGATAGAAAAACTACTTGCAGTTCACCCAGTGAACTCAATGCAAGAGATAGATGAACTGATTAGTGAGGCTAACCAGATAGTATTTTCAACCGGTCACCAACATGTAGCACTAATGGCTGGTAGAGTTAATGAGATATCGGAAGAAATTGCAGACAAGTGGGATATATTCTTTGTTGAGAAAGAGAAACAAGAAGAGCTTAAGAGACCAAAGACTTTTAAAGTCTACCAAAAGGAAAAGGATAAAGGGAAAGGCAAAGTAGTTGGTCCTCCAAGCATAAAGATAACAGATAACTTACCCCCACCTCCTTCTGATACTCCACTGACACAAACTATTGATACACCACCGGTAACAGAGAGTATGGAAACACCACATGAGGACACAAATCCTGACTCAGAGGTGTTGTACACAATGAATATCAACACACAAGAAGTCAACATTGTGGTTGATAAGGAAACAAGTGAGAAGACAGATGTGCAAACTGAGCCACCGGTAGAAGACATTGTAGTTGAGACAAATATTGAGGATATAGTTGAAATTGGGACTGCAACAAACTAAAAAATTAGTTGATCCCTAGGTTACTTGAATGGTGACTGATAACATTGAAAAACCAACAGATAGGATACCGGCTATAGAAAATCCTACTGAGTCATAGACAGTGGATAGTATTGAGATGCAAACAGAAAAACTGGTAGTAGATACCACTATAAAATCATCAGAGGCACCATCAGAGAAATAGGTAGAGCAACAGGTTCATTCACAGGTACATACAGAGACAGTGCCACTGGCTACAACTAAAAAATCTAAACCTTTGGTAGTTGGATAGTCATCCAGAACCTCCATGACTGAATTTAGACCAACTAATGTGACAGAGGTATTATTAGATTCAATCAAGAAAATAATAGATTGTAATGCACTAGCATATAAGGCTATTGATGACACCATACCAATTTTGAGGATGATTGCACCCAAGTACAACATTGAGAATAAAGATTCCTTAGGCCAATTAGACACATTGTCTAAATACATAACCGACAATTCTCTAACAATTGATCAAATCAATGAGGAAACTTTTAGAGAGAAAATGAATAAAGAGAAGGAAAAATTATTTGAGGAGATAGTCAAGAAGAATAAGGAACATATAGATAGATTATTACTAGTACTAAGCAAGACAATTTTGGACTTCAAGAAATTGTACCGAGATACATGTAAAACAAACATTTTGATAGAAGATATAGATAAAGAGATCAATAGAGCTCAAAAGGAAATCAATGACATTGCTGATAATTTAATAGGTTCATCAGATTCAATATCAGTAGTAGAACAAGAAATTACCGGCTTTGAAGAGAAAATTGAAAAATTTGAAAAAGATAAAGAGAGATTAAGGTTTAAGGCAAAGGAATTGAAGTGCAGACTAGGTCCTAAACTAGATATCCTCATCTATTTGGGAAAAGAGATTTTTGAGGCTCTTTTTCTAGGACTTAAG
Organism: Cryptomeria japonica; assembly: GCF_030272615.1. Taxonomy (NCBI): domain Eukaryota; kingdom Viridiplantae; phylum Streptophyta; class Pinopsida; order Cupressales; family Cupressaceae; genus Cryptomeria; species Cryptomeria japonica. The sequence goes on from NC_081405.1 coordinate 76,016,957, forward strand.
ACACCGGAAGAGAAAATGCACTTACTCACCAGTACAATCCAGAGGACTGAGGCAGCACTAAACGACAATGAAAGATTCTACAACAGTTTGAATGTTGCTTTTGTAACTCACCGATTACAGGGATCATAATAGGAACTACACTCAATTGAAATTGAATGATAGCCTTTATCATTGATGCCAAAGGGGGAGTAGTAGAGGATGAGAAAAATGTATGACAGAAGAGATCATCTTCTCAGGGGGAGCACATGGTTTTGATAGTTTTGGTAAGACAGTTTTGGACAACACTTTTGGATATACTTTTTGGCTTTTTCTCATGAGTGTTGCCATCAATGCAAAAGGGGGAGATTGTTGGCAAATGCACACTCCAATGAGAAATTGTAGGTGATTGATGGTATTGTCATTGATGGCAACCTTACAATCCTATGGCACTGGCAGACAAAGGCACAGGCACAGACACTAGCACCGACAACGACTAAGATGTTTACAGGCACCATGGCCGATAGGATTTTGTTTATTGTATTTTGTATTTAATTGTAAAATCTTTTTGTAAGCCGACAAGGTGAATTGTATTAGGACTCATATAAGTATAAGATCTTGTAAATCATTTGCAGGAAGCAAAATATGCAAAGATGGATATTATGTGTGGATATTAAGGCAGGTTGTGGAATAAGGTTTATGATTATTGCAAGAGCTAAAACCGGTACTAAACTTGGCATAGCAGATGATGAACTGAAGTGATACATGACATTGGATTTACATAATCCATTTTTGTAAGTCAGTGAGACGTCCTTTTTGTATTTAAGCAGTGAGCTTTAGGCAGTTGGCCTTCCTGCATGTGCAGGCCCCTATTGTATTAGTAATATTCACTTATTGGCTAGTGAGAAAATATTGTGGGTCACAAATCCCACTGAGGTTTTTCCCACACCGGGTTTCCTCGTTAAAAATATTGTGTTATGGTGTGCTTTTTATGTTGTGTTTACTGATCTTATTTACAACATTATTTATGGTTTACAGGTACATTGTTTTGGCATGCAACTCATTTAATAAGCTTAGAAAATCCATATACCAGTTAGATATTGATTCACCCCCCCGTCTTAGTATCTTTGGGAATCCTAATACTAACAAGGTGATCCATTAGATTGGATTTTCAAATCCGCTACCGAGGTTACTCATTATAGGGTATTGCTTCTAACAAGGCATTATAGTCAATCCCTTAACTGGGTCATTCCTAACTGGATCAGTTCTTAACATGACTTTTTGTAAAGCTTTAACATGCTAGGTTCCTAAGAGGGCAAACTTCAGAAGAGTTCAGATAGTTATCATGTGAGTCTCATCTCACCGTGGTTTTTACCTATTTGGGTTTCCACGTCAAAAATATTTGTGTCAAGCAATGAATGTTTTTGTGGTTATATTTTCATGGTTGATTTACTTAACTATTAGGTCTCGGAGACAATTGAGAGGGGGGGGGGGTGAATCAGTTGTCTAACAATTTTAAACCAGAAATACTTTAACCAATATACTGCTTAATACCGGTAAACTAGTCTTATATGTCGATAGACAGTTTTAATAGTTAATTGCAATACCGGTAAGAATTAATGCATGAAACAAAAAGATAAGGTCATCCACAACACATAACACCAATATTTGTATGTGGAAACCCTGTAAGGGGAAAAAACATGGTGGGAAACCTTACCCACAATCAGATGATACTACTACAGATAGTAAGTGTACATAAATGGGCTTTGCACATGCAGAAAGGCCAAGCACCTAGAGCTCACTGCTTAATCACAAATGGGAGTCACACTGACTACAATTGGATGGTTAAATCCAATAAGAATGTACTGCTCAAAATAGCATCTTCATATACTGGATTCAGTACCGGTATAGTTCTGATATTCTTTCATAAAAACCTAGCTTCACCTTCAAATGATGTCTGTGTTTAGCTCTGCTTAATCTCGCATATACCTTCTTACAATTCCTTTTCACATTCCACATTCAATCTTACAAATAAGATCTTACATTTATACCATAACCTAAGACTAATTTTAGTAGGTCGGCTCTACAAGATATTATAAAAACATTTTACAATCAATACAATATCCAATGCAATAACTGATTTAACATGTCGGCTTAATGCATTTGCCACAATAATTAATCTGGAATTATTTGCCGGTAACAACAAATATGCAAATATGAATATACCAATAACAAATTCTTCAAGATAAGATGTCCAAATGATGTCTTCGACATTACCAAGGTTTTCCATGCCATTCCAAGTGCTAGTGATCATTATATCCTATCGGTGTACCACATACCGGTGACTGTGCAAAAGTCACTTGCTTGCCGGTGAATGTTTGCTGGATCTCCAAAGTGCTAGAGTTTTAGTAGGTATTGACATCAATGACAAAACCATACCAAAATACCAACAATATCCCCCTTTGGCATTGATGGCAACACAAGATGGAAAAACCATGAAAGTGCCAAAACAGAAATGCCAAATACCAAAAACCAACAATCTTTGAAAAGAGATGATGACCAAAAATGAAAATTTAGATACATAGAGTAATAATCTCTCCCAAACAACAATCTCTCCCCCTGGGAGTAACATGTGCTTTCCTTGTGTTTTTCCATACCAATCTCTCCCCCTTTGACATCAAATGCCAAAGTTACAATAAAACCAAGTTCATATGCAAAATACCAACCAATTCAGTATACCAACTACTCCCCCTAAGAAGTAGCTTCTTCATCAAAGCCGAAAATAAAAGATTTCTCTGTTAATTCTGTCGGTTGATGACAATCAATTGTCTAAGTTACTACCGGTGGGGGTATGACTCCAAGCTGATCTCTGAGATATTCAAAAGTGTCCTTAGGCAAAGGTTTAGTGAAAATATCTGCAATCTGTTCTTTAGGATTCACATAAACCAGTTTTATCTCCTTTGCTTCAACATGTTCCCTTAGAAAATTTAGTTTGATAGAGACATGTTTGGTTTTAGAATGTAATACCAGATTCTTAGATATATCAATTGCTACAGTGTTATCACAATAGATAGTAATAGGTTCCTTGCATTTTACTTTTATGTCTTTCAACATTTGCTTAAGCCATAGTACCTGTGTACAGTTAGTTGCTGCTGCAACATATTTTGATTTTGCTGTTGATAGAGATGTACAACTTTGTTTCTTACTCAACCAAGAAATCAATCTGTTTCCAAGAAAAAATGCTCTGCTGGTGGTACTTTTTCTATCATCCAAATCTCCTGCCCAATTTGTATCTGTATATGCATATAATTCAAAGTTTTCATCTCTAGGATACCATAATCCAAGATCTGAAGTACCTTGTAAGTACCGAAAAATCCTTTTTACTGCTGATTCATGATTTTCTCTAGGATTACTCTGAAATCTTGAAACAATACATATTACATTCATGATATCAGGTCTGGTTTGTGTTAAATACAGTAAACCTCCTATCATAGATTTGTACCTAGTTGGATTAACAGGTGTAGATTCATCCCTTAGAGATAATTTTTCATTTGTAGTCATAGGTGTGCTTACCAGTTTAGAGTTCTCCATCCCAAATTTCTTTAGTGGCTCTTTTAAGTACTTGGATTGACTCAAGAATATACCTTTATCAGTCTGTGAAATCTGCAATCCTAAAAAGAATTTTATTTCTCCAATCATAGACATTTCAAATTCTTGTTGCATCTCATTAGAAAAGTTTTTACATAATCCATCTTCTCCTCCAAAGATTATATCATCAACAAAAACTTCTATAGCTACGATGTCATCATTAGTCACTCTATAATATAAATTACTGTCTGCATTACCTTTAGAAAAACCATCCTTAAAAAGATACTTATCTAACCTTGCATACCAAGCTCTTGGAGCTTGTTTCAAACCATACAATGCTTTCCTTAACCTGCAAACCATATCTTTGTTATCTATCAAAGAAAATCCATCAGGCTGTTCGATGTAAACTTCTTATTCAAGATCTCCATTCAAAAATGCACATTTAATATCCATTTGATATACTTTGTAGTTCTTATGTGCTGCAAAAGCCAAAAATAATCTAACTGCCTCAATTCTAGCTACCGGTGCAAAGGTTTCATTGTAATCAATTCCTTCTTTCTGAGAATATCCCTTACATGCTAGTATTGCTTTGTTTCTGATAACCTTAGCATCTTCATTAAGTTTGTTTCTGAATACCCATTTGGTTCCAATTACATTTTTATCTTTAGGCTGGGGAACTAATGTCCAAGTTTTGTTTTTCTCAATTTGTTCTAATTCTTCTTCCATAGCTTTAATCCAAAATTTATCTTCAGATGCCCCATTAACATATGATGGTTCAATTTGAGAAATAAGACACACCTCTTCATTTTCCAATCTTCCTCTTGTCATAACTCCTTTATACTTGTTTCCAATTATCTGATCTTTAGAATGATTCAGTCTTACATACCGAGGTGTCTTTGTTTGCTGTTGTTCTTTAGTTAGTGTGGAATTTTTAGATGATACCAGTGTAACTGGATGATCATTTTGTACCAGTGGATTTAGTGTAGGTTCATTTGTCAAAATTTCTGTCGCCAGTTCAGAGTCTATATACCTTGAAGTTCCTCTGAGTTGTTCATCAATCTTCACATTTGTACTCTCAACAATTTTCTGCGATCTCTTGTTAAAATATCTATATGCCTTTCTCTTAGATGAATATCCAAGAAATATTCCTTCATCACTTCTAGGATCAAATTTTCCGATATACTCATCTCTTCTGATATAACATTTACTTCCAAAAATTCTAAAATATTTAAGAGTAGGAGTAATACCAAACCATAGTTCATGAGGGGTCTTACCAGTTTCACCTTTGATGTGAACTTTGTTGAATGTATAGACCATTGTACTTACTGTTTCTCTCCAATATATATGTGGTAGGTTTGCTTCTGATAACATACTTCTGGTTGCATCCAAGATAGTTATGTTTTTCCTTTCAACAACTGCATTCTGTTGTGGTGTCCAAGGTGCTGATAGTTGTCTTCTGATTCCAATTACTTCACATAATATATTAAATTTCTTAGATGTAAATTCTCCTCCTTGATCTGATCTAAGACATTTGATTTTATTACCGGTTTCATTTTCTACCATAGCTTTGAATAGTTTGAACTTTCCAAGTGCTTCTGATTTTTCTCTGAGAAAAGTAACCCAACACATTCTAGAATAGTCATCAATGATTAGCAAGAAATACCTATCACCTTGTAAGATTTTAGTTCTAGCTGGACCACATAAATCAGTATGAATTAAATCAAGAGCATTATTGGTTTTTTCTGGAATACTTTTGAAACTAGCTCTAACTTGTTTTCCAAATTGATATTCCTTACATACTGTATTGTGAGGTTTGACAATTTTAGGTAAATCTCTAACTGCCTTAATAGTACTGATTTTCACCATGCAATCAAAGTTTACATGACAGAGTCTCTTATACCATAGCCAACTTTCATCAAAATGTGCAATTAAGCATGTCTTTTCACTGTTATTCAAATGAAAGATATTACCTCTAGTCTGATTACTAGTTGCAATTTCCAAACCAGTTCTATTCATGATTTTGCATTTTCCATTTTTGAATTGTAACTGAAATCCTTTCTCAACTAATTGACCAACACTAAAAAGAATATGCTTTAATCCTTCAACATAGTAAACATTGTCAGTGTTATGCTTACCATCAAGAGATATTGTACCTGTATGCGGGAAAAGTGAGCTGATAAAACTCAATATGTGAAAATATTGTTAAATGACTAGTCCACACACACACACAGGACTTCTTGATGCAAGCTATGGAGTAACAAAGTATTACTCAGCTTCCCAAGGTGGGTCCCATGGTTCTCTATCTCATAATGTCCCTCAAACCAATGTTTTTGCTCTCAGATCACTGAGCAAAATGGTTTAGGGATGGCAAATGCAAGAACGAGGGATGCTTTGATAGATTTTAGTATGAGATGCATTCTAAGCTATGCATGATTTTAAAATGCAATAAACTAGATGATAAGATGACAAGGTTAGTATGAGTACTATCCTAACATGATATATTTAGTCTATGATTGAGCTAAATGATAAAGAAAGTATTCTAAACATGCATATTTAGACTAATTTCTATTCTAAAGAGAGGCTAAAATGATGAGCATATATGAAATGAAAGCTTGAATGTATTTGAGCATAAGTGTGATACTACAAATTTGGAGGATGATCCTTAAAAATGGAGGAATGAGAGCTCTATTTATAGCAAAAATAGGGCAATGGATGGCCAGGATTGAATGGTTTAATCAAGGGTTGAGTTTGAAAGTTGGGGATCCATGTTTGTAATTGGCACCAATGAAATGGTGACAAGTGTCAACATAAGACTGGGTTGAGAGAAGGGGTTGGAGGCATTCAATACCTGAGAAGACCTCATGGTTATCTAGAGGCTAAGGGTCAAGCTTAAATTAGGATTACCCAATGGATTAAGAGTTAATTCAAGGATAAACCTTTGTGCAAATGATTAAGAGATAATCATGGTCAAAGCATTAAAGGCCTGATGAGACCCTTGGGTTGGATGAAGGTTGAGTCAAAACAAATGTTTTAACCATGTAGGAGGGTTTGAGTTAACCATTAATGGTTATTGGAGACTTTGGGGGATTAAGTGGTTGAAAGTTGGAAGCCTTTAATGGTTATCAAAGACTTTGAGGAATTAAGTGGTTGAAGGTTGAAAGCCTGTAATGGTTATCAAAGACTTTGAGGGTTTGAGAAGTGACTTCCCTTTGCTTAGGGATGTGACAAAGTTTAGAGGAGGGGTTAGGTTAATTAGAAGCGATTAGAAGATTCTAGAAGGGTTTAGAAAGGGGTTTAGGAAGGCAAGTGGGAGATGTAGGATTTTGCAAGTGGATGGAGGGATAATAGGATTTAATTGAAATAAAGAATTTCATTCAATTTGGTTGCAATTAAATAAATTAGATTTATTCAATTTAGGGTAACTATTTAATTAAATTTGAATTTAATTAAAAGTGGATAGGGGGAATTTAATTGAATAAAATGATTTATTCATTAAATGGATATAGTGAATTTAATTTAAATAAATTGAGTAATTTACTTAATTAAATAGAGGAATGTGGATAATTTAATTAAATTAGATTTAATTAAATAGAGAAATGAACATAAAATATTCACTTAGGAATATGGTCATTTTTATACGTCTACAGTACCCTTACCTTTGATCAAACAAGCTTTGTCATCTCCAAATCTCACTAAGCCTCCATTGTATTCTTGAAAGTTGAAGAATTTACCTTTGTCTCTTGTCATATGATGTGAGCATCCTGAATCAATGATCCACTCATCCTTTACTTTAACTTTAGTTACCAAGGCTTGTTCTATCGATTGAGCAGTAGGTGTCAGTTTATCTTCTGTTATAGCAACAAAAATCCATCCATTGTCTATTGGATCCTAATTAGAATCATCAGTCACACCTTCATCAGCAATGTAACAAGATTTGTCTTTATTCTTCTTAAATCTATATCTCTAATATTCAGGGTTAGGCTTGTATGTCCTTCTAGCTTCTTCTCTTAGTCTAGTATGTTTATCAGGGCATCTTGAAGCCATATGAGCAATCTTATTGTAGTTAAAACATTTAAAGGGTGCTTTACCTTCATACTTACTTCCAACTAGACCTTTAGGCATTTTCCTTGGAAATAGTGCTTCAAGTTCTTCAAGTTCTTCATTTTCTTTCTTGCTTTCTTCAAGTTCTCTTGCATAAAAGGATTTCCAATTAGATTTGTCAAATGATGATGCAGATGATGTTGATGCTTTAAAAGCTAAATTTGTCTTTATAGTAGCAACAGGACCAAAGTCTTCAATTTCAAAAGTTGAAAGTTTTCCAATTAGTGTATCCCTAGTTACTGATGTAATAGGCATTGTTCTTAACTCATTTATAGCAGTGACTTTCATTTTATATGCCAGTGGCAATCCTCTTAAAACTTTTGAGACAATTTCATCCTCACTTAAGGTTCCTCCACAACATTTAATACCCAAAACAATCTCATTTACTCTTTCCATAAAAGCAGAAATCCTTTCATCTTCTTCCATTTTCAGATGTTCATACTTGACTCGGAAGCTTTCAAGTTTTGCAATTTTGACTATGGAATCTCCTTCATTCAGTGTTTCCAAATGATCCCAAATAGCTTTAGCAGTAGACGTATCTGATAATCCCATGATTTGTTGATTCGATAATGCACTCAAAAGTGCTTCTCTTTCTTTGAAATCATTTTCCTCATCTTTAGTCAAGTTGGGTGGATTGGGCTGACTCTGAGTTGGAGCAGTATAGCCATTCTTTGTAACATCCCAAATGTCCTTTCCAATGCAATTTAGATGTGTCTCCATTCTGATCTTCCATATGCCATAGTTGGTTACATCAAGTTTAGGATTGTCCTCCCTGAAATAGTTAGTAGACATTGGATCTCCTCAAGCTATTAAACTTCTGCAAAAGAGGACTAAGCTCTGATACCAATTGTTAGGTCCTGGAGACAACTGAGAGGGGGAGGGCATGAATCAGTTGTCTAACAATTTTAAACCAAAAATACTTTAACCAATATACTGCTTAATACTGGTAAACTAGTCTTATATGCTGGTAGACAATTTTAATAGTTAATTGCAATACCGGTAAGAATTAATGCATGAAACAAAAAGATAAAGTCATCCACAACACATAACACCAATATTTGTGCATGGAAACCCTATAAGGGGAAAAACCATGGTGGGAAACCTTACCCACAATCAGATGATACTACTGCAGATAGTAAGTGTACATAAATGGGGTCTACACATGCAGAAAGGCCAAGTGCATAGAGCTCACTGCTCAATCACAAATGGGAGTCACACTAACTACAATTGGATGGTTAAATCCAATAAGAATGTACTGCTCAAAATAGCATCTTCATATGCCTCATTCAGTACCAGTGTAGTTCTGATATGCTTTCATAAAAACCTAGCTTCACCTTCAAACAATGTCTGCATGTTTAGCTCTGCTTAATCTCGCATATACCTTCTTACAATTCCTTTTCACATTCCACGTTCAATCTTACAAATAAAATCTTACATTTATACCATAACCTAAGACCAGTTTTAGTAGGTCAGCTCTACAAGATATTATAAAAACATTTTACAATCAATACAATACCTGATGCAATAACCAATTTAACATGTCAACTTAATGCATTTGCCACAATAATTAATCATCTCCATAGCATGCCGTGCTGATCTGGAAAAGATAAACCTGTCGGTGCATAACCTGGACTTATTTGCCAGTAACAACAAATATGCAAATATGAATATACCAATAACAAATTCTTCAAGACAAGATGTCCAAATGATGTCTTCGATATTACCAAGGTTTTCCATGCCATTCCAAGTGCCAGTGATCATTATATCCTATTGGTGTACCACATACCAGTGACTGTGCAAAAGTCACTTGCTTGCCGGTGAATGTTTGCTGGATCTCCAAAGTGCTAGAGTTTTAGTAGGTGTTGACATCAATGACAAAACTACTTAACTACTTTGATAAGTTATGATAACCAGAAGCATTGATAAATGAAAAAGTTGGTTATTGTTAATTTGTTGTAACAGTCAACCGGTTTATCTTATGAGTTTTTATCTTGACAAAGGTATTACATTGTTAGTTCTAAGTTTACTTTGAGAGATTGATTTTTGAGATTGGTGAAGTTTGTATCAGTTTTTCTACCTACTGATTCACCCCCCCCTCTCAGTAGTTGACCGGATAATTATTCTTTCATTATACCATCATCAACAAAAAAATAATTAGAGACAAAGACTCCCCAATGGGATTTCAAGAATAACATTAACTCAGACCAATCTCTGGAATTTTTGAAAGGAGGGTGACCATTCCAAGCATCATCACAAAACTTAGCTTTTCAACCATCATGAACAAGTCATGACAAATGAGGTAAAATGGTTGAATGACATGTAGAAAGAAAAACCCAAATAGATAAGCCAGACACCAAAGAAGAGGTTGTAAATATGCACTCTCTTGCAGAGTTATTCAAATACTTTTTATACATGATCCTACCCCATTTTGACAGAGGATTCTGATAGAGTTTCCACACTACTTTAGCACCTCAAGATAAAATTTGGAGAGATAATTTTTTAATACCAACACCACCACATTCCTTTGTAAGACATACCTTATCCCAAGCAACCAAAGGTATCCTAGCTCTACCCCGAATATTATCAGAACCGACATAGGATAAATTGGAATAATATTAAGAATAGATTTGATCATCATAATTTTCCCTGACAAAGAGAGATATTTATGTTTCCAAGGTAAGATTCTAGAAGCTATAGAGGAGAGAACCTTATCCCAAAAGTTATGTTCTTAGACCCTATAAAAAATGGAATTGCGAGATACTTGCAAGGCAAAGAACACATAGAGAAACCCCAAAAAGAAGACAATCTTTGCTGAACCAAGTGTGGAACATTGATGAAGAAAACCTAAAGAAATAGAATATTCAAAAATAAGCTTACCTAAAGAAATAGAATATTTAGAAATAATTTTCTTAATGGTCTTAGATTCAATTATCATAGCGTATCTTCAACAAATAAAAAATGAGTTTGAGGCTCAAATAATAGAGGAATATTAATACCTATCCAAGACATACTTAAGTTAAAATCCTTAATAGCTCTACTTAGACCCTCAACCATAAGGATAAATAGAAAATCAAATAATGGATCACCCTGCCTAATTCCTCTAGAGGAAGAAAAGAACTCACAAGGAGACCTATTAATCAAAATAGAAAACCTAGTAGTGGAAATGCAATAAATTTTTTTATTTAACCCATTTCTCAACAAACCCAAATCTTTTGAGGACTGGATAAATAAAATCCCCATTAACTTTGTCATAGGGTTTCATTATATCTAATTTAAGAACCATTGCTTGTATTTTGTGGGAAGAAATAGAATGCAAAACCTCATGAGCCACAATCGCTCCATACAAAGTCTCTCTACTAAGGATAAAAACCCCTTTTTGCTCAAAAACAATCTTAGGAACAATCTTAGCCAGTCTCAATGCAATTGCTTTTGTAAAGATCTTATAAAGAGTGTTACATAAAGCAATTGGCCGGAATTCAACAAAGGATTTGGGTTTATCCACCTTAGGAATAATGGCTATCAAGGCAACATTTGTTTCCTTCAAAATGATCCTATTCCTCCTAGATTCTTCTGAAGCCAAAAGAATATCCATACCAATAACATCCCAACATTTTTGATAAAAAAAAGGCAGTAAAATGATCAGGACTAGGGGCCTTCTTCGGAATCATAGAGAAAACAACATCCTATTGGAAAAATCAAGAAGGAAAACTAAGAGGAGGGGGGGGGGTGAATCAGTTTTCATCGGATTAAATCAATTAAGCACAATCTCATATTTCATCAACTGTAGCAAAAAGAAAGATAACAACAATAAAAACAACACACATAACACCAATATTTTTGACGTGGAAAACCCGGTTAAGGGAAAAACCACGGTGGGAACCTACCCACAATTAGATGATACTCTGCAGTAGTATGTTAAAATATTACAATGGGGAATGCACATCCATTCAAGCACATTGCCTAGAGATCACTGCTTAAATTACAAAGACCGAGAAGGCTCCAACCCTTAGGGAAGGTTCACTCCCTTACAAAAAGATTTAGACTACAATCTAGGAAGAGTGAATTGCAAAAATAGCATTTGCTAATGCTTGATGACAGTTTTGGTTAAGCTCAAATATCTTCCCTTCATGAATTTCTACTCAACACACCACGCTGAAAGATGAATTCACTTATTTGCATATACACCACTCTTTGATAGTGCAAACTTTAACACCTATGAACCAAATTATATGAATATTACACCCATTTATACATATCATCAACCTTGACTACAAGGTCAGCCAAACCCATAACACCTAATTACAAAATTACATGACATGATACATAAATCAACCACCAAACCAATACAATAACATAGACAACATAACATGGACCTAAATCAAATCTCCAAACATGCATCACCATCGTAAATCTTGCCAAGAACAACCGCAACATGTTACACCACCAAGAATACTGCATAACACGAAGAATATCACTAGACCATGAAGATCATCAAGAACTCACACAATAATCAATGTATACCACCAAGACAAATAGGACATGATTAGGAAACACCAACAAGCACGTTAGAACCATTTGGAATAGTTGCACCAACACCACATGCATATCTTCATCGATCAACACACCGACATTCAAGAACACTGAAAAACAACAACTTGGATAAGAAAGATAGCTTCTAGAGCACCAAATCAAGAACCACTTAAATGAAGATACACACAAAAATAAAAAACATTCTCCCAAATCTGCAATGAAAGATATAATCATATCGGATCTCACCGGATCAAAAACTTGACTCTCCCAGCTACTGAACAGAAAGACAAAGACCTCAAATGCAATCACTAGATCACCAAATTAATTCTCTAGAATGCCAAAACATGAAATATGTTGACATCAATGAGAACAACATATCCTAGTAGCAGCAATGTCCAACACATCCTTCACTTCTTGCAAATTAAATGGAGATAACAACATAATATTATCCTCATCAAATACACTAGGAGGAATAGAATCCAAAATTAGAGGAGAAACATTAATCGGCTTAGTAGAAAGCAAAGCCTTAAAGAGATTAGTTGCTTCCTTGGAAATTTTCTTATCATCCTCAAAAATGTTCCCATTAGAATCTTTGATACAAAGAATTTTGTTACGTTGTCTTCTAATCTTAATGGAGGCATGAAAAACTTAGTGTTTCTATCCCAATCAACAAGACAAAGTTCTCTAGAATTTTGCTTCCAAAAACTTTCATCTTCAACAAAAATGTTTTTTAAACAAGACACTTTCCACTCCTTAATCTTTTGCTTGAGAAAATTTAGTTTTCTCACTATTTGAAACATCCTAGACCCATCAAATGAGGGAGAGTTCTTACACCAAAACACAATCATAGGGAGAAAAGACTTATCCCAAAACCACATGGGTTCAAATTTTAAAGGGATCTTATGTGGAGCTTTATCTTCAATAATTGAAAACAAAATAGGGAAATGATCTAAGCCAACATAAAGTAAAACCAATGGATACACATCTAAATCATATGAAAGCCAATTCTCAAATATTAAAAAATAATCAAACCTCTCAAAAATATAACATAAATCTTTTCTTTTATTGATCCAGGTAAGCAAACCATTTTGAGGGATACAATCAATTAAAAAGTTTCATCTAAGGAAGAGATTAAAATCATCCATAACCTTCTTGTTAGGAATAATTCCCCCCAATTTTTAAAAATTATTAAGAACAAAATTAAAATCACCACCAAAAACCATATACTCCTTGCTCAAAGGAGCATATATTAAAGATAAATAATCTTAAACGTTCTTCTTATTTGATACCAACATGGAACCATACACATCAAAAAGTCAAAACTTACAAGATGAGATTATACTTTTAACCAAAGATAAAACCCAATGAGGAGAAGAATAAATCAAAGCAACATCCATATAAAAATCATTTCAAAGGAAGGCAAGACCTTCTGAGGCTCTTGAAGAGGAAATAGAGCAAAATTTCTAAACTTTCCAACCCTCAAACAATGAATTTGTAGAAGAAACTGACAACTTATTTTCTTGAATCATGGCAACTTCAAATTTTGTTAACTCCAACTGATGCTTAATTAAGCATCTTTTGTTATAGGCATTGAAGCCCCTAACATTCCAAGATGAGACCCCATTGTCCTCAAGGGGAGGAAACTCCCTTCTTACCTTGAGTTTTGGTTTGGGTCAATTTCCCTAAACGAAAATCAACCTACAAATTTCACTTAATGATAGTAGATCTAATAATAGGAGGATTGAACTTCTTTTTCTTAGAAGAACCAGATGTAAAGAGTGTCATCTATATCCCGGCATCAATTTATTGTTATGTTTTAAAACTCTTATGTTTTCCCCCTCTCCTAGAAGGAGAAGTTAATGGCACACTCGTGGACAAAGGAGATTGTGAAATATGAAGATTTGATACAATTATCTTATCAAACTTATATTCTAAACCAACCATTTTCTTAGGAGAAAGAGTATCAAAAGGGTTTTGAGATAAAGGAAAAGGGACTTGTTTTTTAAATTGCACAAGATCATGATCAATTGCCCTCACAACAGAATCTATAATAGTATTAGTTAAAACTTTATCAGAATTCTTAGTAATAAATTGAACTTTCCAAATAAGATGTTCTTTTGGTAAGATAAACTCTTCAAGCCACCATCCAGAAGCCCCCCATCATCCTCAACAAGAGGAGCAACCATCCTACCAATATCAAAACTATACATAGCAATATCAACAACAGGTGTCTAAATAATATCTTGTTACTACTTATCAAGTTGCCATTAGTTTCATGTCAAAGTTATTCTATATACTCTAGTCGGTTATCTCTACCGAGATATTCAGTCGGTATGCACAGTCTAGTCGGTTATTAAAGAAAGTAGTCTCAAAACGTAGTATACACCAAGCTGTCTACTGAGTATCATTTCATGTCTACCGAGCAGCAAAGATGACACACCGAGTTGATATACACCAAGTTAAATGTGTTACCAGATTCATTGAACCTGGACATACATATGAAAACGTGTTACAAGATCGAGGCACATCTAACCGTTATCACATTGGAAATTGCACTTAAAGATTGTTGGCATATGCACACTCCAATGAGACATTGTATTTGATTGAAGGTTTTTTCATTGATGGCAACCTTGCAATCCTATGGCATTGGCAAAGGCATTCTACCGGCATCAACAGATCACACTTTACACTAGCACTCAGGACACCGGCATTGGCACAGAAGAAAGGAAGTATACTGGCACAGAGGCCGACAGGATTTTTGTTATATTATATTTTGTTTATTATTGAAAAACTTTGTCAGCTGACTTGAAAAAATTGTAAAATGACTCTTATATATAAAAGAGATCATTGTAGACATTTGAGATAGGAGATAGGAGATGTAAGCATTAAGAAAAATATTAGACAGACCTATTATGCGAAATATAGGTTAAGGGGTATATGTAAATAACAGAGCAGGAACCGGTATTGAATCCGGCATTAAAGATGCTATTGTAAAGCAGTACAAGATATTGGACTTGTATAATCCTCATTGTAAGTCAGTGAGACTTCCCATTGAGCAGTGAGCTCTAGGCAATTGGCCTTCCTGCATGTGCAGGCCCCTATTGTAAGTAATATTCTCTTATTGGCCAGTGAGTGAATATTGTGGGTCACAAATCCCACTGAGGTTTTTCCCACACCGGGTTTCCTCGTAAAAACCTTGTGTTATGGTGTGCTTTTCATGTGGATGTTCTTGATTTTGTTTATTGCATTATTTCTTGCATATCGGTACACTGTTATATTATGTTTTGCATGTTTTAAGTTAAGAAATTCTATATACCAGTCAGATACTGATTCACCCCCCCGCTCTCAATATCTGTAGGATTCCTAACAAAGATTGTGTATGATTTTGAGGTCATCTAACCAATGAAATAATTTGCATGGTTATTCATTCGATAAATCATATTTGTAAGATTGAAGCAATGAATGGATCACCATTATAAGAGATCTATATATACAACATGAGTTGAGAATTAAAAAGTGTGTGTGCATGAGTGTAAGAAGACTGTTACAGAGACACAGAGGTCACTGAGAAGGTTTTCAGAGAACAGTTGAAGAGCAGAGTAAACAGAAGGGTTTACCGAGTTACTACATGGGTTAGCGAGGTATGCTATAAGAAAGGTAACTTATTCTGAGCACATAGAATCTGCTATAACATTCCAGATGTAAAGTTGCAGATATTTGTAATGATTTTATTGTAATATTTTGAAGTTGTAAGAGAAACCTTTAACAGGGTAAAAGACTCTAATCAAGTCTATAAATTGTAAAGCCTCTAACCAGGTGCAACATTTAGATGAAGTGTTGTGAAATCCTTTAGCAAGGTAGATCTAACAGATCTTGTTACTCCTAATAGGGTAAGCTATTAGAAATAGCTAAACATGTAGCTCTAACCAAGCACTCTTTATTATTGCAGTAGTGAAGTTGTGGGTGCCATCCCCACCGCAGTTTTTCTCTCTAACCAAGAGTTTCTGCATAACCAAAATATATGTGTTATGGAGTGAATCATGTATGATTGTTATCTATTTGTTTTAGCTTTATATTATGTTACTGCACTATTCGGTTTATGCATAACAGTAAAGTTATTATTGAAGAAAAGTTTTGGAGTACTGATTCACCCCTCCCCTCTCAGTACATTAGCTTTCCATATTGGGCCTAACAATTGGTATCAGAGATTGAATCTTGGAAAAGGGTTTAACTACCTAAAGAGAAAGATCTTATCAATGGAAGGCTATAAAAAATCTTGGAGGATTGTATATCTGTAGGAAGAACTGGATCATGCTAATCAAGTAATTGCAGACATGCAAAGACAAATGCAAAAATCTTTGAAAGTAAGAAGAAGATTATCTGATGATTTGCAGGGCTCTCAAGAGTTAGTGGAACAAATTGAGACATCATTTGAGAATAGTATATCTGAAGAAACTTAAGAAATGATTGGAGTATTGAAAGAAAAGAACAAAGAACTGGCTGATCAACTAAAAGCAATGAAAAGAGAACATGAACATTTCAGCACACAGATGACTGAAAATCTTGATGCATTGAGGGCAACCGAGGATAAAGTAAGAGATCTAGAAAGAGAGAAACAACAACTTGAAGTCTTAGTATCTGATAAGAATGATGAAATCACAAGGTTGACTGGAATTCAACAAAACCTGTCAAATCAACTAGGTTATGCACATCATGAAGCAATTCTGAAAAATGATGAGATTAAAGCATTGCAACTTGAAGTATCAAGGTTGATCGATGAACTTGAAACAGAGAAGAAATCCAAAGAAACACTCAAAAAGAGTTATGAAGCATCAAAGATGTTGGATGAGCAAATGAATACAAGAAGACCCAACAAAGAGGCAGGACTCGGTTACAAAGGAAAAGACTCTACCGAGAAGGGAATTCATACTACCGAGAGAGGAGAATCATCAAAGCAAGCTGGAAACAAGAATAACATCAAAAGAAAGAAGCCTATTTGCAACTACTATGGAAATCAAGGTCACACTGCCAACATGTGCCAAATCAGATAAGGTAAGCAACTAAATGTCACTAAGTCCAAAGGTTATTGTTACAATTGCAATAAATATGGTCACACATCTAATCAATGTAGGACAAAGTCTGTTAACAATTATCAGAAGGCAAAATTCAAAGGGTTTTGTAAAAACTACAATAGATATGGACATAGTACCGAGAAGTGCTGGCTTAAGCAAAATAACTATATGTGGTCTACACATCGAGCAAATGCTAGAGGTTACCGAACTCACACACATCCTTACCGATAGTATTCTGCAGTACCATGGGATTACAATACAAGGATATGGTGTGAATGTTGTGGAAGATATGGACATATAAGTGCCAACTGCTTTATAAGGTTTGGATTGAACAACCGAAGATCATGGAGAAATCCTGGTATGGCATGTTTTCATTGTCACAAAGTTGGACACTTAGCTAGAGATTGCAGAGATCAACCTAGAAAAGACACTAAAGAAATAAAAGACAAATTAAAGATGATTTGGAAAAAGAAGGAAATTGTGTCAAATGAAGAAAGCACCTTACCTACCGGGTTAGATGCACCTATCCCAAATTAATCAGTAAAGGTATGAAGGGATTGCATTCTCTCAAGGTTAAAATCTTAACAGTTCCTATTTTATCATGTACTTAATTCAAATCTACATAATTAAGATGTAATAGTAAGTTTGAAATTATATCAAAGTCTTTTGAAGCACTATACAGGAAAATTGTCAAGTCGGTGAATACAGGAAACTTGTCTAGTCAGTAAATGAAGGAAGTTTGGTTACTCGGTTAAAACGGAAAAAGGAGAGTAAATCGGTTAAAGGGGAATTGAGTGAATTTAATGTTTTTGACCTAACCCGCACAGAGCCCAATAAGGCATATGGTGTACTTAAAAGCATTTTTGTGGTCATTTACACTTACCAAGTTTTTGAGAGAGCAGAGCAAAGCGAACCCAAGGCGATCAAACCTCCTGCAAAGCAAATTCAAGGTATTTACATCAATCTCAACACATTGTTAAGCTGGTTTACCGATCTTATCTAGTTGCCATTATCTGCTAAGTATAAAGCGTCAATCATTTGAAAATCTTGAAACCCCAAGGATTCTTTGTTAGCTTTTATTTGAAATCTACAATGGCACCCAAGATCCAAGATCCCATAGTTGTCAAGAATGTAGAGAATCCCTCACTAAAATACTCTTTGACTCCCAAAGTTGCATCTGAACCAGATGATAAAACCGCCTTTTCACTCATCCCGGATAGAGTGTTGTTAGTCGAGGATGTGAGATTCTTCACCAAATTTTATGTTGAAGAACTCGCTCATGTTGAAATCAGAGATACCTATGATGAACTGTGCATAGATGGTAAATTGAATAGCAAGTATGAACACATCAAGATCAAGGGATTAACTAAAACCCTAACCTATCCCCATGTGTTCAAACCCCAGTGGGTTAACTTTGTTGTAAGAAGAGTTCACGATGATTTCATGTGGCTAGAAGAGTAACCATTTAAGATTACCAAGGAAATCATTCATTTGATTACCGGTTACCCCATTTATGATCATGCCTGAGTCCAAAAGATGATATCACAGAAGGAATTGATCAGTTTAACCAGAGTGGAATCAGATTGCAGAGGATTGAAACTGAATAATGTCACTGATGAAGAACTAAAATTTGCCATAAGAGTAATGGGTTACTGTTTCTTCCAATCAACAAGGGAAAATAGTGTACCCTATGCAACAGTAGACTTGGCATACAAAATTGTGAAAAAGGGAATGAAAATTGATCTATGTGAGGTGTTGCTAAAGAACCTGTTTGAGAATCTGAACACCATCAGGAAGCCGAAGAAAAAAAACTCGGCTAATACACTAAAGTTTGGATCATTACTGGTATGCATGTTTTTCTATTTTGAAAAATTCTTTCCATCAGTTGGTAAAGTTGTTTGGGAACTACACCGACCAATCACCCATCAGATAATTGACTTCATCAAGAAGTTAGGTGATAATTTCAATAATATTATGGATGACTACTTTAGTAAATTTCAGGAGAAAATGCATAACAGATATAGGATTCCACCCCATCTAGTGGAGAAATACAAAAATGATATATGTTTTGAAGTTGACACCGATTACTGTTATGTGAATGCTGTGGAACCGAGGACTCAATATTTGTCACCGATGGGTTACGAGATTTACTTTGAGATCACACAATAGCAAATTGATGCATTTCTCTCATTACCAAGACATGCTACTGAGCTAAGGTATGGAACCTATGAGGAAGTAAAGGAAAAGGTAAAAATGAGCATTGTAGTACCCAAAGCTACAAGAAAGGCAACAAAAATGATAAAGGCATTGTCAGAGAAATTCAGAGAAGACTCTTCCTCTACACCTGTCAAAGGCACCATTACCATTACCGAAGAGGAATCTGAAGCCCAAGAGGCAGCAATAACGCTAAGCACTAAATTGCCTAAGGGAAAAGTGTTGAAGAGAAAGAAATAGGACACATCAAAGGCCTCACTGACTCCACCTCCAAAGCGACCTAACACAAGAGCATCTACAGCCTCACCGACTAAGAGAACAAAAAGTGTTGCTGCTCCCAAGGTAACAAAGACATACAAGAAAACTACTTGGAGACTCATTTTGGCAAAAGAGTCTAGTGATACCGAATCAGAGGATGCAAGCAAATTCCAGTTTGTCAAGAGCAAAAAGGTAAATATACATAGTGTTGAAAACTTTTGTGATAATCTGAAAGAATATGGAGGATTTGGATCATTCAAATATGTCAAGTATGAAACCAGAAATGTAGATGAGAAGAGACAAATTGAAGAAGTTGTCATCTGCACACTTCTAAAATTTTGGTTAGCTCCATTGGAACTAGCTAAGTCACTTCTGAATGAACTTTACTTGCATATTGATAATAGATGGAAGTATGGAATGGACTTGGAGAAACAAATGAGAGAAAGGAGTCTGGTTTATCTCTTTCCTGACATGTCAGTAGCAAAAATTAAAGAACATATGACAACCTACAACTCAAAGTTTCTTGTCAAGTAGAGAGCCTTAAAACTGATGAATGGGTTGTATATTGAAGTGGAAAATGAGACAAAAGCAAAGTGGCAGGAAATATTTAAAGTCAAGGATGCCGGTGAGCAAGCTATAGTTGAAATTGTTGATGTCACCAAGCAAGATCCTGATGTTACCGAGAAAGACCCTTCTGACACCATTCAAATAGATGAAGATGTCATGGATACAGAGGCATTAGAACATGAAATGATAGAAGGCAATGCATATGCAAAACTTGCATCTAGTGAATCAGTCTTGGAACAAGTTTAGCCTTATCCACCGGTCAAGCAACCTGTCTCAACTGAAACCCCTCATGACATGGAGCAAGGCACTGAAGGTCACAAGTCTACAATAGGAGAAGGTACTACTCAAGGACAGACATCTCAAGCACCTTCTAACACTAAGAATGTTGAAACTGAGACACTGAGTACTGAGACACCAAAGGACTCTACAGAGGCTAAAGAAACCAATCAAAGTGTTGCCTCTACCAAGGGTCATCAAGCCTCACAAGCCCTTGTCTTAGTTCCATCGGTGAAAGGTAAAGAAAAGAAGATGAAAAAGCATAGTTTTAAAGTTGATTTGTCAAAACCAATAGTGTTGCCCAATGTTGATATATCAAAATTAAAGGGGCAAGAACTCATTGATTTTGGTGAACTGTGCAATGCAAAGGCTGAACAAGAGAAGCAAATGGCATTTCAAAAGAAAAATAAAGTACTTCAGAAGGTAAAAGCACTCTTAATAGATATGCTACCCGAAGCTATAGTATCCACTAATGCAGCCATCCACATTCAACTGGATGAACTCCTAACAAAAATAGAGACATCTGGAGTAGATGCATCGGAGTATTTGAGCAAGCTAAAAGACAAAGAGCTCACTGCAAAAATGATAGAAGAGGTACAGAAAGCTATAACTATTGGCAAAGTTAAACTTGTCAAATTTATTGCTGAGTTGACTCCTCAACTCAAGCACATTCTTTATTTATTCATTAAAGACATTAAGAATAAAACAGAGGCAATTGAGAAAGAGATCACTGATCTCTCAAGCAAGTTGACCATAGAACCAAATTCAGTTCATAATTTTTATACAAAGCTACAATAGCTCATGGCTCAACAATTGGACCTAAGAAATGAAGAACACAAGATCTAGATGGACATAATGACACTTCAGACATTATTCCTTCCTCATCTTTCATCCGTCCAAGAACAGATCAACCGAGCCAACTTCTTATCTACTACACAAGAAGGAAGCACTCTAGATGGCTTAATATAATTATTGGCTGATATTCAAGCACATAATTGTTTAATGGATAGTGTAAAGAATTCACTCTCTGTCGCTCTCACCGAAGCCTAGACCAAGTACAAATCCATTTTTGACCAGTTACCACCCTCGAATGGTAATTAAGTTTTGATGTTTGTCAAAAAGGAGGAGTAATATGTTATAGTATTAGAGGAGTGATACAATATTGGGGGAATGTAGCATAAATCAAACAAAAGGAGTATAGTATACAGGGGGAGTATATCGAGCAGAGCAAGCAGAGTATCCAAGAGCAGTGCACCGAGCAGTATACAATACAGTAAGCAAAGCACACAGAATAGATCACCAAGCATGCAAAATCAGAGTTTTGTACAGTATATTGATAAGGGGAGTATATCTGGATATATTATATTATTGACTATTGTATATACTGTCAGCATAGTCAAATTTTGCAAGTATATAGATTATTGAGTTATAAATTTGAAAGTAGTTTTTGTCAAACATCTCAACTAATGTCAAAAGGGGAGATTGTTACTATTTATCAAGTTGCCATTACTTTCATGTCAAAGTTATTCTATATACTCTAGTCGGTTATCTCTACTGAGATATTCAGTCGGTATGCACAGTCTAGTCAGTTATTGAAGAAAGTAGTCTCAAAATGTAGTATACACCGAGCTGTCTACCGAGCAGCAAAGATGACACACCGAGTTGATATACACCGAGTTAAATGTGTTACCAGATTCATTGAACCTGGACATACATATGAAAACATTTTACAAGATCGAGGTACATCTAACCATTATCACATTGGAAATTGCACTTAAAGATTGTGTATGATTTTGAGGTCATCTAACCAATGAAATAATTTGCATGATTATTCAATCGATAAATCATATTTGTAAGATCAAAGCAATAAATGAATCACCGTTATAAGAGATCTATTTATACAACATGAGTTAAGAATTAAAAAGTGTGTGTGCATGAGTGTAAGAAGACTGTTACAGAGACACAGAGGTCACCGAGAAGGTTTTCAGAGAACAGTCGAAGAACAGAGTAAACAGAAGGGTTTACCGAGTTACTATATGGGTTACCGAGGTATGCTATAAGCAAGGTAACTTATTCTGAGCACATAGAATCTGCTATAACATTCCAGATGTAAAGTTGCAAATATTTGTAATGATTTTATTGTAATATTTTGAAGTTGTAAGAAAAACCTTTAACAGGGTAAAAGACTCTAATCAAGTCTATAAATTATAAAGCCTCTAACCAAGTGCAGCATTTTGATGAAGTGTTGTGAAATCCTTTAGCAAGGTAGATCTAATAGATCTTGTTACTCCTAATAGGGTAAGCTATCAGAAATAGCTAAACATGTAGCTCTAACCGAGCACTATTTATTATTGCAGTAGTGAAGTTGTGGGTGCCATCCCCATCACAGTTTTTCTCTCTAACCAAGAGTTTCTTTGTAACCAAAATATATGTGTTATGGAGTGAATCATGTATGATTGTTATCTATTTGTTTTAGCTTTATATCATGTTACTGCACTGTTCTGTTTATGCATAATAGTAAAGTTATTATTGAAGAAGAGTTTTGGAGTACTGATTCACCCATCCCCTCTCAATACATTAGCTTTCCATATTGGGCCTAACATATCTTTTGTAATTGAATGAGGATTTGGCTTTGAAATAAAAGAATTATTCTCGACAGGAGTAGATGAAACCAATCCCACATTAGACAAATCCTTATCTAGATTTGGAACAAAGGCTCTTGGAAACATGCCAAAGGGATTAGGGTTTAAAGTAGAAACATTATTTTTGACAAGAGAAGAAGAAATCATTCTTGTATTAGACAAAAACCTTATTAGGGTTCATAATAGACCCCCAAAGATTCTCTGTATTTGCACCATCATTTTTAGGTGGGCTAGAACCATCAAACCCTAGCCGAACTGAAAAAACTAATTATTTTTCAAGCTTTGATTATTAACCATAGGGGAGGACTTTTTCAATTTAAAAAACAATCCTGTATCCATAGTAATTTTCGCTTTGCGAAACCACTCCTAATTCCTAACAATGTCTTGTCACCATATATGATCAATAGATTTCAAATTATAGTTTCGAGGAATAGCCGAGTTAGGTTTACTAAGAACACAAATTCTAACCTTTAAAAACCCCTCACGTAAAGATCTATCAAAAATAAGAAATTTACCAAAAGAGTTACCCAAATTACATAAGATATCTGGATCCATAAAATTATGAAGGATATTAGGCAATTTAAACCAGGCATGAATCATTTTTTGAAGATAATTATGATGAAATAGCTCTGATTCAAAGAAGCCAATTGAGAGAGAGGGGGTGAATCAGTTGTCTCAAAAACTTATACAATTTAAACATATTCATGATTAAGCATGAAAGCATAAATCAGCAACACACCAAGAGAATACATAAGACCATGATTTTTGATGTGGAAAACCCGGTCAAGGGAGAAACCATGGTGGGAACCTACCCACAATATGATGATAGTCTATTAGAAGTAGTATAAATATTACAATGGGGAATGCATATGCATTTAGGAACACTACCTAGAGCTCACTCATCAAAACAACAAGGGCTACAACCCAGGGGAGACTGACTATCTTACAAACAGATTCAGATCACATCCAAAAGATCATGAATTGAATATAACATCTCTTTAATGTCTGGGTATAGTTTCGGTTAAGGACATAACAAATTTCTTCTTCTCACACTCCTTCTCTGCCTCCTAAAAATGTTTACATTCAATGTACATACATTTTGATTCTCATCCATACACACATTCAATTACAAGGATATTACATTTATTTGTACATGACATAAATCTTGTGAAGATCATCAAGGTCGGCTCAAGACTCACCACCTAATTCCAAAAATATACTCACACACGCTACTATATAGCATATAGACCAAGAAATTTTGGCAAAGACATAGTACAAACCCAAATCATCACCTCGAACATACTACACCTCCAAGAATTATGCATCGGGCATCCACAACATGCTATAATCATCTAGTCAACCAAGAACTGAATAACACAAACATACCAAAGAAAATCATCAATAGCGAGTACAAAGATCAATATGGACCACCAACACAAACGGCCCATGATCCAAAAATATCCACAAGCATCATGAAATACCACTGCAACATCCATACCAACAAACATCACTAGAATCATCATTATCTGTATACCAAACCTCAAGAACACAAACTACAATGGCTGTCAACTTGGAAAAATCACTTGTGGAGCTCCAAGCCACAAACACTACTATATTTGGCACCAATTTCTGATGAATGTTTTTTGAAATACTGACAAAATTTTGTTGCAAAAATTTCGTCGAAAAAGCGACAAACCGGTTTTCGTTAGAAAATCGACGAAAACTAATATAGTTTAGTCATCAATTTGGTAGTATAACAATATATTTAGTGGTTAATTTAGTCATTGATTCTTGTTAAATAGTCATTTACTTAGTCATGGTAGTCATTTATTTAGTCATTGTAATCATTAATTGTCATTTAAATACCAATTGATTTATGTCTATCGGTAGTATATTTAGTCATTTGTATCAAAACAGTTAAGAGATAGTGACTATTATTCATAAGTTTGGATGTCATCTAGATATGAAACATTGGTTAAATTTATTTTAATTCTGAATATTGCAATACTGTTACCAAAATGTCCACTATTATATATATATAAATAAACATTAAATAATTAAAAAAAAATTAATTAGAAACAAATGAAACCATAGGTCGTGGGTTCCACGGCTGTGGAGACCCACAGTTGTGGGTTCACAACTGTGGCATCCATGGGTTGTGGAAACCCCATGGCTATGTGGGAAACCACAAGTCGTGGGTTCCATGATTGTGGAGACCCACAGTCATGGGTTCCACGGTCATGGATGCCACAGTCATGGATGCCACAGTCCTGGCCTCCACAACTGTGGCTATAACGGTTGTGGTAACCCACAACCGTGCCCATGGTGGGGTTGTGGGTAGAGCCTCGACTCCCCACACCCTCCCAATACCAAATAAAAAACTTTAAAAAATGATAATATCAAAATAAAAATCTCTGCAAATAATAAATTTTCCATATATCAAATGATCACCATTTTTTCCAAATCTGCCTCGCAAACAAAAGAAAAATGACATTAGATCTATGGTTTTATTGAGAAAACAAGAGGGAAATACAAAAAATCTCAATGAGAAAATTGGTACAAACCCAAAACAAATAAAATGAAGATTTTGATCTCCCAAAAAATGCATATAGCCACCACTCCTTCCCAAGCTAGATATTTGCCAACAATATAAGACAAAAATTAGATCTAGGGTTCAAAGAAAACAAGAGGGAAAGGAAAAAAATCTCAAAATAAAATTGGTGCAAACCCAAAACAAATAAAATGGAGATTTGGATCTCCCACAAATGCATATGGCGGCCACTCCTTCCCAGCCTACAAATCTGCAAACAATATAAGAAAAAAATTAGAGCTTTCATTCCATATCTTGTTTGATAAAGCACTTTTGAGAAACCTGCAACAATAGCTTCAATGGAGGAGGATAGGGTTAGAAAGCTTGATAAAATGTTCAAATGAGAGAGTAGGGTTACTTTCCATCTTAATATATGTTAGGGTTTTCCTTTGAAGCCCTAAGATCAAATGATAGAGATTAAAATAATCTAATGGATGAGATTCTTTGCACAACCCATTAGGATTGTGGTTGGAAGTTTTTTATGAAAATTAAAATAGTTAATCATGACTAGCATCATGATGTGGGACCATGATGTTAGGTACTCATAACTTGGTGTAACTTAAATATATATTATATTAAAGATATTAATTTATATATACACACATATACATATATACACATAAAAATATATATAAATATAATATATATTTATTTATATTAAAATATATAAATATATAAAAAATATATATTTACTAATATAAATAAATATATATATATATATATAGATATAAGATATATATATTTATATACACACATACATATACATATAAGATATATATTTATATATATATACACATGTTAGACAGTTCAAATAATCGAAAGACAACTGAAAGGGGGTGGGTGAATCAGTTGTCACAGATTACTGGAACTATTAACAATTTAAAAATTTAATACCGGAACCCAAAACATTAATACTGGAATGCTTAAACCAAATACCAGAATAACACTTAAACCAATTAAGCATAAACAACAATCACATAATAAATACCATCCACACTACACCAAGATCTGTACGTGGAAAACCCGATAAAGGGAAAAACCACAGTGGGAAGCCTACCGACAGTCAGATAATACTTCTGCAGTAAGTATGTGAATTACAATTGAGGGGCCTGCACTTCCAGGAAGGCCAAAAACCTAGAGCGCAATGCTCATCACAAAAGGAGTCTCACTGACTACATAGAAATCCAAACTACAATCTCGAGAAGTGTTGAACTACAAAAGACAACATCTCCTATGCCTGAGTATAGTTCCGGTTAAACTCAATACCAGAGGACTAAATCCTCTTACATAAACGCAATTCGATCTCCAATGATTGACCAAATCCTCTGCCTAAATGATATTACAATATTCACACATTACATATCCATTTCCCATTCCCATGACCATAACCATGATGATCTATAATGAGATCTTACATTATATATACAAACCCTCTATCATAAATAATTAGGTCAGCTACCATACAATAAACCAATTACATAATTACAAAATATGTTGGCCTTAGACCAAACAAATAATATCCAACACATAAGACATCCTGGAAACACATCAAGAGGTCCAATCCACATGCTTCATTAAACCGGTCCATAACCTAGACCAACCATGACCCAGTATAGGTCCACACGCTATAACACTGATCTCCATCTACCAAGTCTCAAACATTATCACCAACAACATCCTAAAACTCTACCAGAAGCTTCACCAACACCACTTATGCAATTCATCAAAGATCTTCATCAAAATCTCTGCCAGTGAAACCCTCACCGAAACTAGAAACCAAGCTTCTAAGAAAACATGATAGCATCCGATCACCAGATAAAAACCAACTGAATAAGTATGAGCATGAGTATCATGAACAAGCCAATTCCATAAACAAACTATATCAGAGCCTACTAGATAATGCCAGATCCAAATCAACCAGAAACCACTCAACCTATTGGGACCAAAAGGGTGCCGATAAAGCATCCAAATAGCTAGTGTTGGCATCAATGACAAAACATCAATGCAACACATAATCAATTCCTCCAAATGGCCAAAAAACCATATATATATGTATACGTATAGATATACATATATATTTATACATGCATACATACATATAACTGTTGTCCAAGAATAAATCTAATGTTTAGTTGTGTATTTTATCTAATGATCAAATTAGTCATTTATAAATCATTGAGCTCGCTTTTATTTATTAAAAAAACATTCATACAAATTTTGACAAACGTTTGTCAAAATTTCGATGAACTTTCATCAGAAATTTTCATCAAAATTTTGATGAATGTTGAGCATAAATTTTAATTATCCGACGAAACATCTAATTATGCATCTGTCATCATAAATTTTCATCGGATTTTATATTCAAATGAGTTAGTGGAACCAACTGAATTGAACATACACATCAATGTCCCAAACATATCTCCAAATCCGTAGATCAAGATATTACAATGCAAAGAAATGCAGATTGAAATACTGACCACCATCATCATCGAACAACATAAAAACCAATCACAACACAGATACTCATAATTAACTCAAATCTTCATGTGAACCTTTGAAAATTACACTAAATCATCTATACATAGCCCTCTACAACCCCTTTAATCCATAAACTTTGATCATCATCATACTGATCAAACCAACTCACTGAACACCACTGCATCACTATCACAAACAATCATAGACGTTGACATCAATGACAAAACATCTCTTAGATGTCTCTTAAGCACATATTTGCAGCATACTTCCAACAATATCCAATAAACCGCCTCTTTGGTATTGATGGCTACATATAATTTGACAAACAATTAGTGACAAAGAGATCAACAACTCTCTCATATTACTCTCTCCCGCTTTCATGACTCTCTCCCAACACATTTTTTCACATGAATGTCTCTCCCTTTGACATCAATGGAAAAGGCACATATTTGCACTATAAAACTAACTTACTGACTACCCCCCCTAAGTAGAAGCTTCCTTTCATCAATCGTGATCACAATATATGATTGTAAAATGCATCAAATTGATGCATACCAATGCATCTTAGTTTTGATCAAGAGGGGCAATCACCCCTAACTTCCCTCTGAGGTACTCAAAAGTATCCTTAAGAAAAGGCTTCATAAATATGTCTGCAATCTGCTCCTTGGTAGGCACATATTCTAATTTTACTTCCTTCTCATTTACCTTGTCTCTCAAAAAGTGAAACTTGATAGATATATTATTAGTCTTTGAATGCAATACCAAATTCTTAGAAATGTTGATTGCACTTGAATTATCACAATAGATAACAATAAGGTTACCATACTCAACTCTGATATCTTTCAACATCTACTTCATCCATACTATTTGAGTACAAATGTTAGTAGCATAAATATATTTTGCCTTTGTAGTAGATAAAGAAATATAATTCTCCCTTTTGCTCAACCAAGAAGCCAACCTTTTTCCCAAGAAAAATGTACCACCACTAGTACTCTTCTAGTCATCCACATCTCCTTCCCAATCAGCATCAGTAAAAGAACTCATAGTAAAGTCTTCATCTTTAGGATACAATAAACCTATTGGCATTTGCATGAAGATTGTATTGATGTCAATTATAACTAGTAATGATGTTGTTTTGCAACCGATATTACTTGAGAAGCAATGAGATTAACTGGTAACTCTATGTGTTGATGTGGTAAACCCTAACCGATGGAGCTTGGTGAACTGGTTGTATTGGTTTATGCTCAAATGATGAATGATAATGATTATGCATGTTGTATATGAAGAGATTCAAATAGATTTTGGTGCATAGAGATAACGATTTTATCTTGGGAATGAGCGAGTACGTTGCATGAACTGGAGACCACGTGAAGAGTTATAGGAATAGATGAAGTAGTGATCAAGGAGCAGTCGAGTTTGTCTTGAATAATATGAAATGATTGCTATGTAATCCAATGGTCATACTTGAACCAATTTGTTTGTAATCTCTATGAGATCTTAGGTTTGTGATGTGTTACCAACCTATTGTTTTTCTTATAAGGTCGATGAGTTGTTTTGTTGTAGTGTTGGCAATTTTGGTTAAGTGTAAGTGTGATTGGTTGCCGAACCAAAAGGTGTATCTATAGCATGTGTGAAGGTAGATAGAAGAATGAAAAGGATTTGATCAAGAAGAGTAGCGATATTCACCAGATCAACAAACCCCTATTGTTATCTAATAATTACAACAGTCAAATCCCTTAACTGGGTAAGCTCTAACATGCTTAGTGCTATCTAAATCCTCTAACCAAGTGATCCATTAGCTTGGATTTCAAATCTTCTACTAAGGTTACTCTTAACAAGGTATTGCTTCTAATAGCACATTATAGTCAATCCCTTAACCAGGTGGTCCCTAACAGGATTTATTCCTAATAGGACTTTTGTAAAGCTTTAATAGGCTTGGCTCCTAACACGGCAAACTTCAGAAGAGTTCAAAATATTTGTAGGTATTCATCCCCACTGTGGTTTTTTCCATTTGGGTTTCCACATCAAAATCATTGTGTCAAGTGGTGAATGTTTTTATGGTTATGTTTGATATGGTTAATTTTCTTAACTACTAAATCCACTTAGATATGATAAGATAACCGACATTAATTTGAAATGTGCTTTTACTATTGTTAGTAAAGTATTTGAATGTTTTTGTTAAAAGGTTTTGAGAGTTTCAGAGCTATTATACTATTATTCTATTATGACAGTCAATTGGTATACTTGACAATGATATTACAATCTATAGTTCAGTGTTTGAACTAGTCAGTTCTGAGATTGACTTGTGAGATTGTTATTGAGGTTGCTATAAAGCTTAGCCAGTTTTCCATCTACTGATTTGCCCTCTCCTCTCAGTAGTTGTACGGATCCTTATTGATTCATCATACCATCAATTGGTATCAGAGCATCTCAGGTCCTCTAGTGTCTAAGCCTAACAACTTGAGGAAAAGATCTTGAAGAACATGATGAAGAAAGAAGGTTTGAAGTTTAATAGGGAAAAATATAGAATATGGATTGATAGGATGCGAATCTATATCAAGACTCTAGGAAGTCAATACTGGTAAAATATTGTTACTCAATATGTTGCACCTAGTGGGACTATGTCTGCTGATCAAAAGAAAGAGCAAAAAGAAAATAATCAAGCATTGGAGGCCATTATCAGTTCTTTGTTTGACTCAGAGTAAGTTGATGTCCATGGTTTTGAGACTGCTTATGATGTGTGGAAGAAATTTCCAAAAATCTATAGCGGTGAAGAGCATGTGAAGATTGCCAAAGAAGAGAGCCTAAGAGGTAAATTTGATGACATGAGGATGGATGAATTTGAGAATATTCAACAGTATGGTCAGAGGATCAAGGAGATAGTTAGTGAGATCAAGAGTGTAGTGGTAAAGTGGAGGATGCCACATGTTGGCATATGCACACTCCAATGAGACATTGTATGTGATTGAAGGTTTTGTCATTGATGGAAACCTTGCAATCCTATGGCATCGGCAAGACATTATATCGGCAAAGCATTACACCAGCAAGATAGTGCACCGGCATCAGCAGATCACTCTACACTGGCATAGACACAGAAGAAAACAAGTATACCAGCATAGAGGCCAACAGGATTTTTGTTATGTAATATTTTGTTTATTATTGTAAGCCGACTTGGAAAATTGTAAAATGACTCTTATATATAAAGGAGATCATTGTAGACATTTGTAAGAGTGATGTAGAAGCATTAAGGAAAATATTAGGTAGACCTAATGTGCGAAATATAGGTAAAGGGTATATGTAAAGAATAGAGCAGGAACCTGTACTGAATCTGGCATTGAAGATGCTACTGTAAAGCAGTACAAGTTATTGGACTAGTATAATCCTTATTGTAAGTCAGTGTGACTTCCCATTGAGTAGTGAGCTCTAGGCAGTTGGCCTTCCTGCATGTGGAGGCCCCTATTGTAAGTAATATTCTCTTATTGGCCAGTGAGTGAATATTGTGGGTCACAAATCCCACCGAGGTTTTTCCCACACCGGGTTTCCTCGTTAAACATCTTGTGTTATGGTGTAATTTTCATGTGGATGTTCTTGATTTTGTTTATTGCATTATTTCTTGCATACCGGTACACCGTTATATTATGTTCTGCATGTTTTAACTTAAGAAATTCTTATTACTGGTTAGATACTGATTCACCCCCCCTCTCAGTATCTGTGGGACCCTTAACAATTGGTATCAAAGCTTGGTCCTCTATTTTCAGAAGCCTAATAGCTTGAGGAAGATCTTGACACGGACAAAGATGGAAAATCTGATGAAGCAACTTGAAGGAGCTCTTACAGACTATGATGCAGAGAAATTGAAAAATATCAAATTAGAAGATGATTTAAGAGCAGCTCAGGATATCATTCAGGCACTTAAAGAAAATTTTACTGTTGCAAGAAATAAGAGAAGAGAACTTTGTGACAAAATGCAAAATGCAAATGATGAAAAGGAATCACTTAATGATATGATAAGCAAGTTGAAACAAGAGATCATGACAACAAAAAATGAAATGCAGGATATGACTATGAGATTTGGCAAAGAGATTGAGGACAAGAAGAAGAATGAAGAAGAATTGACCAGAAGACTAAGTGATGCAACAAATGAGAACACAAGACTTAGCTATGAAAATGACATGTTGAAGATAGATTTGATGCATACTCAGAATGACTCAAATGAACTGATGAGACAAAAAG
Source organism: Cryptomeria japonica (assembly GCF_030272615.1). Lineage (NCBI taxonomy): Eukaryota > Viridiplantae > Streptophyta > Pinopsida > Cupressales > Cupressaceae > Cryptomeria > Cryptomeria japonica. The sequence goes on from NC_081405.1 coordinate 76,049,482, forward strand.
AAATCTTGGAAAGAGAACTGGAAATTGCAAATCAACACAAAGAAAAATTCAAGAAAAGCTCAGAGGAACTTGGTACCTTGCTGAAGAATCAAAAACCTAAAGGTGACACTTCTGGAATTGGCTTTGAAGTTGGTGAAAGCTCCGGTACTGCAAATACTCAGGAACACAACAAACCCGTAAGACAACCTAATGCTTATAAATTCAATAAAAAATGCTTTAACTGTAATAAGTATGGTCATAGAGAAAATGAATGTAGATCTAGGAGTTATCAGAATATCAATACACCCACCTGTCAATGTTCAAAATGCAACAAAGTTGGTCACAACTCTAAAAACTGCAGAATGAATGTGAGATGTTATGTTTGTGGAAGATTTGGACATTTATCAAATGAATGCAGAACACAAACCGACATAGGTTATGGGAAAGCTATTCAGAAGAATAATGTAACTTGTTATGCATGTGACAAGATTGGGCATATTGCTAAATTTTGTAGAAGTAAAGGAACACTGGTAGACAACAAAAGTGCTAGCTTGAAAGGTAAAGAAAAAGTTGAAGAGGTTAAGCAAGAAACAATTGATTAAAAAAGCTTATCTAAATATTGGGAATACTTCTCCACCGGTAGAACCAACCAATGCTTCATCGGTAGGACAAAGTGATGCTTCATCAGTAGGACAAAGCAGTGCTCCACCAACAGGACAAAGCAGTGCTCCACCGGCAGGAAGTTCTTCATCTAATTGAAGAAAATTTCCTTGAGGGTTTTGCAATCAAATGACACATGTGCTAATTATTCCCTCGGTTAGAGATAAGAAGTTGAAAATTATCTATTACCAGCAGACAATGTTAAGTGAATACTTAACCGACATGCAATTAATGTGGTAGATGGTGAAAAGACATTATAAAAGTAAGGTTTTGGCTCCATTTCATTTCACTTGATTTCAAATTTTCAGAGAGCGCGAAGATTCTGAGCTAAGGCATTTCGAGCAAGAAGCAAGCACGCTACAAGAAATCATCCACCCAAGGAAGAAAAAGGTATTTAATCATGGCATCCACCTTTGCAATTGAATACATAGCAAACCCTACTATTGTTGAAGTAATTAAAAGACCTAGGTCCGTATTTCAGTTAGTTCCCGAGATAGCAAAGAAGGATGATACCTTAGGTGCTTTTTCTCAAATCCCTAAAGGAGTTGTATATGCTGAAGATCCTAGAACGTACATCCACTACAACATTGAAGATTTAGGAGATGAGGAAATCAAAACCATGTATAAAACCGTAATATGTGATGATACTGGCAATATTAAAGATGAACACAAGGTTATTGAAACCCTAGGATTTACAGAAATCCTTAGCATTCCTGAATTTCCTAAGGATGTGATTAGGATAGTCTTAAGCAGAGTTCATGGAGAATTTTTCTGGTTAGATGCAATCCATAAGATCACCAAGGAAGCTGTGAAACCTATCACAGGGTTACCGACCATCGGTAAGAGACTAGATAAAACCAAGAAGGTTCCCAATGACCTATTTACAAAACTAACTGGTGCAACATTCGATAAGAGATCTTTAAGGGTTAATGAGGTAAAATATATCAATGTGAGATTCATAAGTATGATATTAGGTTATAAAGCCACTCATGCTAATAGACTTAATTTAGTTTCAAGTTTATGCATTAAGAATGCTTATGATATGGTAACAGACAATGCAAAAATTGACATCTGTGAATGGTTAAAGGATGAACTAATTGACAACCTTGGAAAAATAAAGAAGGACAAGAAAGGAACTTTCAGATTTGGAAATCTATTAGTATGCCTAATGCTACACATAACAAAACAGGTTCCCAATATAGGTTATAAAGAACTTGGATATGACATACCGGTAGGAAAGCAATTGATTGAACTGTTCAATAACATGAGTGAGGACAAGGAGAACAATATTAATGACTTCTTTCTAGCATTGAAAACCAAAATGAAGAAAAGAATAAGGTTATCTCAGAAAATAGTAGACAAATACAAAGATGATATATGCTTTGTTATTAAGAAAGATGAAATTTGGATGGAAGCGGTCATCCCAAGGACAATTATTGTAACCAAGATGGGCTATGAAAAAAATGATCACATAATTGAAACATATGCTAAAGCACTTTTGGAAGCCCCCAATGAACCTAAGGAAGAAGTATTTGGTAGTGCTGAGACTATAGAAAGCCAAATACAATCAAAGAAAAGAGTAAAGAAGGTTGAGGCATTTGTAAGGAAAGGATCCATGCAAGCAAAAGCCATTAAGGAAGATGTATTGAAGAAAACTGACATCACAGAGGATGAGTTGGTAGCTCCACAACATGAAACTCACCTATCATCGGTAGGTACTTCTTCGAAAGGTGACATGCCAACAACTTTTAAAAGAGTTGTTAGAAAAAGAGATCCCTCACCAGCAACCACTCCTTCACCTAGAAGAACAAGGCAAAAGCAACAAGTAGTGAGATCTCCAGTTAGAAAAGCTACACCAAAGAAGAAGCTGACACCAAAGAAAAAGAAAAGGAAAAATAGTGACTTGGCACCTCTTGAAGTACTACTAAATGAAATAACAGAGGAAGGAAAACTAAAGAACATAGAGAAAATTTATGACACTCTAACTGCTGATGAGAAAGAGCAAGTTGAGAACAGTGTTATATTGCATATGGACATGTACAAGAAATTTTTGATGGAAGTAGTAAATGAAATTCCTAATGATTTATTCAGAAGACTTGAGGCCAGAAGGCAAGCAGTGATAGAATTAGATAAGAAAATAAAAATTGAGAAGCTACTTGCTGTATATCCGATAAACTCTCCAAAGGAAATTGATGATTTGATTGCTCAAGCAAACTAGTCAGTATTCTCTACTGCACACCGACATATTTCACTAATGGCAGGAAGAGTTGCTGAAGTGACAGAGGAAACAGAAGATGGATGGGATATATTCTTGGTTGAGAAAGAAAAACAGGAAGAGTACAGGAACCCTAAACCTATAAAGGTGTATTAGAAGGATAGAGACAAAGGGAAAGGCAAAGTTGGTGGACCACCAAGCATCAAAGTTAAAGACAACCTACCTCCACCGGTGAACATAATAACTACTGAAGCTCAATCGACAGCAGAAAGTATGGATGTAGAGGATAACAATCCTAATTCTAAAGTCCTATATACTGTAAATGTTGATACTCAGAAGATCAACATAATAGTAGATAAAGATACAACTAATAAGTCAGATATGGCAGATAAGCCTCCGGTAGTAGGGGAAATAGAGAAACCGGCAGAAGATACAGAGGCATAGATAGAGACAACACAACATACAAAGAAACCAACAGAGCTAAAGGCTTCAGAACAACATCAATCGGAACAACAGGTACATAAGGAAACAGTGCCACCGGTAACTAGTGAAGTAGGAAAACCAGTGCTAAAAGAAATGCAGACACAAAATGACCTACCAGAGGTCAATACAAGCATGGTTACTTCCACTGGTACTCAGATTGTTGGATCATCATCAACATTCAAGTCAACAAATGTGGCTGAGGTATTACTTGATTCTATCAAGAAAATAATTGACTGCAGCTCACAGGCTTATAAGGCAATTGATGATTCTATACCAATTTTGAAGGTAATAGCTCCCAACTGTAACATAGATAATAAAGATTCTTTAAGACAATTGGATACATTGTGTAAATATATCTCTAAAAACATTGAGAAAATAAAGGAAGAATTAGTAAAGGATAAGGTAGAGATTGAGAAACAGAAATTCTTTGATGAGGAAATAAAGAAGTGTAATAGAGATTTTGACACACTTCTACCGAAACTATGTAGTTTATTGAAAGAATACAAAAATCTGTATAAAGATACATGTAAAACAAACTTTTTGACTGTAGATATTGACAAGAAAATAAGAAAGGCACAGGATGAGATAAATAAACTTGCAGACAACTTTGTCAACTCACCTGATTCATTATCAGTTTTTGAAGAGAAGATAGCAAATTTTGAGGAAGAACTACTCAAATTAGAAAGGGAAAAAGAAAGAATAATAAACAAGGCAAAACATTTGAGATCTAAATTGAGTCCAAGATTGAACTATTTAGCATCTCTGTAGAAGGAAATTTTAGAGGCATTAACACAGGGCAACAAAACACCAGCAGAGCATTTGCAGCATCTCACCGGTACAGTGAAGAGAACTGAGACAACAATAAAAGATAGTAAGAAGTTTATGGATAGTCTAAACTTAATTTTGGGAGATCTTTTTTAGATAATAACTACCCAGCTACAAGGTTGAGGATATGGATAGATGAAACTACAAACTCTACTGACATCTTGACAACCTTTGTCATTGATGCCAAAGGGGGAGTAGTGGGATGAGAAAATTCAAAACACACGAATCATATGCTCAGGGGGAGCTCTCACATTTTTGGTAAACATTTTTGGTAACATTTTTGGATACTTTTTGAAATTTCTCATGAGTATTTCCATCAATGCCAAAGGGGGAGATTGTTGGCATATGCACACTCCAATGAGACATTGTATGTGATTGAAGGTTTTGTCATTGATGAAAACCTTTCAATCCTATGGCACCAGCATGACATTATACCGACAAAGCATTACACCGGCAAGACAGTGTACCGACATCAGCAGATCACTCTACACCGGCACCGGCATAGAAGAAAACAAGTATACCAGCACAGAGGTCGACAGGATTTTTGTTATGTAATATTTTGTTTATTATTGTAAGCCGACTTGGCAAATTGTAAAATGACTCTTATATATAAAGGAGATCATTGTAGACATTTGTAAGAGTGATGTAGAAGCATTAAGGAAAATATTAGGCAGACCTAATGTGCGAAATATAGGTCAAGGGTATATGTAAAGAACAAAGCAGGAACTGGTACTAAATCTGGCATTGAAGATGCTATTGTAAAGTAGTACAAGTTATTGGATTAGTATAATCCTTATTGTAAGTCAGTGTGACTTCCCATTGAGTAGTGAGCTCTAGGCAGTTGGCCTTCTTGCATGTGCAGGCCCCTATTGTAAGTAATATTCTCTTATTGGCCAGTGAGTGAATATTGTGGGTCACAAATCCCATTGAGGTTTTTCCCACACCGGGTTTCCGCATTAAACATCTTGTGTTATGGTGTACTTTTCATGTGGATGTTCTTGATTCTGTTTATTGCATTATTTCTTGCATACCGGTACACTGTTATATTATGTTCTACATGTTTTAACTTAAGAAATTCTTTTTACCGGTTAGATACTGATTCACCCCCCCCTCTTAGTATTTGTGGGACCCCTAACACCACAATGGTTAGTAAGGTGTTGATAACCCTTCTACCAGTCTATGCTATCTGAGTTGCATCCATTCAGGAGATAAAGTGTATTGATAAAACTAAGGTAACTCTTGACACCATCATTGGTAAACTTACTGCATTTGAATTAAATGGTTATGATGGTAGTGCTTAGAAATATGAATTAACATCTAGAGATTCAATTTATAATCCACCTATGAGGAAAAGTAGAGATGTTAGTCACAACTATGATTCTAGATCTAGTAGAGAAGTTGATGATGACAATAGTTTGATTGAGCTTGAAGCATTGTTGGCCAAGCATTTTATGAGAGGTACAGGTAAGTACAGATGTAAATTACCTTTGAAGTGTTTTGCATGTAACAAGATTGGACACATTGCTGCTAATTGTCCTAATGGTGACAATGAGAATAAGAGTGCAATGTACAATAAGTACAAAGGAAAAGGCAAAAGAGATTGTCTCATTGCAGTTGATGGTGATATCACTGATGACGAATCTGAGGGAGATGCTAATGAATACATTGTCTTTGTTGCCATGAAAGAGGAGACATCTGATCAGAAGGCATTCGTTTCTCACATGGATAGTTTTGATGATTGGATCATAGATAGTGGTTGTTCACACCATATGACCAGTGACCAGAGTAAATTTATTACTTTAAAGGAATTTGATGGAGGAGTTGTGAGATTCAGAAATGACTCACCTTGCATGGTAAAAGCAAAGGGAACCATTTCTCTTAATGGAAAGAGTAGTGCAGATGATGTCTACTGGGTTGAAGGATTAAAGCACAATATTTTGAGTGTAGGTCAACTCAATGATAGAGGTTATCCATTAGAATTTGAGAATGGAAAATGAAAAATCTATGGGAGCAAAGGTGAACTAATTGCAACCGGCAAGCAGACAAAAGGTAACCTATTTCACCTAAATCCTAAAGTCAACAACTATTTAATTGCTAAAGTAGATGATAGTTGGCTTTGGCATCGAAGATTTTGTCATATAAATTTTGATAACATTGTCAAAGTCAGTAATTCCAAGTTGGTATGAGGTTTTCCTTAGTTGGACAAATCGGTGAATGCTCTATGCGAGAAATGCCAGTTAGTAAATATGACATCCTCAACTCTTAAAATCAATTTTTCTCAACAGTACATTTGTTAGATTTGACTCCTATAGATCTTTGTGGACCAATAAGGACTAAAAGTATTCAAGGTGATAGATATTTTATGATCTTCACTGATGATTTCTCAAGAATGATGTGGATCATGTTCTTGAAGGACAAAACATAATCCTTTAGTAAGTTCAATGCATTCAGGGACTTAGTTGAAAAGGAAAGTGGTAAGAAGATAAAGTGTCTCAGGACTGATCAAGGTGGTAAATTTACTTCAAAGGAATTCACTAGATATTGTGAAGACAATGGAATTAAGAGGCAACTTTCTACATCGAGGACACCATAATAGAATGATATTGCATAGAGGAACAACCGGTCAGTTGTTGAAGCTGATAGAATGATGATAACACAAGCAGGTGTAGCAAAAAATTTTTGGAGAGAAGCTTTCAGCACAATTGTCTACACTATGAACTGGATATTGGTAAAGAGAGGTAAGGATAAAACTCCTTATGAATACTAGTATGGTAGATCACCTAATGTCAGTTATTTTGAGATTTTTGGCAGTAAATGTTTTATCAAGAGAGGTGACTATGTTAGTAAGTTTGAGGCTAAATGTGATGAAGGCATATTTGTTGGTTACTTCACAAAGAGTAAGGCCTATAAATGTTACAACAACCAGACAAAGAGAATCATTGTGAGTGTTGATGTTCGAGTGGATGAGTATCTTGAAGTTTTAGGAGAAACAAGTGATGAGAAAAAGGAAGATGGACCTTACATTCTGAGTTTGGAACCAGAATCGGTGAAGCCAGAAGCTGGTTAAGTGAATGTTGTAGTACCAGTTCAACCGAAACAGGTAGATTCGGCAAAAGAAGATGATGACAATGAGGAAGAAGAACCTGAAGATAATGATCATGTTATTCCAAGGTATGTGAGACTCAATCATATTCCTGACCAGATTATTGGAGATAAAGATATTGGAGTATTAACCAGAAGAAGAACTAGAGAGAATTCTTGCATGATCTCAACTATTGAGCCTAGAACTGCTAAGGAAGCATTTGGAGATGATCACTAGATTAAAGCTATGGAAGAAGAGATTGACTAGATTGAGAAGAACAATACATGGACCCTAGTATCCAGATCGGTGAATAAAAATGTGATAGGCGCTAAATGGGTATTCAGGAATAAACTGAATGGAGATGGAGTATTAGTTAGAAAGAAAGCTAGATTGGTATGAAAATGTTATGCATAGGAAGAAGGAGAAGACAATGGCAAGAAATTTGCACCAATTGCTAGATTGGAAGGTGTTAGGACTCTACTTGCATTCGCAACATATAAAGGATTCAAAGTATATCAGATGGATGTGAAGTCAACATTTCTAAATGGAATACTGGAAGAAGAAGTATTCATTGAGCAGCCAGATGGTTATGCTTTGACTAATGCAAAGGATATGGCGTGTAAACTACACAAGACACTATATGGGTTGAAGCAAGCACCATGAGCATGGTATGAAAGACCACATTCACACCTGTTGAAGATAGGTTTTCAGAGAACTAGTGAAGACAACAATATATATCTCAAATATGAAGGAGATAAGATATTGGTTAGTGAAGTGTTTGTAGATGATATAATATTTGGAGGCAATGATGACATGAGTGATGACTTTGCAGATGAGTTGAAAAGTGAATTTGAAATGTCTCTATTAGGAGAGATAAAATTCTTCATAGGTTTTCAAATTCAGCAGATGAAGAGTGGTATTTTTATCACAAAGTCTAAGTATGTGAAAGATGTATTGAAGACATTTTGAATGAGTGACTATAAACTAGTTGGGACACCAATGGTTATAGGTTGTAAACTATCTAAGGAGGATGATGTCGCATCTGTTGATGAAAAGGACTATAGATCAATGATAGGAAAACTGCATTATGTTGTTCAAAGCAGATCAGATATTGCTCATGCAGTTGGTTTAGTTGCCAAATTTCAGAGGAATCCAAAGGAGACACACTTAATAACAACTAAAAGGATATTCAGATATTTGAAAAGTACTATTAACTATGGATTATGGTATCCATATGCAAGTAACTTTGATTTGAAGGTTTATATAGATGCAAACTGGACAGGTAATGTTGATGATAGGAATAGCACAACCGGTGGTGTATTCTTCTTGGAGAAAGACTTGTATCTTGGAGCAACAAGAAGCAGAGTTGTATATCATAGTCGACTGTTGAAGCTAAATATATTTAGCGTATATGAATTGTACCCAAGCAATTTGGATGAAACACATTCTAGAAGGATTCAAGCTGAAGATTACAGAACCCATAAAGATTTTATGTGACAACACCAGTGCAATAAATATTTCAAAGAATGTGGTGTTGAATGCTAGAACCAAGCATATTGAGCTGAAATATCATTTCTTGAGAGAGAAAGTGCAGAGTAAGGATGTGTTACTGGAGCATGTATCTACTAAGGAGTGGCTAGCAGATATCTTTACTAAACCTCTTCCTAAGACTACTTTTGAGTATCTTAAAGGTTAGTTAGGGGTTGTGCCCCTACATGAGGTCAATTGAGAAGATATGGAATACATTAGTCCTAGAGCTAATTGAAGAATCTTGAAGCAGGATTGGTGTAGAGTGGAGTTATTCCACAGAGGGAGCATCAAGTTGGAGATTGTTGATACAGAACAGTGAAGTATGACACTGCACATTTTACTTTCACTTTGGCATTTTTATCAAAGGGGGAGAAGAAATATATGATTATGGAGAGAAGAATTGTATGATTTATAGAGAAAATATCTATAGCTAGTTACTAGCTGAAGACATGGAGACTCAGATGAAGGAGAGTACATGGCAAAATTTAAACCAAGATTCCTATACCTGTGTATGTGCATTACTCTCAATCATCACAATCAAGGGTATTGATACTTGTATTGCCATCAATGCCAAAGAGGGAGATTGTTGGCATTTGCATAAAGATTGCATTGATGAACTATTGTGTTGTCATTGATGTCAATTATAACTTTTAATAATATTGTTTTGCAACCGATAGGTGAGTTAGTGAAGGAAACTGGTATTACTTGAGAAGCAGTGAGATCAACTGGTAACCCTACCTGTTGATGTGCTAAACCCTAACTGATGAAGCTTGGTGAATCAGTTGTATTGGTTTATGATCAAATGATGAATGGTAATGATTATTCCACATATGCATGTTTTATGTGAAGAGTTTCAAATGGTTTTTGGTGTATAAAGATAATGGTTTTATCTTTGGAATGAGCAAGTACATTGCAAGAAGTAAAAACTGCGTGATGAGTTACAGGAATTGATGAAGTGGTGATCAAGGAGTGGTCAAGGTTATCTTGAATAATGTGAAATGATTTCTATGTAATCCAACGATCATACTTGAACTGGTTTGTTTGTAATCTCTATGAGATCATAGGTTTGTGATGTGTTACTAACTTATTGTTTTGCTTATAAGGTCGATGAGTTATTTTGTTGTAGTGTTGAAAATTTTGGTTAAGTGTAAGTGTGATTGGTTGCCAAACTAGAAGGTGTATCTAAAGTATGTGTGAAGGCAGATAGAAGCATGAAAATGATCTGATCAAGCAAAGTACTGCTATTCACCAGATCAACAAACCCCTTTTTCTCTAACAATTATAACAGTCAAATCCCTTAATCGGATAATCTCTAACATGCTTAGTTCTATCTAAATCCTCTAACCAAGTGATCCATTAGATTGGATTTTAAATCCTCTACCGAGGTTACTCCTAACAGGGCATTGCTTCTAATAGGGCATTATAGTCAGTCCCTTAACCAGGTGGTCCCTAATAGAATCGGTTCCTAATAGGACTTTTTGTAAAGATTTAATAGGCTTGTCTCCTAACAGGGTGAACTTCATAAGAGTTCAGAATACTTATGGGTATTCATCTCCACCGTGGTTTTTCCCATTTGGCTTTCCATGTCAAAATCATTGTATCAAGTGGTGAATGTTTTTATGGTTATGTTTGCTATGGTTAATTTTATTAACTACTTAATCCACTTAGATATGATAAGATGACCGACTGTAATTTGAAATGTGCATTCACTATTGTTATTAAAGTTTTTGAATGTTTTTGTTAAAAGGTTTTGAGTTTTAGAGTTGTTATACTGTTATGACAACCAACTGGTATACTTGAGAGTGATATTACAATTTGCAGTTTAGTGTTTGAACCAGTTAGTTCTGAGATTGACTTATGAGATTTTTATTGAGGTTGCTAAAAGCTTAGTCAATTTTCCATTTACTGATTCACACCTCCCCCCCTCTCTCAGTAGTTGTCCAGATAATTATTGATTCATCATACCATCAAAACCAAAATCAACGCTTCCTATCAAATATCTCAAAAATTCTTTTACCAACTACAACGTGAGATTCCTTAGTATCAACTTGAAATATAACAACAAGACAAACAACATTCATGATATCAGATCTGGGCTGAGTCAAATAAATTAATCCACCAATCATAGATCTATATCTGATCTTATTTGCCTTAGGAGAATCATCATCTTTAGTAAACTTACATCTGGTCACCATAGGAATTCCAACTAGCTTGGTATCTTCTAAACCAAACTTTTTCAACAACTCTTTCACATACTTGGACTGAGATATAAAGATCTCTTTAACTTACTAAGTAAGTTGCAATCCCAAAAATAATTTTTTCTCTCCAATCGTAGACATTTCAAACTCATTTTTGCATCTCATTAGCAAACTCTTTTCACAAACTATCATTCCCTCCAAAAATAATATCATCAATACAAACTTCAACAATTAGAATGTTATCATGATCAATTTTGAAGTACAAATTACCATTAGCAATACCTTTGTTGAATCCTAGCTTCAACAAATACTTATCCAATCTGGTATACCATGATCTTGGTACTTGCTTCAATCCATATAATGATTTCTTCAACCAACAAACCATATCTCCTTGATCAATCAATTGAAATCCATCTGATAGAATTTGAAATTCTTGTAAGCACCATAAGCAAGAAATAATCTAACAGGTTCAATCCTTGCCATTGGAGCAAAAGTCTCTTCAAAATCAATTCCTTCCAATTGTGAATATCATTTACAAACAAGTTTAGGTTTGTTCCTAACAACTTCACCTTCCTGATTCATTTTATTCAAAAAGACCCATTTAGTTCCAATTACATTTTTGTTCTTAGGTTTGGGAAAAAGAATCCATGTATTATTTTTTTCAATTTGATTCAATTCTTCTTGCCTAAATACCTTTATTTCTATCACCTATAATATGATTTTTCAGAATGATTCAATCTTACATACCTGGGAGTATTATGATTTTCTTGATTTTTCATAATCTTGAGCTCTTTCTTCCGCACTTGCACTTGTTCATTCTTCTAGTGTGGTCTGCACTTTGTTCTAAGTTTGAGGTTGCTTTCCTTTATTTTACCAGTCATTTTGATCATCTGAATCATATCTAGAGGATCTGGGCTATCTTTCCTTTCCTTCATCAACTTTGACATTTGCACTCTCAAGTATCTTTCTTGATCTCTTCTTATAAGACCCGTAAACCTTTCTTTTAGTAGAATAACCAAGAAATATTACTTCATCACATCTGGCATCAAACTTTCCTATATCTTAATCTCTTTTAATTTAACATTTACTTCCAAAAAATTTAAAATATTTAACAGTTTGAGCATGACCAAACCATAATTCATAAGGAGTCTTACCGATATCACCCTTGATATGCACTCGATTAAGAGTGTAAACAATAATACTCACAACTTCTCTCCAATAGACATGCGAAACATTTCCCTCAAACATCATGGTTCAAGCAACTTCTTGAATGGTTATGTTCTTCCTCTCTACAACTCCATTTTGCTGAGGGGTTCTCGAAGTGGACAACTGTCTCTTTACCCCTTGCTCTTCACAAAATGCATTAAACTCACTAGAAGTGAATTCACCACCTTTGTTAGATCATAGACACTTCAGCTTCAAACTTGTTTCTGTCTCAACCATAGCTTTTAAAATATTCAACTTCTCTAGAGCTTTAGACTTCTCCCTTAATAAGGTAACCCATATCATCCTAGAATAGTCATCAATCATGAAATGTCTCTCTCCTTGCAAGCTTCTAACTCTAGAAGGACCACATAAATTAGTATGCACAAGATCCAGAAATCCATTTGAAAAATGCTTCTTACTCCTAAAAGAAACTCGTGTTTTCTCCCCTAACTGACATTCCTTGCATATAGGGTTAGTATGTTTCATCACCTTAGGAAGATCTCTCATAGACTGAGTAGAAGCTATCTTGATAATGTTATCAAAATTCACATGAAACATCCTTCTATGCCACAACCAAATTTCATCAATTTGAGAAATCAAACAACTTTTACTGGCACTCTTTATGTGAAAGATATTACCTTTATAGTTTGTACCTAATGCAATCTCTATTATGGAGCTACCCAATATTGTACATTTTACATTCTTGAATTGAAGATCATATCCTTTGTCAACAATCTGTCCAAGACTCAACAAATTATGTTTTAGACATTCTACATACAAGACATCATCAGTATTGTTCGTAACATCAAAAGAAATTGAGCCTCTACCATGGATTATTCTAGCTTTATCATCAGCAAACCTTGCAATGCCTTCTTCATATTTTTTCCAAACTCACAAACTTACTCTTATCATTTGTCATATGATGAGAGCATCCATTGTCAATCACCTATTCATCTTTCTCTTCAACTTGTGTAGCCAAATCTCTTTCCACATTTGTGCAGCTAACAGAACTAGTAGGTTTTGGATCATCTTCCTTGATAGCAATAAACACCCATTCATTATCACTTTTATTTCCTTTATCCGATTCATCATTTGACACAATTTCATTAGCATCATAATAACATCTCTTTTGAAATCTAGGTTTGTTAGCTCTTGGCTTAGGAACTCTTTCTAGACACCTTGATGAAAAATGACCTATCTTATTGCAAGAAAAGCATTTAAGAGGAAACTTTCCTTCATACTTACCGACTCCTTTACATAATCTCTTGGAATTTTTTTCTTCAAGCTCCCCAATCTCTCACTCTTCTTATTTAATTTCCTTCCTCTCCTCATATCTAGACACCCACCTTGAAGAACTTTCTCCTGGATCATATCTCTGCTTATCCTTTTCAAAAATACTGGCTTTGAATGTAGATTCTACCTTAGGAAGAGAATCACCAAACTTAACTCAAAGGTTGATAGCTTACCAATCAACATGTCCCTAGTTACATTAGTCACAGTCGAGATATCTTCAATAGCAAGAACTTTGTGTTTGTATGATGCAGGTAAGGATCTAAGAACTTTAGAAACAATCTCTGATTCTTCCAATGTTCCACCATCACATCTAAGATTACACACAAGTTCATTCACCTTCTGCATAAAAGAAGTGATATTCTCATCTTCACTCATGTTCAACATCTCAGATTTACCCTTAAGGCTCTACAACTTAGCAATCTTCACATAATTGTCAGCTTCATACAAAGTTTCCAACTTCTTCCAGATCTCATGAGAAGTCTTCAGTTCCATAACATTCGTCATCTTAGAATTAGTCAGAGCACTCAATAATTCTTCCTTAGCCATAATATTGTATTTAGCTTCCTTTATCTCATCTGTAGTTGAAGGACCATTTGGAGGAATGGTATACTTTTCTTTAGTAATTGTCCAGTAAGATTCACCAATGTATCTCAAATGACTCTATTAGCAGCAATCAAGAAGGAAGACTGGGGGGGGGGTGAATCAGTCTTCAATGGATACAAAAAATTAAACTCCAAAACATAAAATGATCAATTGTAGTAATAAACAAATAAGAAAATTAACATCATAACACACAACACCAATATTTTTGACGTGGAAAACCAGGTTAAGGGAAAAACCATGGTGGAAACCTACCCATAGTAAAATGATACTCTGTAGTGGCATGTGAAAATATTACAATGGGGAATGCACATGCATTCAGGCACACTGCCTAGAGCTTAGTGCTCAAAAGATATTTTCCCAAAAGGCTACAACCCTCAGGGAAGTCTCATTGACTTACAATATGATTCAGACTACAATCTAGAAGAAGTGAACTACAATGATAACATCTACAAATGCCTGATGACAGTTCTGGTTAAGCATAATTGTCTACTCTGCAACACCAATCTCACCTCAGCACTTCACTGAATGATAAATCTCTTGTTCACACATTCACATCTCTTTGATAATGCAGACGTAATATCGATACTCAAATTACACGAATATCTCACCTATATATACAAATCATCAACCTTGATAACAAGGTTGGCTAAACCCTCAACCCTCAACTCACAATTATAAAATTACATTACAGGATACAAAGATTGACCACCAAAATAATATAATTTAAATTACATAGCATGGACCTAATTCAAATTCCCAAATGATCACGTCCACTAGAAATCATGCCAAGATCAACCACAATACGCTACACCATCAGAAATACTGCATAACATGAAAATAACCACTAGCTCATAGAAATCACCAAAATCTCACACAACGATCAATGTAGATTGCTAAAACAAATAGGACACGACTAGGAAACACCAAAAATAACATTAGAATTATCCAAAATAGTTGCACCAATGCTACTTTTCAAATCTTCATCAATCAACATCTGAAAGCTCATGAACACAACCAATCAACAACTGCCACGAAGAAAGATAACTTGCAGGGAACCAAATCATGAATCCTTTGAAATGAAGATACATAAGATCATCCCAAACAATATCCTAAACCCTTAGCACAAGATCTGATCACACCAAAATATATCAGAGGAAATACCAGATTATGCAAAACAGTGATCAGCAAAACCAAATTACAAAACCGGATCAGAAAATCTTTCCAATCTCATCGGAATAGATTGCAGGAATATGTTAACATAAATGAAAACAACATATCCTAGAAATAAAAAAGAACAACCATATCAACAGATACTCCATGTGATTCTTCCAAAGAGAGTAGTTAGTACCATCAAATCTTGGATTATCCTTCTTGTAAGTTGTCTTTCCGAATCACCTCAAGCAGTAAAGCTTCTTTGGAGGAACCCTCTCTAATACCAATTGATGAAATAGCTCTGATTCTAGGTAGACAACTGAGAGGGGGGTAGGTGAATCAGTTGTCTCAAAAACTTGCATAATTTAAACTTATTCTCAGATCTGATAATTAAGCATGAAAGCATAAATCAACAACACACCAAGAACACACAGAACAACAAGATTTTTGACGTGGAAAACCCAGTCAAGGGAAAAACCATGATGGAAACCTACCCAGAATATGATGATACTCTATTAGAAGTATTAGAAATATTAAAATGGGGAATGTAGATGCATTCAGGAACACTGCCTAGAGCTCACTACTCAAAACAATAAGGGCTACAACCCAGGGAAGACTCATTGTCTTACAAATAGATTCAGATCAAATCTGAAAGATCATGAACTAAAAAATAGCATCTCCTTAATGCCTAGTTATAGTTTCAGTTAAGCATATAACAACTTTCTTCTTCTCACACTCCTTCTCTACCTCCAAAAAATATTTACATTCAACGCGCATACATTCTGATTCTCATCCATACACACATTCAATTACAAGAATATAGATTTATTTATACATGACATCAACCTTGTGAAGATCATCAAGGTCATCTCAACACTCACCACCTAATTGTAAAAATATAACCACACACACTAGAATATAGTATGCAGACCAAGCAATGTCGGTTAAGACATAGCACGAACCCAAATCATCACCCTGAATATGCTACACCTCTAGGAATTATGTATCGGACAATCATCCAGTCAGCCAAGAATTGAATAACACGAACATCCTAAAGAAAATCATCAATAGCGAGCACAACGATCAATGCGAACCACTAATAAAAAAGGCACATGATCCAAAAACATCCACAAGCATCATGAATTACCACCGTAACATTCACAACAACACAAATTTCTAGAATCATCATTATCTCTATATCAAACCTCAAGAATAGAAATTGCAATGATTGTTAACCTAGAAAAATCACTTGCGGGGCTCCAAACCATGAACCAAGTGAATTGAAGATACACATCAATATCCCAAACATATCTCCAAATCTACAATTTCAGTATTACAATGCGAAGCAATGCAGATCAAAATACTCACCACTGTCATAACTGAACAACCAAAAAGCCAACCACAACACAGATAGTCATAACTCAAATCTTCATTTGAACCTCTAAAAATTATACTGAATCATCTATACACAACCCTCTACAAACCCTTTAATCTACAAACTCTGATCATCATCATCATACCGAGCAAACCAACTCACTGAACATCACTACATCATTGTCACAAACCGAGAAATGTGTTGACATCAATGACAACACGTCTCTCAGATATCTCTCAAGCACATATTTGTGGCATAATTCCAACAATCTCCAACACATTAGTGGGTTGAAAGAAGGATTTCCAAGGAACACAAAAATTAATTTTTTTCCCAACCAGCAATGATCTTTCTCAAGTGCCTTATTCTTGGCATCATTTGAATCAAAAACCATAATGAAAGTTGATGCAAGAGCATCCTTGGTTCACAACAATCTTGCATCAACCAAAAACATTTTCCTTTTTGTTTTGTTTTCTATTTGTAGTTTCAGTTTTCCTTTCTATGTGTCCTAGTTTTGGCTCACCGGATCCTGTGGAATTGGATTCTACTTGAAGACTTGATCACCTTTCTTTCTTTTAGACCGCATCTCATTTAGATCACTTACCAACAAGATATTGCTACCGGTTGTTCCTTTGTTACTGGTTGCCTGAGACCTATTCTGGTGATCTACTGGAACCCATTTCGAAGGTTGCGGAGCCTTGGGTGTTGATTTCTATGTTCCTTGGCATGTGGCCGACCTTTTCCCATGATCTACATTTCATCCTTTGGATTTTTTTGGAGGAATCTCTTGGCAGAGGCTGACCTTTTTCATTTTGCATGTTGTTGGATACAATTGTTTAATTGTGTATTGTCTTTGATGTTAGACAAATGTCATATCAGTCTACCGAGTTCAGAATGTTCGGCAAAGCAGTTAGACAGAGTCTACCGAGTTCAGAATGTTCGGCAAAGCAGTTAGACAGAGTCTACCGAGTTCAGACGGTAAGAGAAGCAAGTTATAGAGTCTACCTAGCACTCCAGTATGCTATACCGAGTTTGCAGTCTTTACCGAGTTAAGTTGGTCTTCGAAGAATATGTGAAAGAAAGTCAGTCTTTACCGAGTTCGCAGTACTTACCAAGTTCAGTCGGTTACCGAAGAATCAGCAGTGTTCACTGAGCATCAGTGAAATGTTTATGCAGCCGACCGAAGCAATATTTATTTATTGAAACTTGTATATGTAGCCGACCTATGTAATATTCATTTTAACTTGTAATTGGGCCGACTTGGTAACCTGAATGGTATATATGAGAGATCAAGTTGCGATTTCGAAGTGTGATGAAGTATGAAAAGTATGGAAATGTGAAGGAGCAGAAATGTGCGAATTCTGATGAAGGATCAGTGATATCCTTGAGGTGCAGAAAAGATATATGTGATCAGTAAGGATCTATTGGCGCAGAACAAAGATCTGTATCAGCAAGATAAGTTGTATTTAATTCAGATCACTTCATTGTTGCTTTCTAACCATTGTAGCAGTGATACCAAAATCTCTTAACAGAGTTGGTCTAACAACCATTTTGTAAATCCTCTGACAAGGTGACAATTCGGTTGAATTGTTCTTAAGACCTTTCACAAGGCCACTCCTAGCAGGGTGATCAAATCCTCTAACAGGGTCACACCTAACAGTGTGTTTTGTAACCTTTAACAGGGTTGGCTCCTAACAGGGCTCACTTCAGAAGAGTGAAAATCAGTAACTAGTTACATTGGTGGTTTTCCCAAAATTGGGTTTCCACGTTATATCTGGTGTTACTTGTGTTCATGTTACTTGTTTTATGCATGTTAATGTTTAATAAACACTGATAAGTTAATTTACCGAGTTTCAGCAATTTATATTTAAGACATCTAAGGGACTTGTGGATTTATTTTTGTGGTAACTGATTCACCCCTCCCCTCTCAGTTACTCCATCCATATTTCCAACAATTGGTATCAGAGCTTTCGGTGCTTATAGGAAGGATTTCAAAGATCTAAGCTAAAGATCAAGATGTCTTACAAGAGGGAAATTCCAAGGCTAAACAGAAATAACTTTTCAGCATGGCAAGGTCTCATGAGACTCCATTTGGCTTCCATTGGAGATACAGGATTGACACATCTTGACACAGAATATGTGACACCCACTGGTACACTAACTGTTGCTGATATTGCTGCAAAGAAGACTCATAACACCATGATGATAGACATTGCATCTGCCCTAAGCTATGAAGAGTTTGATGATGTCAAAGATTGCAAAACTGCATTTGAAATGTGGAACAAGCTGAAAGATATCTATGGTGGTGATGACAATGTGAGAAGAGCCAAAGCAGAAAGCTTGAGAGGACAGTTTGATCAATTAAAAATGAGTGAGGATGAAAATATTGCAAAATATGTTGAAAGAGTCAAAGCCAGTGTCAGTGCAATCAAAGCTTCTGGAGGTGATATCTCAGAGGAAACAGTCATAAGCAAAGTTCTCAGAACATTACTACCCATTTATGCAATCAGAGTTTCTGCAATTCAGGAAAGAAGATGTGAAGCAAATCACAAGATAAATTTAGAGGCCATAGTTGGAAGATTAACTGCATTTGAGTTAGACAACTATGACAACTATGTTCCAGCTTCCAAAAACATGGAATCATCATTTGAAGCTAAGGTTTCACTCAAAGAGAAAGGCAAAAAGAAAAAGGAATCTCGGTCAAAAAGTGAAGATGAATCAGAACCAAGTTCAGACAGTGATCTTGAAATAATTGAAGCTCTTCTAGCAAAGAAATATTCCAAAGGCAGAGGAAAATACAGAGACAAAGTTCCTCTAATCTATTTTTCATGTGATGAAGTCGGTCATATTGCTGCTAGATGCCCAAACAAGCAGAGCAAAGATGAGAAGAAAGATCACAAATGGAATGGCAAAAAGGACTACAAATCATTCAAAGGTAAGAAAACATGCTTTATGGCTAAGGATTCTAATAATAGTGAAGATGAAATTGTTTATATTGCTATAAGAGATGATTCTGATAATGATGAGGAAGATAAGATGGCACTTATTTCTCATATAAGAAAAAATGATACTTGGATCATAGATAGTGGTTGCTCTCATCATATGACTGGTGATAAAACCAAGTTTGAACATCTGATAGACTATGAAGGAGGTAGTGTAAGGTTTGGTAATAATGAACCTCGCTACATAAAAGGAAGAGGTAGAATCCCTATAACCAAAGAACTTGTATTTGATGATGCCTACTGGGTTGAAGGTCTCAATCACAACTTGATGAGTGTGGCACAGCTACTTAATAGTGGACTCAAGGTGGAATTCACGCATGGAAAGGTCAAACTGCTAAATAATCAAGGAAAGCTGATTGCATCAGGCACTCAAACAAAAGGTAATTTGTTCCGACTTGAAACAAGTGAAAATTCATGTTTTATTGCTCAAATTGAAAAAAGTTGGTTATGGCACAAAAGGTTATGTCATGTAAATTTTGATAACCTAGTGAAAATAAGTAAATTCAGAAAAGTAAGAGGTATTCCAGATATAAAGAAACCTGAGGTCGGTCTATGTAAGAATTGTCAAATTGGAAAGATGGGAAAGACTAGTTTCAAAAGCAAAAACTATCAATCTGAAGATATATTAGAAATTGTGCATACTGATTTATGTGGACCCATAGGAACTGAAAGTTATACTGGAGAAAAGTTCTTCATTCTTTTTGTTGATGATTACTCAAGAATGATGACTGTCATGTATTTAAGAAACAAATCAGAAGCATTTGAAAAGTTCAAATGGTATTTGGCTAGAGTAGAAAAAGAAACAAGTAAAAGACTTAAATGTCTAAGGTCAGACAGAGGTGGTGAATTTATCTCTCATGAATTCAAGACAAGTATCAGCCCCTAGAACTCCTGAGCAAAATGGAATAGCTGAAAGAAGGAACAGATCTATCATGGATTGTGCAAGAACCTTAATGATTGAAAAGAATATTGCTATCAAATACTGGAAGGAAGCTATCAGCACTGCTGTTCATATCTTGAACCGAGTACAGCTGAAGAAGGACTCATTCAAAACCCCCTATGAATTATGGTATGGCTACAAACCTAATGTAAGTTACCTAAAAGTATTTGGAAGTAAATGTTACATTTTGAAAGAATCTAGAAAAGGAAAATTTGATGTGAAAGGTGATGAAGGTATATTCCTCAGATATTCTTGCAAGAGTAAAGCATATAGATGTTTGAACTTGTCTACTCATAAAGTTATAGAAAGTGCACATGTGAAAGTTGATGAGTTTGCAGAAAGATCTGAAGAAGAAAGCAAAAGAGAACCAGAAGATTATAGAAGATTTGTGTCTATTGAACCTGATACAATACCAGATACATCTGCAAATCAGGAATCTTCTACTCCCGAGTCATCAGTAACCGAGTTACAGAAAGAGCAAACCGAGCCAGTATCTACCGAGTCTGATGAACCAGAACCAGTGTCTACTGAGTCTGAAGAAACCGAGCCAATATTTACCGAGCCGGACCAGCCAGTTGAAGAACAAGAGGACAATGATGAAATTCATTCTAAAGGCAAGAAACCTGTATTAGCCGAGTATGTCAGACGACATCACTCAGCAGATCAGATCATTGGAGACAAATCTGAAGGAACTATGACAATAGGTAAGTTGAAAAGTACTTGTTTACTTGCTGATTTTGAACCTAGAAATGTCAAAGATGCATTGGGAAATGATAGTTGGACAGAGGCTATGAAAGAAGAGATAGAACAGATAGAGGAAAACAAGACATGGACTCTTGTACCCAGACCTAAGGATAAAAATGTCATTGGAACTAAGTGGGTATTCATAAATAAACTGAATGAAGATGGCAAAGTTTCAAGAAACAAAGCAAGACTAGTATGCAAAGGATATGCTCAACAAGAAGGAATAGACTATGGAGAAACTTTTGCTCCTGTTGCAAGATTGGAAGGAGTCAGAACCTTACTTGCATATGCCGCCTACAAAGGATTCAAAGTTTATCAGATGGATGTTAAATCTGCATTTCTTAATGGTATATTGGATGAAGAGGTTTATATTGAACAACCTGAAGGTTTTGTTGATCCACAAAAGAAGGACATGGTCTGTAAATTACATAAAGCATTGTATGGTCTGAAACAAGCCCCTAGAGCATGGTATGAAAGATTGCATAACTATCTTATTCAGATTGGATTTCAAAGAACTAATGATAACAGTAGCTTGTATATCAAGGAAGGATCAGATAACAAAATTGTCTTAGCAGAAATATTTGTAGATGATACTATTTTCACAGGAAATGATGATCTTTGCAAAGAATTTTCAGTACAAATGAATAAGGAATTTGAAATGTCTATGTTTGGTGAGATCAAATTCTTTGTTGATCTTCAAATTCAACAGAACAAAAATGGTATCTACATTACACAATCAAAATACATCAAAGAGATACTGAAAAAGTTCGGTATGGAAGATTGTAAACCAGTTAGAACTCCTATGTGTACTGGATTAAAGCTTACCAAGGAAGATGAATCACAAGAAGTAGATCAAACACTGTATAGATCTATGATTGGAAAGCTGCAGTATGTTGTTCATACTAGGCCAGATATTGCTCTTGCAGTTGGTATTGTTGCAAGATTCTCAGCAAAGCCAAGAGAAAGTCACATGGCGGCAATCAAAAGAATAATGAGATATTTGAAAGGAACTGAAGAGTATGGATTATGGTACAAATTTGGAGGAAATTTTGATTTGAAAGTATTTACTGATGCTGATTGGGCAGGAAACATTGATGACAGAAAAAGTACAAGCGGAGGAGCATTCTTTCTAGGAAAGAGATTGGTTTCCTGGACAAGCAAAAAGCAGAACTGTATATCCCAATCTACAGCAGAGGCAGAATACGTTGCTGCAGCAGTAAATTGTTCAAATGTTGTTTGGTTTAAACAGCTATTGGCAGGCATGAAAATGGAAATCAAAGAACCAATTGTTATGTTCTGTGATAATACAAGTGCAATTGACATGTCCAAAAATCCAGTAATGCATCCCAAAACCAAGCACATTGCAATAAAATATCATTTTGTCCGAGAATTGGTGCAGGACAAGGAGATCAGATTGGAATATATTCACACAAAGGAACAAATTGCTGACATATTTACAAAACCATTGGCTAAGGATGCATTCTTGTATCTAAGAGGTAAGTTAGGGGTCACTCCCCTATCTGAAATTCACTAAAGAAAAGTTTTAGTGATACATCAACTCATCCTAAGTGAAAAATCTACTAGTTGATGCAGTATAATCAAAAAAATATTGCATATGAATCAGTACAAAAGGTACATTATAACTCAGATGAAGTCTTATTGTCTTTGGCATGTGTTGTCAAAGAGGGAGAGTTACTGTCATATCCTACTAAAATTTGAAAGAAAGTTCATTAAGATAAAGAGGGAGAGTTGTTTGATAAAGAGGGAGAGTTTTACCATCCAAAGATGAAGTTACTTCACAGAGGGAGATTATTGAAAGAAGGAGTGTTCTGTTGGCATGTTGCTGTCATAAAAGAAAAGACCTGTTTTCAAATTTCATTCTGCTATGACATGTTGTGTTGCCATCAATGCCAAAGAGGGAGATTGTTGGATACAATTGTTTAATTGTGTATTGTCTTTGATGTTACACAAATGTCATATCAGTCTACCGAGTTCAGAATGTTCGGCAAAGCAGTTAGACATAGTCTACCGAGTTCAGAATGTTCAGCAAAGCAGTTAGACAGAGTCTACCGAGTTCAGAATGTTCGGCAAAGCAGTTAGACAGAGTCTACCGAGTTCAGACGGTAAGAGAAGCAAGTTACAGAGTCTACCTAGCACTCCAGTATGCTATACCGAGTTCGCAGTCTTTACCGAGTTAAGTCGGTCTTCGAAGAATATGTGAAAGAAAGTCAGTCTTTACCGAGTTCGCAGTACTTACCAAGTTCAGTCGGTTACCGAAGAATCAACAGTGTTCACCGAGCATCAGTGAAATGTTTATGCAGCCGACCGAAGCAATATTTATTTATTGAAACTTGTATATGTAGCCGACCTATGTAATATTCATTTTAACTTGTAATTGGGCCGACTTGGTAACCTGAATGGTATATATGAGAGATCAAGTTGCGATTTCGAAGTGTGGTGAAGTATGAAAAGTATGGAAATGTGAAGGAGCAGAAATGTGCGAATTCTGATGAAGGATCAATGATATCCTTGAGGTGCAGAAAAGATATATGTGATCAGTAAGGATCTATTGGCACAGAACAGAGATCTGTATCAACAAGATAAGTTGTATTTAATTCAGATCACTTCATTGTTGCTTTCTAACCATTGTAGCAGTGATACCGAAATCTCTTAACAGAGTTGGTCTAACAACCATTTTGTAAATCCTCTGACAAGGTGACAATTCGGTTGAATTGTTCTTAAGACCTTTCACAAGGCCACTCCTAGCAGGGTGATCAAATCTTCTAACAGGGTTACACCTAACAGTGTGTTTTGTAACCTTTAACAGGGTTGGCTCCTAACAGGGCTCACTTCAGAAGAGTGAAAATCAGTAACTAGTTACATTGGTGGTTTTCCCAAAATTGGGTTTCCACGTTATATCTGGTGTTACTTGTGTTCATGTTACTTGTTTTATGCATGTTAATGTTTAATAAACACTGATAAGTTAATTTATCGAGTTTCAGCAGTTTATATTTAAGACATCTAAGGGACTTGTGGATTTATTTTTGTGGTAACTGATTCACCCCTCCCCTCTCAGTTACTCCATCCATATTTCCAACAATAAGGTCTTGCTCTTCGGGTTTTGATCCCTTTTGGGCTGACTAAATCCTTTGGATCGATATATATTTGTAATCATACTTTAGAATGAAATCAATTAGAATCAATAAGAATATCAGATAGATAGATTGTGCCTAGAAGATAGATCTTTTGATTCAAGGTCCCGGTTGTGACCTATTCTACCGGGCCTGCATGCTGGTATGTTGTAACCGGTTGGATGTAATCAAATTTCATGTAATAAAACTATCTTTTCTCATTTCCTCTATCATATCTATGTGTTTTTGTTGTGTTTACTCTTGCTGACCGGTCCATACTGATCTCCTTAAGGTCTCTCTTCACCGGTGACTACTTCAAGTGGTATCCGAGTGAAGTTTCATTCAGGAGGTTGCGTGTTTTGAATTTTTGTTGTAGGGTGGTGGATTGTGGATCTGACCTGCAATTGCAGTAGACTAGCATGAATCAATGGCGCGAAGAGGAACTAGGAATGAAGGAGCACGTGGGAATGCATACCCTACTATGATGGATATGTTGCGAGGAATAACAGCTTGGTTAGAAGCCGTGGAGATATCCTAGAGAAGAGGTTGACATATTGAAGATGTAAGTGAAGATGAAGGAGAAGAAGCCCCGATAGAACAAGTAAACCTACCGATGGTTGATCCAGATAAAGAAAGGTTTTTAAGGGTTCTTAGTATGGAAAACACTAAACCTCATTTTACCCCACTGGAATATGATGTTAAGGTTTTTAAGGGTTCTTAGTATGGGAGCAATACTTTTGGCCCCATTTTCATAAGGATGTTAAGAGATATGTGCACAGTTGTAGATTTTTTCAAGTTGCAAAATGTAGTAGTCAGAATGTGGGATTGTATAAACCTTTGACAGTACCAATAAGACCTTGGGAGGATATAAGCATGGATTTTGTACTTGGATTTCCTAAGACACCGAGAGGGAATGATTCTATATTTGTGGTAGTGGATAGATTTTTGAAGATGGCTCATTTCATACCTTGTAAGAGGACATCATATGCATTACATGTAGCCGACCTATTTTTCAAGGAAGTGGTGAGATTGCATGGATTACCTAAGAGCATAGTTTCAGACAAAGACACTAAGTTTGTTGGCTATTTTTGCAGAACACTTTGGAAGAAGATGAAGATAGATTTGAAGTTCAGTTCTACTTTTCATCCACTCATCGATGGACAGACAAAAGTTGTTAACCGAAGTTTGAGATGTTTAGTGGGAGATAAAATCGGAAGTTAAGATTTAATCCTTGCACAAGCATAGTTTGCCTACAACAATTTAATGAATAGAAGTATCGGAAAAAAAACTTTTGAGATTGTTACCGGAGTGCACCCTAGAGGTATAGAATAATTGAGAGACATTAGCAGTGAAGACCGAAAGAGTTTAGAAGCAGGGGATTTTGCAGATCACATGGCAACATTGTATATTCAGGTTAAATATCATTTGGAAGACATGAACAACAAATATATGGAGAAGGCAAATGAGAAGAGGAGACATAAGGAATTTGAAGTTGGCAATGAAGTGATAGTATATTTCAAAAAAGAGAGATTCCCAATTGGAACTTATAATAAGTTGCAGATGAAGAAGTTTGGACCCTGTAAGATTTTGAGAAAGTTCAGTTCTGGAAATGCATATGAAGTGGAGCTACCAGATAGTCTAAGTACTTCACCCATATTCAACATTGTGAATCTTCATGAGTACCATGAACCAAAAATAAGTAAGGACAGTGTTGCAGACCTGGAGAAACAGTGTTGCAGACTTGGAGAAATAGTTGCCTCAGATGGAACCGGATCAGATTGAAGAGATTTTGGACAGCAGGATTGGGTGTAGTACCCAGAGCAGTCAGTATAAGGAATATCTTGTGAAGTAGAAGGACAAACCAGTTGAAGATTCATCTTGGATTTATCAAGAAGAGGCAGACCACCTTGGTTTTCCTCTGACCCCAGGAAAGTGAGAGGCCCACTTTTTTTAACCCCAGATGTCTGATGCAGGAGCATCCCCGGTTCATAGCAATCTTGCATCAACCAAAAACATTTTCCTTTTTGTTTTGTTTTCTATTTATAGTTTCAGTTTTCCTTTCTGTGTGTCTTGATTTTGGCTCATCGGATCCTATGGAGTTGGATTCTACTTGAAGACTCAATCACGTTTCTTTCTTTCAGACCGCATCTCATTTGGATCACTTACCGACAAGATAATGTTGCCGGTTTCCATTACAATTTCTTGTTACCAGTTGTTCCTTTGTTACCGGATGCCTAAGACCTATTCTGGTGTTCTAACAGAACCCATTCTAAATCTTGTGGAGCCTTGGGCATTGATTTTGATGTTCCTTGGTATGTGGCCAACCTTTTCTGGTGATCTATGTTTCATCCTTTGGATTTTTTTGGAGGAATCTCTTGGCAGAGACCGACCTTGTTCATTTTGCACATTAGGTCTTGTTCTTCGGGTTTTGATGCCTTTTGGGCCTACTAGATCCTTTGGATCGATATATATATTTATAATCATGCTTTAGAATTCAATCAATTATAATCAATCAGAGTATCAGATAGATAGACTATGCCTACAAGACTTATCTTTCGATTCAAGGTCTCAGTTGTGATCTATTCTACTAGGCTTGTGTGTTGGTATGTTGTAACCTAGTTGTTACTGGTTGGATGTAATCAAATTTCATGCAATAAAAATATCTGTTCTGCATTGCCTCCATCATATATGTGTCTTTTCATTGTGTTTACTCTTGGTGACCTATCCAGATTGATCTCCTTGAGGTCCCCCCTCACCAGTGACTGCTTCAAAAGTATTTGAGGATAAAACTTGGAAAAAAGCATACCATAACAATTTGCATTAATTCACTTGTGAAGCAGAGATAAAGGAATTGGTTAACCCCAAACTTGCAAAATAACTGCAAATGCATGAAGATCCAATGCCTTCTGCTTCAAAGGGTCCTCCACCACACTCATTAATGGCATCAACAACCAGATCTTATCAACCTTCCCATAAAATCTTCATTTCCCATGCTAAGTCTATCCTTAGCTGATTGTTCAACTACTTTCTCATCTTGTTACTCTTTTTCTCTTGATCCCCCTATTCCGCATATACATATTATTTTTGAGCCGCTTGCCTTTGAGCGGATGAAAATTCTTAGGGTTCAGAGCCATTGAACCGACATCTTTAAATTGATTTCACCTGTAGAACACTGATTCACCCCCCCCCTCTCAGTGTTCTTGGATTCCAACAATTGGTATCAGAGCCTAGTACCTTGGAGTAAGTCTAACAGCTTAAGGAAGATCCTAAATCCAGAATCCATGGAGATGAGTTTGGAGAAACAACTTAAAGTATCACTTGAAGATTATGATGTTGAAAGGATGAAGAAATTGAAGTTGCAAGATGAGTTGAACTCTGCAAAGGAATTCATTCTTATCCTATGGGAGAGGTTGTCATCTACTCAAGCTAGAAGAAAAAAACTTTTACAAAATCAAGATGATGAAGAAAAAAAAGCCCTTAAAGATCAATGTCAGAAGCTGAGTTAGGAGAATATTGTCATGAATAATGAAATGCAAGCCCTAACAATGAGGATATCCAAGGATATTGAAGACCGAAAGAAGAATGCACAAAATTCTAGCAAATCACTGAAAGACAGATTTGAGGAATGCATTAGGCTGGCACATGAGAATGATAGTTGAGAACTGAGTTGGTGCAAACCCAGAATAATGAGCAAGAGTTGGAAAGCTTGATAACAATCCTAAGGGGAGATCGGAATACTGCAAATGAAGTTGAAGCAATCAATTAGAAGGAGAACCCACCTATCAACTCGAATAGGAAATCCCTGGTAAGGCAACCCAATGCACATAAATTCAATGGTAGATGTTTTTTTTGCAATAAATTTGGTCATATGGAAAGACATTGCAGAAATAGAGCAAATCAAGACAATAATGTGGTTCTTGGTCAATGTTCAAATTGTAAGAAATAATGTCATAGGAAAAAATATTGTAGAATGAATGTAAAATGTCATGCATGTGGAAAGTTTGGAAATATGGATAATTAATGCAGTTCAAGGAATGATCAAGGATACAATAAAGCAATTTAGAAAAATAATGCTACTTGCTAAGCATGCAACAAAATAGGACATATTGCTAAATTCTACAGAAGCAAGAACAATCTAGTAGGAAATGATGAGAAAGGAAAATAGAAGGTTGATGATATCTGGAAGGAGCATGAGAGGAAATGGGTTAGGAAATATGAAGATCAATTGGAAGAGATAAACAACCTGGTTACTCAACCGACAAAGTAGAATGTTCCTGCACCGACAGGAAACTCATCTGGTAACTAAGGCATTAGCCTTAGGGGGAGGCAAATTAATGATAGATCTTGCATTATACCTGGTAGCAGTCTGAAAGCATGTTTTAGATCTTGGAGAGGTCAGTCTAAAGGTTATCCGATACTGAGCTTATGGATTTTGAATCTGGTATGATAAGCTGACACACATTTATGTCAATGTGAAATTAGGGTTTTTACAAAATAAGAGGGAAATTGTAGTTCATTTTTGATCACACAACATTCAGAGAAAGTTAAAGGTGATTCATGGTGATCAAGAGCATTTTCAAGTGAATTATAGTGCATTTAGAGTAGATTTTCAAGAGCTTTCACTGGTGAAGGTTGTGAGGTATTTTATCAGTTTCTAAGCTATCTTTTGTTTGCAATGGCTTCGGTGCAATAAGTAATGAGGAGTTGCAACAGTGTCTAGAATATGCAAATAAAACAATTTTCAAAAGAAGACACCGACATGTGAGTCTAATGGTAGGTAGAGTAAATGAAATAGTAAAGGAGACCCATGAGGCATGGGTAAAATTCTTTGTAGATAAACCTGATTTCTTTACCCCATCGATATTCCATCTTAAGTCTGGTATTCAAGATGTCTCAGTTGATGGTAAAGGGAAAGGTATATTAGGTTTCGATTCACCAGTTTTCGAACAAAAATTAATAGAGGACATTCCTTTGGCAGTATCACCTATACATAATGTAGAGAAACGGTAGATTACACTGAAGCTGTGTATGATAAGTAGTATACACTGGAACATAACATTCCAAATGTAGAGGTTATTTATGTAGATATAGAAAATAAATAGGTTGAGGATATTGAACCTTCAAAAAAAAATGTACATACATAAGAGGTTAAGGTTGAGCAGGTTACTGCACCAAGTGGCGAAGCCACTGGTGTCAGTCAATAGGTTGGGGAGTCTAGTAATTCATTGTTGGCACTTGGCTCATCTGGTCAAGTTGATTTTGGACAGAGGAATATTGAGAAACTAAGAAGTTTTGAATTGATGTATGTTGCAGCCCAGAAGTTAAGGAAGGAAAGAACAAAAGACAAGAAAGTCATTGAGCAGGCCATTCTAGTTCTACAATAGCTAGTTCCAAGATACACTAGTCTAGTAGTTAGCCCCTCTGGTAAGCTTAAGAGTTTGACTAAATACATTGCAAAATAGTTCCAAACTCTTCAACAGATATCAAACTGAAAATTAATAGAGAGATTCAATGCAACTAGGAAGGTCACCTTTGACAATATGATCATATTGGACAAGGTGAAGATGAAAAAGAAACTAAAAAAGATTGATGAGGCTCTTAATCAGTGCAGTTATATATATAGGTCTTGTACTAACACTGAAAAACTTATAGCTGACTTGGAGGTAAAAACAAAAGTGGCAAAGGCCTGGTTGGAACATCTGGCTAACAATTTTGATGGTACTTAGTCATTGACCAACGATATTGATGGTCAAATTTTGGTTACAAAATCTAAGATATCAGCCTTGAAGAAAGATATGGACAGGTTAATCCAGTGAGCTAGGGAATGGAGAGGATTGTTAAGTCCCCTGTTGAAAACTTTGTTACTTCATAAGCAGGAAAGTTTAGAATTGATGAATAAAACCACACTGGCAAACCTAACTAAAGAAGAACTTAATTCATACATTCTTAATGAGTTTGTATCTATTTTGGGAACACTGAAAATTGGTTGGGATACTTACTTATGATTTTTAAAGGGTGCTTACACAAATATATTAAATTACATCTTGTTAGGAATCCAACAGATACTGAGAGGGGGGGGGGGGGTGAATCAATATCTAACCGGTAATTAGAATTTCTTAACTTAAAACATGCAGAACATATTATAACAGTGTACTGGTATGCAAGAAATAATGTAATAAACAGAATTAAGAACATCCACATGAAAAGCACACCATAACATAAGGATTTAATGAGTACACCCGGTGTGGGAAAAACCTCAGTGGGATTTGTCACCCACAATATTCACTTATTGGCAAATAAGAGAATATTACTTACAATACGGGCCTGCACATGCAGGAAGGCCAACTGCCTTACAATGTGGATTATACAAATCCAATATCTTGTACTGCTTTACAATAGCATCTATAATGCCAAATCCAGTACCGGTTGCTGCTTTGCTTCTTACATAAACCCTTCAACCTATATTTCGCATAATAGGTCTGCCTTATATTTTTCTTTTTCGCTCTCTCTTGCTCTAGAAAATGTCTACAATTATCTCTTTTATATATAAGAGTCATTTTACAATTTTCCAAGTCGTCTTACAAAGTTTTTACAATAATAAATAAAATGTAATATAACAAAATCCTGTTGGCCTCTGTGCTGGTATACTTCCTTTCTTTGTGCTGGTGTCGGTGTCCTGAGTGCCAGTGTAGAGTGTGATCTGCTGATGCCGGTGCATTAACTTGTCGGTGTAATGTCTTGCCAGTGCCATAGGATTGCAAGGTTGCCATCAATGAAAAAACCTTCAATCACCTACAATGTCTCATTGGAGTGTGCATATGCCAACAATCTCCCCCTTTGGCATTGATGGCAACACTCATGAGAAATTTCAAAAATGTATCCAAAAATGTGAAGTCCAAAAAATGTGTGTGCTCCCCCTGAGATTATGATTCCTGTGATGTTGAATTTTCTCATCCCACTACTCCCCCTTTGGCATCAATGACAAAGGTTGTCAAGATGTCAGTAGAGTTTGTAGTTTCAACCTTGTAACTAGGTAGTTACAATTTGAAATAGATCCACCAAGATCAAGTTTATATTCTCCATGAACTTTTTACTATCTCTTATTGCTGTCTCTATTCTCTTAACTGTACCGGTGAGATGCTGCAAATGCTCTGCCGGTGTTTTCTGTCCCTGTATTAGTGCCTCAGATACTTCCTTCTACAGTGATGCTAGATAGTCCAATCTTAAACTCAGTTTTAATCTTAGATGTTTTTCCTTATTCACTATTATTTCTTTCTCTCTTTCAAATTTAAGTAAATCTTCCTCAAAATTTGTTATCTTTTGTTCAAAAACTGATAGTGTATCAAGTGAGTTGACAAAATTATCTGCAAGTTTATTAATTTCATCCTGTACCTTGCTCATCTTCTTGTCTATATCTATAGTCAAAAGGTTTGTCTTACAGGTGTCTTTGTACAAAGTTTTGTACTCTTTCAATAAATTACACAGTTCCGGTAGAAGTGTGTCAAAATCTTTGTTACACTTCTTTATTTGCTCATCAAAGAATTTATGTTTTTCAATTTCTACTTTATCCTTCAGTGTCTCTTCCTTTATTTTCTCAATGTTTTCTGTGATATAATTGCACAAGGTATCAAGTTGTCCTAAAGAATCTTTATTGTTTATATTACGGTTAGGAGAAATTACCTTCAAAATTGGTATGGTATCATCTATTGCCTTATAAGCTTGTGAACTGCAGTCTGTTATATTTTTTATTGAATCTAATAGTACCTCAGTCACATTAGTTGTTTTGTAGCCTGATGATGAACCAACATTTTGAGTACCGCCAGTGGAAGTAACCAAGCTTGTATTGACCTATGGTAGGTCTGTTTGTGTTTGCATTTCCTTAAGCAATGGTTTTTCTACTTCTCCAGATGCCGGTGGCACTATTTCCTTTTGTTCCTGTTCCTGTTCAGGAGCCTTTTTCTCTATTTGTTTCTTTGTTTGTTGCATTGTCTCAGTTAGAGTTTGAGTTTCTACCTTTGTGTTAGATCATCAATTTCTCTGGGTGAATTCACCAGATATACAACAAGTAGCTTTTCAATCATTATTTTCTTGTCAAGTTCTATTACTGGTTGTCTTCTTGCTTCCAGTCTCTTAAATAGTTCATCTGGAATTTCATTTGCTACTTCCATCAAAAATTTCTTATACATATCCATATG